>NC_091990.1:64394895-64764251 GCF_044704955.1 Pristiophorus japonicus | reverse complement strand
AGGACTAGGGGGGGGGAGGGGAGGGGAGGGGGCGAGACGGGGGGAGGGGAGGGGAGGGGGCGAGACGGGGGGAGGCGAGAGGGGAGGGGAGGGGGCGAGACGGGGGGAGGGGAGGGGAGGGGGCGAGACGGGGGGAGGGGAGGGGAGGGGGCGAGACGGGGGGAGGGGAGGGGGCGAGACGGGGGGAGGGGAGGGGGCGAGACGGGGGGAGGGGAGGGGAGGGGGCGAGACGGGGGGAGGGGAGGGGAGGGGGCGAGACGGGGGGAGGGGAGGGGGCGAGACGGGGGGAGGGGAGGGGAGGGGGCGAGACGGGGGGAGGGGAGGGGAGGGGGCGAGACGGGGGGAGGGGAGGGGAGGGGGCGAGACGGGGGGGGGGGAGGGGAGGGGGCGAGACGGGGGGAGGGGAGGGGAGGGGGCGAGACGGGGGGAGGGGAGGGGAGGGGGCGAGACGGGGGGAGGGGAGGGGAGGGGGCGAGACGGGGGAGGGGAGGGGAGGGGTGAGATGGGGGGAGGGGAGGGGAGGGGTGAGATGGGGGGAGGGGAGGGGAGGGGTGAGATGGGGGGAGGGGAGGGGTGAGATGGGGGGAGGGGAGGGGTGAGATGGGGGGAGGGGAGGGGTGAGATGGGGGGAGGGGAGGGGGAGATGGGGGGAGGGGAGGGGTGAGATGGGGGAGGGGAGGGGTGAGATGGGGGGAGGGGAGGGGTGAGATGGGGGAGGGGAGGGGGAGATGGGGGGAGGGGAGGGGGGAGATGGGGGGAGGGGAGGGGGGAGATGGGGGGAGGGGAGGGGGGAGATGGGGGAGGGGAGGGGGGAGATGGGGGGAGGGGAGGGGGGAGATGGGGGGAGGGGAGGGGGGAGATGGGGGGAGGGGAGGGGTGAGATGGGGGGAGGGGAGGGGTGAGATGGGGGGAGGGGAGGGGTGAGATGGGGGGAGGGGAGGGGTGAGATGGGGGGAGGGGAGGGGTGAGATGGGGGGAGGGGAGGGGTGAGATGGGGGGAGGGGAGGGGTGAGATGGGGGGAGGGGAGGGGTGAGATGGGGGGAGGGGAGGGGTGAGATAGGGTGAGGGGAGGGGTGAGATTGTTTTTGTCGGCCGACTGCCAGGTCAGCCCGACAATTATGCCCCCGGGTTCGGCCGGGCCGCCAACAGGCAGCCTGGCATCTCCCCTTGGGCCCGCTCCCTCTTGGAACCTCTCTAGGGTTGATTTTACAATCATAGTCCCGGAAGGTGTACTCACTAACCGGGAATGTACACTTAAAAATCAGGGGGTACTCCCCATAAATCAGGGGACACTCCCCATAATATTCCCGGCCTGAAAGTGCTGAGCAGCATGACAGCGATTACCCAATCGGGCAAGGCTTGGTGTTCTGGGACACAATGATACGCTGGGACCTGGAGTGTAAAATAACCGGTAGAGTTAGTGTCGGTGACACATCAATATCCAGAGAGGGAGAGGATGGGGGAGCGATTCCAATGCTGTCCCAGTGCTGTGCATTTAGTTCTGAAGCAGTGTCTCACCTACAACAGGAACCAGTTCCTTTCTCCATCAGATGCTAACTGATCCACTGTGAGTGTCCACGAACTGTACGGCTGCCTAGTGGCTATTGGATTGAACCAGCAACCCAGCAGTCTGAAGTTCCATTCACAGCCTGGCAAATTGTGATGTTAACCCAATAAATCCAGCTAACAATGACAAAAACTCTTGGATTGTCATAAGCAGCCCATCATAGTTCACTAATGTCCTTCTGTGAAGGAAAGCTGCCATCTCTCCCAGAGCTGCATTACACGTGACTCCAGCCCACACTTCAGCGAGGGTTTTCCGTGATCACCAGCCTGCAGTGGGGTAAAACAGCGTCTACACTTCTTAAGTACGTCATTGGCTGAAAAGCGCTTTGGGACATCGTATGGCTGTTAAATACGTGATAGAAATAGCCCCACCCCCCAACATTGGCTACACACAGCGCCCCCCCCCCCCCCAAACATGGCTACACACAGCACCCACCCCCACAACATTAGCTACACACAGGCTCAACCCCAGGAGGATCTCCCCCTTTAGTACCTTGCGACAGGATAAAAACACCGCCCTCAGGGCAACGACGGGTGAGCAATAAATGTATCCATCCACATCCTGAGAAAAAATGTGTTATTTGGCTCGGTAGCGCCCAGTTTCTCAGCGCTACAGGTGCCGTTTTGTGCCTAAAAGGGCATCCGCGCTGCGCGCACACGTTTAGTGTGCACTGCACCGGCCGCTACTTTGCTGAGGGCTCGAACACGGACACTGGGAACGTGCAGCAGAAAAATGCAGAGTACACGGATCGTGATGACATTCAGCGCTTTGATTTGACACCAGCGCTGTCATTTTCAGCCTCAACACTGCAGCTAAACCCTCTCTTAAAGATGCAGAGCCGAACACGCGCTCAGTCGCAGGAATGACGCCCCACTGGCGCGATTTAAAGGGATCATCACCAACTTGCAGCTTACTTGCTGATTGATTTCTCCTCGCTCCTGGTGTGTTTGTAGAAGTGTTTGGTGGTTTGTTATCTGATTTGAAGTTGCTGAAATCTCCAGGGAGCGTGTGGCAGGTTTAGTCAAGGCTTCTGCTCAGGCCAGTTGCTCCCAGACATGAGTGCTGTAGTTTGTATTCCCCTCGGCCGGCAGCATGACGGGGAGAATGAGCAGAGGCCACACAGAGCAGGACCAGCTGCTCGAGGAGGGAGGAGGAGGAATGGAGAAGGGCTCTCAGCGGGATGCCATATCAACTCTGGGTCTTCAGGGAGCAATTCTCCCACCTCAACCTCAGCGAGGAACAGCGTATGTGACATCTCTATTTGTGTCCGTTCTATTTCCCGCACCTCTGCTCTCACCCCTTCCCCTCCCTCTCAGAACCACGATAGGATTCCCCTTGTCCTCACCTTTCACCCCACCAGCCTCCACGTTCAACGAATCATCCTCCGCCATTTCTGCCACCTCCAGCGTCATCCCACCACCAATCACATCTTCCCCTCCCCTCCCCTCTCAGCATTCTGAAGGGACTGTTCCCTCTGCGACATCCTGGTCCATTCCTCAATCACCCCCAGCACCCCCTCCCTTCTCACAACACCTTCCCGTGCAAGCGCAGGAGATGCAACATCTGTCCTTTTACCTGCTCCCTTCCCACTATCCAGGGCCCCAAACACTCCTTCCCAGTGAAACAGCGATTTACTTGTACTTCTTTCAATTTAGTATACTGTATTCGCCGCTCACGATGTGGTCTCCTCTACATTGGGGAGACCAAGCATAGATTGGGTGACCGCTTTGCGGAGCACCTCCATTCAGTCCGTAAGTGTGACCCTGAGCTTCCAATCACCTGTCACTTTAATTCTCCACTGCATTCCCACTCTGACCTCTCCATCTTCGGACTCCTGCACTGTTTCAATGAAACCCAATGTAAGCTCAAGGAACAGCATCTCATCTTTTGTTTAGGCACTTTACAGCCTCTGGACTCAACATCGAGTTCAACAATTTCAGAGAGTAACCGCTGCCAATCTTTCGCTCCCTTCCCCCCCCCCAGGGCCAGCTCCCTGGAGGGCTGCACAGGACTCAGATGAGGACTTCAATGGGCCGAGGGAGGAGGTGAAAGAGGAAGAGGAAGAGGAGGGGGCAACCAACACAGAGCCTTTCTGGCCCGTGATCACTCGATCCAATTGCAGTACCAGTGAATGCAATGCCAATTCCTCATTCACCCACAGATCCACACCCTATCTTCCCTCTGTTACTGACCATCACAGCGTCCTCTTGGCCACAATGCTACAAAGCCATCACAAAACAAATACTCCACACCTGCTTTATACATCAAACAATCAAATATTACATGATAAAGTCAACTAATCTCCCTTAGTGCCTGTATTCCGTGAGCCTTTGCCTATCCCATGCTCCCTGCTCCCACGCAGTGCTACCCCAGTGGCTGCAGCAGGGCTGGTGGAAGGCTGATGACTTTCACTGGGGGCGACTACAGATGGCCTTGCACGATGACCTTGAGTAGCTCTGGGCCTACAAGGCCCAGCTACAGACTGCACCACCTCAGCCTGGTGGCGGCAGTCTGGGCTGGCTGGCTGACAGGCAACAGCAAGGCACTGGCAGAGTGGCAGGGTGGGAGGACAAATGCTGCCATGCACAGAGGATGGCAGGTTCGTGCTCCACGGAGCCACTGCCACTCCCCCGGGGCGGGGCCTCAGCATTGCTAGTGATTTGTTGAACAGCTTGATGGACTGCTGTGACACCCTGGAAACCCCTTTCATGGTAAACTCAGCCATGACAACAGTCTAGTTTGCGTGGCAGCAAGCTGAGCTTCCCCTGCAGCACTCCGACATTGGGTGGCTACTGTTTCTGCTGCAATGGAAGCTGAGACATTGGCCATCAGACGCTGCATCATAGCTGGGTCCACAGGTATGCTAATGGAGTTGTCCATCACTTCCCTGCTGGAAAGTGTGGGCTCCAAGCTCTGCGCAAAGCCCTGTGCAAGGTTGGTGCCGGACTCCTCCACGCTCCTTGACATTGTACTCAGGCTTTCTGGCAGGCCTGCCAATGCACCAACATTTCATTGTGCATACACATCAGCATTCTTCTGTAGGCCGGCCCATTGAAGTCCTCATCTGAGTCTTGTGCAGCCCTCCAGGGAGCTGGCCCCTGCGCTACCCTTTCCCCCTGCCCTGGCTGCAGGACATCACGTATCTCATCACGTGCAGGTCCCACCTCTAACCAATCCTCTACAGTACGCTGAGTGTCAGTATCTGATCTGCTGGGGGTGAGTATGCAATCGAGTGATGGTGTGTCTTCTGCATCACTTCCTGCTTCCTAAAAGCATAAGAACATCAGAATTAGGAGCAGGAGTAGGCCACACGGCCCCTCGAGCCTGCTCTGCCAGTCAACAAGATCATGGCTGATCATCGACCTCAATTTCACTTTCCCGCCCGATCACCATATCCCTTGATTCCCCTAGAATCCAAAAATCAATCGATCTAAGCTTTGAATATACTCAATGATTCAGCATCCTCTGGGGCAAAGAATGCCAAAGATTCACAACCCTCTGAGTGAAAAAATTCCTCCTCATCTCAGTCACCTGCCCTAATTTCTCCTTATGCCTCGGTGTCAAATTTTTTATCTCAAAGTACCCCTGTGTAGTACCTTGGGACGTTTCACGACATTAAAGGCACTATCTAAATACAAGTTGTTGTTGTTGTAAATGGCCGACCTCTTATCCTGAGACTATGCCCCACAGTTATAGACACTCCAGCCCAGGGGAAACAGCCTCCCAGCATCTACCCCGTCAATCACCCTCAGAATGTTATATGTTTCAATGGGATCACATCTCATTCACCTAAACTCCAGAGAGTATTGGCCCATTCTACACAATCTCTCCTCATAGGACAACCCTCTCATCCCAGGGATCAATCGAGTGACCCTTTGTTGTACTGTCTCCAAGGCAAGTATGTCCTTTCTCAGATAAGGAGACCCAAACTGTGCACAGTACTCCAGGTATGGTCTCACCAAGGCCCTGTACAATTGTAGCAAGACTTCCTTACTCTTATACTCCAACCTCCTTGCAATAAAGGACAACATGTCATTTGCCTTCCTAATTGCTTACTATACCTGCATGCTCGCTTTCTGTGTTTCATGTATGAGGACACCTAAATCTCTCTGAATCAACATTTAATACTTTAAAAAATATTCTATTTTTCTATTCTTCCCACCAAAGTGAATAACCTCACATTTCCCTACATTATACTCCACCTGCCACCTTACTGCCCACTCACTTAAACTGTTTATATCCCTTTGTGTCCTCACAGCTTACTTTCTCACCTAACTTTGTATCATCAGCAAACTTGGATGCATTGCACTCAGTTCCTTCATCTAAGTCATTGATATAGATTATCCAAGCATTGATCTTTGCAGCACCCCACCAGTTAGAGCCTGCCAACCAGAACATGATCCATTTATCCCGACTCTCTGTTTTCTGTTCGTTAACCAATCCTTTGTCCATGCTAATATATTACCTCTAACCCCAAGAGCGTAGCAACCTTTTATGAGGCACCTTATCGAATGCCTTTTGGAAATCCAAATATACTACATCCACTGGTTCCCCTTTAACTACCTTGCTAGTTTGATCCCCAAAATAACTCAAATAAATTTGTTAAACCTGATTTCCCTTTCATAATAACAAGCTGACTCTGCCTAATCATATTATGATTGTCTAAGTGCCCTGTCACCACTTTATTATTAATGGATTCCAGCAAAAGGACATAGACAGGCTAAGTGAGTGGGCAAAAATTTGGCAGATGGAGCATAATGTTGGAAAGTGTGAGGTCGTGCACTTTGGCCGAAAAAAATCAAAGAGCAAGTTATTATTTAAATGGAGAAAGTTTGCAAAGTGTTGTAGTACAGCGGGACCTGGGGGTACTTGTGCATGATACACAAAAGGTTAGTATAAAGGTACAGCAAGTGATCAGGAAGGCCAATGGAATCTTGGCCTTTATTGCAAAGGGATGGAGTATAAAAGCAGGGAAGTCTACATTTGTACAGGGTATTGGTGAGGCCACACCTGGAATACTGCGTGCAATTTTGGTTTCCATATTTACTAAAGGATATACTTCCTTTGGATGCAATTCAGAGAAGGTTCACAAAGTTGATTCCAGAGATGAGGGGGTTGACTTAATGAGGAAAGGTTGAGTAGGTTGGGCCTCTACTCATTGGAATTCAAAAGAATGCGAGGTGATCTTATCGAAGTGTATAAGATTATGAGGGGGCTTGACAAGGTGGATGCAGAGATGATGTTTCCACTGATGGGGGAGACTAGAACTAGAGGGCAAATTCTCAGAGTAAGGGGCCGCTCATTTAAAACTGAGATGAGAAGAAACATAGAAACATAGAAAGTAGGTGCAGGAGTAGGCCATTCGGCCCTTCAAGCCTGCACCAGCATTCAATATGATCATGGCTGATCATGCAACTTCAGTACCCCATTCCTGCTTTCTCTCCATGCCCCTCGATCCCTTTATCCGTAAGGGCCACATCTAACTCCCTTTTGAATATATCTAACGAATTGGCCTCAACAACTTTCTGTGGTAGAGAATTCCACAAGTTCACAATTCTCTGAGTGACGAAGTTTCTCCTCATCTCAGTCCTAAATGGCTTACCCCTTATCCTTATACTGTGACCCCTGGTTCTGGACTTCCCCAACATCGGGAACATTCTTCCTGCATCTAACCTGTCCAATCCCGTCAGAATTTTATAATTTTCTATGAGATCCCCTCTCATTCTTCTAAATTCCAGTGAATATAAGCCTAGTTAATCCAGTCCTGCCATCCCTGGAATCAGTCTGGTGAACCTTCGCTGCACTCCCTCAATAGCAAGAATGTCCTTCCTCAGATTAGGAGACCAAAACTGCACACAATATTCAAGGTGTGGTCTCACCAAGGCCCTGTACAACTGCAGTAAGACCTCCCTGCTTCTATACTCAAATCCTCTCGCTATGAAGGCCAACATGCCATTTGCTTTCTTTACTGCCTGCTGTACCTGCATGCCTACCGTCAATGACTGATGTACCATGACACCCAGGTCTTGTTGCACCTCCCCTTTTACTAATCGTCACCATTCGGATAATAATCTGCCTTCCTGTTTTTGCCACCAAAGTGGATAAGCTCACACTTATCCACATTATACTGCATCTGCCATGCATTTGGCCATTTACCTAACCTGTCCAAGTCACCCTGCAGCCTCCTAGTATCCTCCTCACAGCTCACACTGCCATCCAGCTTAGTGTCATCTGCAAACTTGAAGATATTACATTCAATTCCTTCGTCTTAACATATATTGTAAATAGCTGGGGTCCCAGCACTGAACCCTGCGGCACCCCACTAGTCACTGCCTGCCATTCTGAAAAGGACCCGTTTATTCCCACTCTTTGCTTCCTGTCTGCCAACCCGTTCTCTATCCACGTCAATACATTACCCCCAATACCACGTGCCTTAATTTTGCACACTAATCTCTTGTGTGGGACCTTGTCAAAAGCTTTTTGAAAGTCCAACTACACCACATCCACTGGTTCTCCCTTATCCACTCTACTAGTTACATCCTCAAAACCGCTAGAAGATTTGTCATGCATGATTTCCCTTTCATAATTCCATGCTGACTTGGACCGATCCTATCACTGCTTTCCAAATGCGCTGCTATTACATTTTTAATTGATTTCAGCATTTTCCCCACTATTGATGTTTTCTCTCTCCCTCCTTTTTTAAAAAGTGGGGTTACATTAGCTACCCTCCAATCCATATGAACTGAACCAGAGTTCATGGAGAAATGTCTTTTCTTACAGGGTTGTGGATCTGTGGAATTCGCTGCATCACAGAGCTGTGGAAGCTGGGTCAATGAATAAATTTAAGACAGAAATAGACAGTTTCTTAAACGATAAGGGAATAAGGGGTTATGGAGAGTGGGCAGGGAAGTGGTCCTGAGTCCATGATCGGATCAGCCATGATCTTATTGAATGGCGGAGCAGGTTCGAGGGGCCGTATGGCCTACTCCTGCTCCTATTATGTTCTTATGTCCTTATTTTCGAGATGATGATGTCAGGCTAACTGGCCTGTAGTTCCCTGTTTTCACTCTCACTCCTTTCTTGAATAATCTAGCGAATTCTAGAAGATCACAACCAATGCATCCACTTTCTCTGCAGCACACCATCAGGTCCCGGAGATTTGTCAGCTTTTAGTCCCATTAGTTTCTTAAGTTACTTAATTACTTTAAGTTCCTCACTTTCATTAGCCCCTTGGTTCCCCACTACTTTTGGTATGCTTTTTGTGTCTTCTACTGTGAAGAAAGACACAAAATATGTGTTTAAAGTCTCTGCCATTTCCTTATTCACCTGTCTCAGCCTCTCAGGAACCAACACTTCTTTGTGCTACTCTCGTCCTTTTTACACATTTGTCGATGCTCTTACAATCTGTTTATATATTTTTTGCTGGTTTACTCTCGTATACTATTTTCTGCCTGTTTATCATTTATTTGGTCATCCTTTGCTGCTTTTTAAAACTCCCCCAATCCTCAGGTTTACTATTATTCTTTGCAACATTATAAGCCTCTTCTTTTCATCTTATACTGTCTTTAACTTTAGTTAGCCACTTTTCCCCTGGAGTTTTTCTCTCGCTTGCACTTCCTGCTCCTCCACCGTTGCTGGGCCAGCTTGCAGTTCTTGGCTGTCTGAAAGGACAAAGGCAGAAGCAGAGGGCTGTGGTGAGGGAAATGGGGGAGATTTGTGCTTGCACCATCTGCAGCTTGTAAATCAGAAGAGATTGTGGGATGAGGGGGAAGTGGGGTGTGAGAAGGAGGTCATCATCGTCATCATAGGCAGTCCCTCGGAATCGAGGAAGACTTGCTTCCATTCTAAAAATGAGTCCTTAGGTGGCTGAACAGTCCAATACGGGAATTGCAGTCTCTGTCACAGATGGGACAGATAGTCGTTGAGGCTAAGGGAGGGTGGGACAGATTTGCCACACACTCCTTCCGCTGCCTGCGCTTGATTTCTGCATGCTCTCGGCGATGAGACTCGAGGTGCTCAGCGCCCTCCCGGATGCACTTCCTCCACTTAGGGCGGTCTTTGGCCAGGGACTCCCAGATGTCAGTGGGGATGTTGCACTTTATCAGGGAGGCTTTGAGGGTGTCCTTGTAACGTTTCCATTGCCCACCTTTGGCTCGTTTGCCGTGAAGGAGTTCAGAGTAGAGCCCTTGCTTTGGGAGTCTCGTGTCTGGCATGCGAACGATGTGGCCTGCCCAGCGGAGCTGATCAAGCATGGTCAGTGCTTCAATGCTGGGGATGTTGGCCTGGTCAAGGACGCTAACGTTCGTACGTCTGTCCTCCCAGGGGATTTGTAGGATCTTGCGGAGACATCGTTGGTGGTATTTCTCCAGTGACTTAAGGTGTCTACTGTACATGGTCCATGTCTCTGAGCCATACAGGAGGGCGGGTATTACTACAGCCCTGTAGACCATGAGCTTGGTGGTGGATTTGAGGTGAGAAGGAGGATTAGGTATGTGGTAACATTATTTGTATTGTTTCAGCCCCATTACTGGCCACAAGCTCAGTGATGGCCACTCCGATTTTCTCCAGCATTATCACATCCATGGGAGGTTGGGTCAGGCAGACATGCCTGTCTCCCTGCGAGTATCCCCTCCTGCCTCTGATTATGAGCCACCTTGTGCTGCATGAGAAAGGGAAGTGTGTCAGTGAGTGTGTTGCAATGTTTTTGGGTGATTAGCCTGTCATGGTTGAATAGTTGACAATGTGTGTGAGCTGTGAGATTTGGGATTGAGGCTTGGAGCAGTGCTAAGTGTGTGAGGGTGAGGTAAAGCTATAAATGTGAGATATGAGTTATGTTTGGGATTATTGGCAGATGAGCGATGGGAGTATGGTGCATTGAGCAGTGTGTGAGACTAGTGGTGCAGATGGTGGGATCTGGCATTTGAAGATGTAGTCACTGATCTTGACCACACGTGTGATGTCATTAAACTTCTTCCTGCACTGTATCCAGGTCCTCGGGACTACACTGCTTAGATTGACAGTGACAGCTATCTATTCCCTTCTCAGTGCCTGCTTGGCCTCCTGGCCCCCGGTGGATAGAGAACTCCTCTCCTCCTGTTCACCTCCTGCAACAGGGCCTCGAGTGCTGCATCAAAAAATCATCGCGTCCTCTCTGCTATGTTGCACAATCTTCACTCTTCCTGTAGGTCACACACTTCGACAGCGAATTCCAATACTTGCTGCAGCCAGAATTCACCTCCCCTTTCAGAGGTGCAGACTAGCTTTAAAAAGTGCAGGCTAGCTTTAATTGGTGCCTTTGGCCCCCTGCTGGGTCGTGCAGCCAGTCAACAGCGCGTTTACCGCTGGGCTCCACATTGCTGTCATTTAAATTAGCAGGCAGCACAAAGTTTGCCTGTTGCCTGCGTTGGAAGGAACGTGCGTGGGGTAGTCGCACAACGCGATACCCGCACCCGTTTTTGGGACGCATCCAACTTCTGGGCCATAGTGATTCATTTGTATTGTGCTGCACTCTGGAGATGAAATTTCTTGCGCTATGAGTCCTGAATACGCCTGTGGGTTTCTCCAACTAAATAAAGACTCTATTAGCTCTTTCCTCCCACCCGAGTACTAATAAACTGGCTTTCACACCAGATGGTTTCCATTTGCCTCCATTACCTCAGTGCTTGATGTGATTTATAACTGCTGTGGCTCACACTGTGTTTGAGGCACCAAGCACAAAATGTTTCCTCTAACTTTTTTTGGGTGCGTGGTCCCTTTAAATTGGCTGCACGGCCGCGACCATTGGGGGAATCTTGGTGAGCACGCCATGCAGAGACAGGCCAGGCACACCTTACACACAGCAAGGAGGTAACAAAACCCTGCTTCAAGTATTGTCGTGGAATCTGCACGAACAAAAGTTTAATCTCCCTTTGCTGAGTCAGGAGGGTGTAGTTTCTAATCCCACTCCTTGAGCACATAACGCAGGTGACACCTCACTTCAGTACTGAGGGAGTGCTGCATGGTCGGAGGTGCCGTCTTTCAGATGAGACGTTAAACCGAGGCTCTGTCTGCCCTCTCAGGTGGACATAAAAGATCCCAGGGCATGATTTCAAAGAAGGGCAGGGGAGTTCTCCCTGTTGTCCTGGCCAATATTTATCCTTCAAAGAGAAAGGAGAAGGCAGCAGTACAGGGTAGCGATAGGGGTAATGACAACCAGAGTGTGACAGGAAGGGACCGAGCGTATAAACATAACAGTGCACCAGAAAGTGGGGTCAGAGTAGGGAAACATAGTAAAAAGACAAAATTAAAAGCTCTTTATCTGAATGCACGCAGCATTCGTAACAAGATAGATAAGTTGACGGCACAAATAGAAATAAATGGGCATGATCTGATAGCCATTACAGAGACATGGTTGCAAGGTGACCAAGGCTGGGAACTGAATATTCAGGGGTATATGACAGTTTGGAAGCTTAGGCAGAAAAGAGAAGGAGGTGGGGTAGCTCTGTTAATAAAGGATGAGATCAGTGCGTTAGTGAGAAATGATACTGGCTCAGAAGATCAAGGCGTAGAATCAGTTTGGGTGGAGATAAGAAATAATAAGGAAAGTCGTCACTGATGGGCGTAGTCTACAGGCCCCCTAACAGTAGCTACACTGTAGGACAGAGTATAAATTAAGAAATAATGGAGGCTTGTAAGAAAGGTACGGCAATTATCATGGGAGATTTTAATCTTTATATTGATTGGACAAATCAAATTTGCCAAGGGAGCCTTGAGGAAGAGTTCATAGAGTGCATCCGGGATAGTTTCTCAGAACAATACATTGTGGAACCAAACAGAGAGCAGGCTATTTTAGATCTAATAATCTGTAATAAGACAGAATTAATTAATGATCTCATAGTAAAGGATCCTCTCGGGAAGAGTGATCATAGCATGGAAGAATTTCAAATTCAGTTTGAGGGTGAGAAATTTAGGTCTCAAACTAATGTCCTGAACTTAAATAAAGTCGATTACAAAGGTATGAAGGCAGAATTGGCTAAAGTGGACTGGTAAAATAGATTAAAAGATAAGACAGTAGATAAGCAGTGGTAGACATTTAAGGAGATATTTCATAATTCTCAGCAAAGATATATTCCAGTGAAAAAGACTCTAAGAAAAGGATGAACTATCCGTGGCTAACGAAGGAAGTAAAGGATTAGTGGGAGGCCAGAGGATTGGGACATTTTTAGAAACCAGCAAAGGACAACTAAAAACATAATAAAGAGAGAGAAGATAGTTTATGAGAGTAAACTAGCAAGAAATATAAAAACAGACAATAAGAGCTTCTACAGGTATATAAAAAAGAAAAGAGTAACTAAAGTAAACGTTGGTCCCTTAGAGGATGAGACTGGGGAATTAATAATGGGAAACAGGGAAATGGCAGAGACTTTGAACAAATATTTTGTATCGGTCTTCATGGTAGAAGACACTAATAGATAATCAGGGGGCTATTGGGAGGGAGGAACTGAAAACAATCACAATCACCAGAGAAAAAGTACTCGGCAAACTAATGGGACTAAAGGTGGACAAGTCCCCTGGGCCTGATGGTCTGCATCCTAGGGTCTTAAAAGAAGTGGCTTCAGAGATAGTGGATGCATTGGTTGTGATCTACCAAAATAGCCTGGATTCTGGGGAAGTCCCAATGGATTGGAAAACCGCAAATGTAACGCCCCTATTTAAGAAAGGAGGGACACAAAAACAGAAAACTATAGACCAGTTAGCCTAACATCTGTCGTTGGGAAAATGCTGGAGTCCATCATTAAGGAAGTAGTAGCAGGACATTTAGAAAATTTCAGCATGGTTTTTATGAAAGTAAAACCATGTTTGACAAATTTGCTGGAATTCTTTGAGGATGTAACGAGCAAGTGTCTCTTTCTCTCTCTCTCACCCAGTCTCTCTCTTCCCACTCTCGCTCTCTCTTCCCAGTGTCTCTCTCTTCTCAGTCTGCCTTTACCACCTAGTCTGTTTCTCTCCCTCAGTCTCTCTCTCTCTCTTCAACCCCACCCCCCCTCCCAGTCTCTCTCTCCCCCAGTCTGTCTCTCTCCCCAAGTTTCTCTCTCTCCCTCAGTGTCTCTCTCCCACTCCCCAGTCTCTCTCTCTCCCCAGTCTCTCTCTCCCCCAGTCTCTTTCTCTCCCCAGTTTCTCTCTCCCCCAGTCTCTATCTCTCCCCCAGTCTGTCTCTCTTCCCAGTCTCTCTCCCTCTCCCCCAGTCTCTCTCCCTCTCCCCCAGTCTCTCTCTCCCCAGTCTCTCTCTTTCTCTACGCCCCCAGTCTCTCTCTCCCTCCCTCCAGTTTCTCGCTCTCCCTCCAGTTTCTCTCTCTCACCCAGTCTCTCTCTCCCCCACCAGTCTCTCTCTCCCTTCACTCTCTCCCTCTCTCCCCGTCTCTCCATCTCTCCCCCATTCTGTCTCTCCCCAGTCCCTCTCTCTCTCTCCCCCAGTCTCTCTCTCTCCCTCTCTCTCCAGTCTCTCTCTTTCTCCCCAGTCTCTCTCTCTCTCTCCCCCCAATTTCTCTCCCCCCAGTATCTCTCTCCCTCTAGACTCTCTATTCCCAACAATCTGTCTCTCCACTATGTAATGTCTGTAGCTCCACATTGTGGACTCCTGTGGCACTGCAGCCAGTGTTGTTTATAATAAAGGGACCAGGTCACCTGACTGGTGACTTCTGGAAGATTCTGCCATCTTAAGGCTGTGTGTGCTGTGAGCTCTCTGGAAATATCACAATGGCGATGATGATGGGATTAAACGGATAAAACAAAGTTGCAATTTTTGTTGGTGGAGGATTCAGCCAGCCGACAGAGTGACTTTGAGAGCTTCTCTGTTTTGATTAACAGCTACAAATCCAAGGTGAATCACAAGCACACTTGTTTGAACTGCAAGAGTCTAGATGGCCACGCCTATGCGGGAATTTCAACTTGACCGTGAAAGTTTCGGAGCATATGTAGAGCGGCTAGAAACATTTTTCACTGCAAATAATATCATCAAAGTCCCCGATGATGAAAACCATAACTGGGTGGTGTTGGAACGACAAAGGGCTATTTTCTTTACTGAAGCAGGGCCCGAGGTGTATGAAACCTTGAAAAATTTGCTTGTGCCTGACAAGCCAAAGGACACAACTCTTAAACAGAACAGCACTACAGCCCTTGGAAATTGCTGAAATTTATCATTTCAGAATACAAGATCAGTTAACTGAAGAAAATATCAGTGAGTACATTGTAGCATTAAAAAAGTTATCTATTCGCTGTAATTTCAGAAACTTTCAGGACCGAGCATTGCGTGATCACTTTGTTTGTGGGATGAAAAATGATGCGATCAGAAGAAAGTTATTTACAATGCCTAACTTGACTTTTGATTTAGCCATAAAAATCATTTTTGATTTTGTCAGACAGCTATGTCAATGATCATGGCCGACCAATATTCCCAAGAATTTCATACTATTTTCAGTCATCAGATAATCGAGGTGACTCGCCTGCAGGTTAAAAGTAAAAGGTGGTTGGGCCCCAAAGTCTCAGAAACTGGCAATGGTAACAGAGCATTGAAGTCCTGGTATTGGTGCCTGGGACAACACATTGCCCAAAGTTGTTCAATGTGAAGGCAGAGTGTTTCTTCTGCAGGAACATTGGGCATCTTGCGAAGGCATGCTGACTGAAGGGTAAACCAGCTTTCAAAGCTATGAGTAGAAATCTCTAGAGACTACATAGCATGGAAGAACAACAACAGGATGAGGAGGTTTTAGAGCTACACATCATCAGGAGCACGAGGTTAATGTACAGCGATTTGAAAAGTATCATCATCCACATAGATGTTGCAGGAACCAAGATACCCATGGAAATCGACACTGGTGCATCCGTGTGTGTAGTACCGGAGTCACTATACCTCGACAAATTGCGTGATTTCCTATTGGAGAAAGCCAAGATAGAGCTGCTCGGGAGAGAACATTCCTGTGGTAGATCATATCACCGTACCAGTGAAATACAAGGATGAATTTCAGAGCTTGCCTCTAATAGTAGTGGCAGGAGACAAGCCTGCCTTACTAGGTAGAAATTGGTTGGGATCACTGAAGCTGGATTGGAGTGAGATTTTTTGTGTTGAAACGAGATTTGCATCAAGAATTATCCAAAGGTGTTCTGCAAAACAGGCAGTCCAATCCAAGGCTTCAAGGCAAGTGTCAGGGTACAGAGGATGCTAGATCGGTTACTGCAAGCCACGTTCTGTACCATATGCACTCAAGGAAAAAGCTGAGCAAGAACTCAAAAGACTAGAGACTGAGAAAATTATCTCTAAGATAGATCGATGTAATTGGGCTACACCCATTGTTGTTGTACCTCAGTCCGATGGTAAGGTAAGATTGTGTGGTGATTATAAAGTAATCATAAACCAGGTTCTAGAGGGTAATCAACCCAATATATTGTCAAATGTAGAATATTTGTTCACAATACTGAAAGGTGGTCAGATCTTCTCAAAGTTGGATCTTACGAATGCCTACTTACAGCTTGAACGAGATGAGAAGTCTAAGTCATGTTTGACTATAAATACTCATCTAGGCCTATATCAACTTAATAGGCTACCGTTTGGAGTGTCTTCCGCCCCTACCATATTACAAGGGGTGATGAACCAGATTTTGCAAGGTATTGAAGGGGTAATATGTTATTTAGATGACATACTAATTTCAGCACCAAACAGGCAAATTCATAACAACATAGTGAATGAAGTTCTCAAACGGCTAGAGAAGCACAGAGTATCAATGTCTGCTTGTAAGTGTGAGTTATTTCAAAACTCCGTGGAGTACATAGGGTACAGAGTAGACAAAGATGGTTTACATCCAACCAAGGGAAAGCTGGATGCAATCAGAAATGCACTCATTCCCAAGAATGTCACTGAACTTCGATCATTTTTGGGTCTTTTGAACTATTATGGGAAGTTCCTACCAAATTTAGCTACAGTATTATATCCACTGAATGAACTATTGAAAAAACAGGTCCATTGGAAGTGGTCAAAAGAATGTGACACAGCATTCAAGGAATGTAAAAGCAAATTGGTGGAGAGCACCATGTTAGTTTACTGTGACATATCTCAGGAGATCAAGCTAGCATGTGATGCTTCTCCGTATGGAGTTGTGGTAGTGATCTATCATGTATTACATCGTGGGGAGGAGAGACCAATTGCTTTTGCTTTACGCACTCTCAGTGCCAGTGAGCGTAATTATGCGCAAATCGAAAGGGAAGCTTTGGCATTAATTTTTGGGGTAAAGAAGTTCCACAAATACTTGTACGGTCGTAAGTTTACCTTTGTTATGGACCATAAGCCCCTGACAGCAATCCTCCATCCAACGTCCCTAGTTCCAACATTAACTGCAGCCCGAATGCAGAGATGGGCTTTGATTTTGTCAGCATATACATGTGATATTGAAAACAGATGATCAGCTGACCACAGTAATGCTGATGCTATGTCTAGATTGCCTTCCCCATCACAAGTTACACCCGATAGGGAAGAAGTGTTCTATTTTTCATACATTGATGAACTGCCAGTCACAGCTGAAGAGATTGGTAGAGCAACCAAACGTGACCCAGTTATGTCAAAGGTGTATGGTTATATTGCAAATGGATGGCCAAACCAGGTAACAAAGATATTCATCCATTCTTCCTTCATAAGATAAAGATTGTATCATGTGGGGTGCAAGAGTGGCTATCCCAAATAAATTCAGGTCCAAATTATTAGGAGACCTCCATGACCAGCACCTAGGAATGTGCTTGAGCAAGAGTTTTGCACACAGTTACTTATGGTGGCCAGGTCTAGATAAAGATATAGAGTACATCGTGAGTCAGTGTACGACATGTCAATTGGTAAGCAAGCAACCACCATCAGTGTCATTACAGCCATTGAAATGGCCTCCCAGGATGTGGTAAAGGCTACATATTGATTTTGCTGAGGTTGAAGAACAACGATTGTTCATTCTGATTGATAGCCATTCGAAGTGGGTCGATATTCATCCATTCTTCATTCGTAGGAGTGAATTGCCAATCGATAAAAATTGTATCGTATGGGGTGTACAATACGCTCTCATCAAACAGATGTTGGATCCAAATCCAAAGAAACGACAGTTGTCATTGGACCACACCTTGGCTAATTTTCTAATTACATATCGTAATACTCCTCACACAACTACAGGTAGAACACCAGCAGAGTTGTTTCTCAAACGAAAGCCACGAACCAGATTCTCGTTGTGAAAACCAAACTTGGCACAGTCCATAGAAGAGAAACAATTAAGACAGAAAGAGAATCATGATAGAGGTAGGGTAAAAGAGAGAAGTGTGAAATTAAACCAGAAGGTGAGAGTAAAGAACCATCACCATAAATGGTTAAAGTGGTTACCAGGAAGAGTGGTGAAGATATGTGGTCCTCGCACATATTTGGTCAAGATGTTTGAACATGGACAGGCTAGGTTTGTTCACATTGATCATATTTTACCTACAGACGTAAAAGTAGTTGAAGGTTGAAATGATTCAATTATTTCTGACTCATCAGATAGTTTTGATATAAGTAAAGTACCAGTAGCAAATCCTACATCAAATGTACTGGAAACAAGTCTAAGAGAAAGTCAGAATTTAAGTCTGAGTCCGAGTCAGGCAGACAAACAGTCTGAAGTTAGGAGAGTTCAAATGCAAATTAAGGGCATCCTTTAGCGGACAACTTTCCTCAGGATCAGCCTCGAATGAGTTTAAATTCGACACCATGTTTGGAAGGTTCTGTTCGAGAGTGAAGGTATTCTCTTCGAAACAGAAAACAAGTGGTTAAGCTTGATTTGTCAATATGGCAAGATAAGCCCATATCTTTTGTTTTGTATAAACATGCAAGTTCTAGATGATGTTTATTTTGTTATAATTACTTCTTCATTAAGAAGGGAGAAGTGTAATGTATATAGCTTCACCTGTGGACTTCTGTGGCACTGCAGCCAGTGCTGTTTATAATAAAGGGAACAGGTCACCTGACTGGGGTGAATTCCGGTATGTTCTGCCATCTTAAGGCTGTGTACGTTTCTGTGAGTTATTGAAAATATAACAAGTTTCATAATCTATCTTCCCTCTCTATAATTTTTTTAGTCATTCTTTGCTGTTTTGTAACAGTTTCCCAATCTTCTGGCCTCCCACTAGTCTTGGCCACATTGTACGCCCTTGTTTTAAATTTGATACCCTCCCTTATTTCCTTAGTTAGCCCTTCTCTTACAGTTTTTCCTTCTCATTGGGATATATTTTTGTTAAGAGTTATGAAATATTTCCTTCAATGTCTGCCATTGCTCATCAACCATCCCACACTTTAATCTATTTTCCCAATCCACTTTAACCAACTCTGCCCTCATTCCTTTGTAGTCTCCTTTGTTTAAACTTAGGACATTGGTTTGAGATCCAACTTTCTCACGCTCCTACTGAATTTGAAATTCAACCATGTTATGGTCACTCGTTCCTAGAGGATCCTTTACTAGGAGATTGTTTATTAATCCTGTCTCATTACACAGTACCAGATCTAAGATAGCCTGATTCCTGATTGGTTCCGCAACGTACTGTTCAAGGAAACTATCCCGGATACACCCTGGCCAATTTGCTTTGTCTAATCAATATGAAGGTTAAAATCATCATGATTATTACCGTTCTTTTTTTACAAGCCTCCATTATTTCTTGATTTATACTCTGTCTAACAGTGTGGCTGCTGTTAGGGGGCATATAGATTACATACAGCAGCGTAGATAATTGAAATCTCCCATTATCACTTCTATAGTTCTTGCACCTCTCTGTAACTTCCCTGCAAATTTGCTCCTCTATATACGTCCCACGAGTAGGTGCCTATAGAATGCACCTAGTTGTGTAATGGCAACTCTATTGTTTCTTAACTCTAACCAAATAGATTCTGTCCTTGAACCGCCCCAGGACATCCTCTCTCTCTAGCACTGCAAAGTTCTCCTTAATCTGTTCTATCTTCCTCTTTCTAAACTCACTCGCGTGTGGCACCGGAAGTAATCCGCAGATTACTACTTTATGAAGTCCTGCTTTTTAATCACTTTCCTAGCTCCCGAAAATCTGCCTGCAGGACCTCATTCCTCTTTCTACCCATGTCGTTGATACGGATATGGACCACAAACTCTGGCTGTTCACCCGCCGCTCAATGACACCCTTAACCCTGATACCAGGGAGGCACCATACCATCCTGGAAGCATGGCTGCGGCACAGAAAGGCCTCTCTGTTCCCCTAACTATCGAATCCCCAACCACTATTGCTTTTCCGATCTTACTCCTCCCCTGCTGTACAGCTGAGCCACCCATGGTGTCGTGGACTTGGCTCTGGCTGTACTCCCCAGAGGAACCATCGCCCTCAGCAGTACCTGTTATATGCACACAGGGGACTCCTGCACTACCTGTCTGGTTCTCCTTGTCTGTCTGGTGGTCACCCATTCCCTCTCTGCCTGCACACCCATATGCTGTGGGGTGATCACCTCCTGAACCGTGCTATCCCCGTAGCTCTCAGCCTCACGGATGCACCGCAGTGACGACAGCTTCTGCTCAAGCTCCAAAAACCAAAGCTCGAGCTCCTCCAGCCGACGGCACTTCCCGCACACGTAGTTATCCAGGACATGGGAAGCGCCCTGGTCTTCCCACATGGCACAGGATGTGCATTCTGATTTCTGTACTTGTGCCCCTAAATCTCTCTGGTCATCCAGAGTTCCTGGCTTCTCACTATTTCGATAATATTCTGATTTATTTTTCTTAGATCCAAAGTGGATGACCTCACACTTCCCCACATTGATCTCCATCGACCAGTTTGTCACAGTCCCTGTCCCGTTGCAACTTTTAGCTTCCATCTACACTATTTACTTCGGTTAATTACACCTAACTTGGTGTATCCAGCTATTTCTTCATAAATGGTAGGATACTGAGAAGTTTGGCGGAACAGAGGGACCTTGGAGTGCATGTCCACAGGTCCCTGAAGGTAGCAGGCCAGGTAGATAAGGTGGTTAAGAAGGCATACGGGATACCTGCCTTTATTAGCCGAGGCATAGAATACAAGAGCAGAGGGGTTATGCTTGAACTGTATAAAACACTAGTTAGGCCACAGCTAGAGTTCTGTGTGCAGTTCTGGTCACCACATTACAGGAAAGATGTGATTGCATTAGAGAGGGTACAGAGGAGATTTACGAGGATGTTGCCAGGACTGGATAATTTTAGTTATGAGGAAAGATTGGATAGGCTGGGGTTGTATTCTTTGGAACAGATAAGGCTGATTGGAGAATTATTTGAGGTGTATAAAATTATGAGGGGCCTATGTAGAGTGGATAGGAAGGACCTATTTCCCTTAGCAGAGGGGTCAATAACCAGGGGGCATAGATTTAATGTAATTGGTAGAAGGTTTAGAGAAAAATTGAGGAGAACTTTGTTCCCAGAGGGTGGTGAGGGTCTGGGATCCACTGCCTGAAAGGGTGGTAGAGGCAGAAATCCACATCATATTTAACATGTACTTGGATAGGCACTTGAAGTGTTGTAACCTACAGTGGGAGTGGGAGTAAGATGGATGTCTCTTTTTCAGCCAGCATAGACATGCTGGGCTGAATGGCCTCCTTTGGTGCTGTAAATGTCTATCATTCTATGATCCATCCCAATCATTTCTAAATATAGTGATAATCTGAGGTCCCTGGAGGAGACCAATTGTCACATCCTGCCAATTGTAGTATATACCCATTATACCTACTCTCTGTCTCCTACCTCCCAACAATTCCTATCATGTCACTAGGTTGCCTCCAATTCCACGCACTCTCATTTTTGTTAACAGACTCTATGTGGAATCTTATTGAATGCCTTTTGGAAGTCCATATAAATAGCATCCATCGACACTCCTTTACCCTGATGCTGCTGGGTGTATACTATGGACCACCAGATAGTGGGAAGGAGATGGATGAACAAATCTTCAGGCACATTTCAGAAAGATTTAAACTCAATGGAGTAATGATACTGGGGGACTTCAAATCTCCTCATATAAACGGGGAAAATCAATGCAAAAGGTAAGGAGGGGAGGAGTCGTGAGATGTGCACAGGGGATCTTTCTTGATCAGAATGTTTCCAGCCAAAGGAAGGAAGTATTGCTGGATCTAGTGCTAGGGGATGGAATGGGGCAAGTGGAGCATGTTTCAGTGGGACAGCATTTGGAAACAGTGATCACATATCTTTAGATTTCGAGTAGTTATGGAAAAGGACAAGGAACAATCAAATGTGAAAATACTCAACTGGAGGAGGGTTAATTTCAGTGGAGTTGGAAAGGGACATTGAGAGATTGCCCAGCTGGATTGGAATCGAAGATTATCAGGTAAAACTAAGTCAGCAATAGGAAGCATTCAAGGAGGAGATAGTTTGGGTACAGACTAGACACATTCCCATGAGGAGACAAAGAGCCAAGCCAGAGTTCCCTGGATGACTAAAGATTTTGGGGTGGAAATTGGTTCACTTAGCGCCCCGGAAAGGGTGGGAACAGGGGCACTAAAGGGGTTCGGAGCCGTGAGTATGGGGATTCGTGCTGTTCGCCACATTCAGCGTGCCAGTGCCGGTGGCGATGTGCAGTACTGGGAGTGTCGAGCCGCCATGCAACGCCCCCGGTTTCAACAGCTGATGATTTTTGTTTGCCGCTGACCCTGTAGCACCCTGTAGCGCACCCTAGTGGGACCACCTGGGAAAGCGGGTGGTCCAAGCTGTTCCGGCGGCAGGGAGGGAAGGAATGACTACATCCGGTAGTGTGATTGATCTTCTTTTTGTGATTTATGCTTATGTGGGTGAGCAAGGTATCGGAAATGTTTTGTGTGTTTTTTCTGATGATTCTTTTTTCCAGGGATGCTTCTCTCAGGGCGCTCCGAGGCCGGCTCTTTATCTGTGGATTTGCACTTGCCCAGCCGGCCTAGCGCCCTGAGAGTGGTGTGGAACGCCTCCCTTAGCCCTCCCCCCCACACTCAGGGCACAGCTGGTACACTGTGTGGCTACAGACACAAACCATTTCCCACCCCACTGCCAACAGTGCCTGGATTAGTCTCTGAATGATCTTCCACCTTGTAGAGACTAAAATGAAACAGAAAAAGGAGGCTTACGATAAATGTCAAAACACAGCAGAGAATCAAACAGAATACGGAAAATGCAGAGAAAGGATATAAGAGGGGCAAAGAGAGAGTATGGAAAAGATTAGTGGGTAACACAAAAGGGAAAATTAAAGCCTTTTATAAACATATACAAAGTAAAAGGACAAAGGAGGGGTGGGACCAATTAGGGAGTAAAGAATACATGTTCTTGTGGAGGCAGAGGGCATGGCTGAGGGACTAAATGTACCTTAGAGAAGAGGATGCTGCCAATGTAGCAGTAAAGGAGGAGGTTGGAGAGAAATTGGATCAGATAAAAATAGATAAAGAGGAGGGACTTCAAAGTTTGGCAGTACAGATTGCACCTCTCTTATGCGGTACTCCTTTAACCGGCAACCTTCCTTGTCCGGTATCATTCCCAGCCCCGGGGGGGTGGGGGCCAGGGCGGGGGATGGTGGGGAGGGGTGGTGGGCGCATGCGCAGGACACAGCCGGTTCATTGACAGCAGCATTGTCAGCATTACCCAGTCATCGACATTTAATACAGCAGCCTTTTTTCTGTTAAATCTTTCCCCCTCTCTCCGGCGCTCCCCCTCCTCCCCCCACCCCCACAACGGTCGCCGGACCCAGAATGCTGCGCAATAGGCTTCTGCACAACGTCGTTGTCAGCAGCATTGTCAGCATCGCGAGAGAGGGAGGCCTGAGATTTCAGCATGGTGCTTTCCCACACTTCCCATCACACTTCTTGGCTCTGTCGAGAGCTGCTGCTTTGTGTCAGTGGTGTCCTGGCAGCGCCGAGAAGGAGCGTGGTGGGAGTTTTGGAGCCGGAGCATGACGGAGGCAGTCGGGGCACAAGCGCTGTCATCAGGACCGGGTAAGTCGAGGGTCGGCGTGACCTCCTGTTATCCAGCAAATCCTCTTATCCGGCACAGGCAACGGCCCGAGGGTGCCGGATAAGAGAGGTTCAACCTGTACTCAAAGTAGGAAATACACCCAGTCCAGATGGGATGCATCCTACGTTAGTGAGGGAAGTAAGGATGGAAATAGCAGAGGCGCTGGCCACCATCTTTCAGTCCTCCTTAGATATGGGAACAACTGGATGGTTCTAAATGTTACACCCCTGTTCAAAAAAGGGGAGAGGGATAAACCAGGCCAGTCAGCCGAACATTGTTGATGGGAGAACTTCCAGAGACAATAATCAGGGACAAAATTAATAGTCACTTCGAAAAACATGGGTTAATAAATGACAACAAACAAAAAACTGTGAAGTGATACGTAAACTAAATGGTACAATTTTAAGGGGGGTGGGTGCAGGAACAGATAGACCTGGAGGTGTGTGTACACAAAAACTTTTAAGTTGGATGGACACATTGAGAAGGCTGTTAAAAAAACATACGAGATCCTGGACTTTATAAATAGAGGAATATAGTACAAAAGTAAGGAAGTCATAATAAACAGTGTTTATAAATCACTGGTTAGGTCTCAGCTGGAGTATTGTGTACAATTCTGGGCACCGCACTGTAGGAAGGATGTCAAGGCCTTGGAGAGGGGGCAGAGGAGAATGACTAGAATTATATCGGGGATGAGGGACTTCAGTTACACAGAGAGACTAGAGAAGCTGGGATTGTTCTGCTTAGAGCAACATTCCCCTAAAGTGCATGGCCACGCATCAATCGGAAGGTCCCATGCAGGCTGCTCACAAGCTACAAGATACTGCACAAATTTAAAGGGACCATGCACGGAAACAAAAGAGAGGGAACATTGTTCAGGGGAGGTTTGATAGAGGTGGTTTGATAGGGAGGTTTGATAGAGGTGTTCCAAATTGTGAAGGGATTTGATTGAGTAAATAAGGAACAAGACGCTCCACTGGCAGAAAACTCGGTAACCAAAAGACACAGAATTAAGATCATTGGCAAAAGATACCAGGGGGGAGATGAGGAAATTTTTTTTATACAGCAAGTAGTGATCTGAAATTCACTGCATCATCATAGGTGGTCCCTCGAAACGAGGATGACTTGCTTCCACACCAAAAAAGGATGAGTTCACAGGTGTTTCAATGAAGGACCTAATATTCCAGGTCCTGAACTACATCCTGAAGGGTGGAAGATGCCTGTGCGTGGATTTTTTTAATGTGGGGTAGCTGTTGCACACCAGCCACCACACAGCCTTGATAGAGCTGGGTCTTGGTCCAGTGGCAAGGATTAACCAAGATGACTGGAGACCTGCTCTGCTGCACGGACCTAGTGAACACACATATCACATTGTGGGCTGGCCCATGCTGGCCCCTAACTCTCACTGCATGAAAGGCAGATTCAATGATAACTTTCTAAAGGGAATTAGACATATATTTAAAAATGAAAACGGCTATGGGAAAAGAGCAGGGATGTGGGACTAATTCGATAGCTCTTTCAAAGAGCTGGTGCAGGTATGATGGGCAGAATGGCCTCCTTCTGTGCTGTATGATTTTATGAGTCCTGGGGACTCCCTGCAAATATTGACACACTCCTGGGGACTCCCTACAAATATTGACACACTCCTGGGTTGCAGTACAAATATTGACACACTCCTGGGGATTTCCTGCTAATATTGACACACTCCTGGGTTGCAGTACAAATAGTGACACACTCCTGGGGACTCCCTGCAAATATTGACTCACTCCTGGGTTGAAGTACAAATATTGACACACTCCTGGGGACTCCCTGCAAATATTGACACACTCCTGGGGACTCCCTGCAAATATTGACTCACTCCTGGGTTGAAGTACAAATATTGACACACTCCTGGGGACTCCCTGCTAATATTGACACACTCATGGGGATTTCCTGCTAATATTGACACTCTCCTGGGGACTCCCTGCAAATATTGGCACTCTTCTACAACTCTTTTGTTGCAAACAAAAAATAAACGTTAAATCAAATGTCCCCTTATTAAAGAGGGGGGGGGGGACGACACACACTCCAAACAGTTTCCAAGTGCTTTTTTGTTTTTGTTTGTGTTTTTTTTTGGTTTTTTTGCTTTTTTGGGGCACTAAAACCACAAATATATACAAGTGCCCCCTATAAAAGGGGAGGGGGCACTAAAAACCGGCAATCAAACAAATGAACAACTTTTGGAGGGAGTCGGTATGAACTGGAGGAGGGGAGAGTCAGTATGAAGTGTGGTTTCATTAATAAACCATTTTAAAACGTCTTTACAATATTTAGCAGCAGAAAGTACAGCTCACACTAGTAGCCTGAATCTCTCCTCAAAAAACTTCGGGAAATAGCCATAATTGATGCCCGGATCTGCCCAAGTATCTCTCCCACCAGCCCGTTCTCCATCACTGTCTATGTTGGGGTTCCCAGGTATCAAATTCCGCTTCAATGGGGCTCCCACCCCCTCAGTCCTCGGGACCAGACCGCAGACCCGCTCCCATCACAAAGGCGAAAGTCAGCAAGCGGATAAGACACGTAACACAAGAGCTGGATTCACAAACCCTCGCACCCCCACAGCACAACCGCGGCCACACTCCGAAAACATGCCGCATAAAGGGAGAGGCTGCTTGTAAAACCAGCCCCGCTACACACAGACCGTCAGATCACCCAGAGAGTTTGCAAACTTACCTTTCGTACAAACGCGAATGCCCCAATCTTCCGAGCAGAGCTCCGAGGCAGTTTGGGTGGGTTTGAGGTATGTCTGGGACCTCTCTCACACACCCAGTGAGGTGCAGCTTTCCCTGGGCTGGCTCACTGGGATCACCCGGGCTGCTGGATAGTCGAAGACCTGCAGAACCCCCTTTCTCTCTCCCCCCCCCCCCCGCTCACACTTGCCCAGACCGTAGCTGCAGACGAGTTGAGAAGGGGTCCCGAATGGGAATGACACGATGGGACGTGCAGGAATGTAAACCCGCTCCCGCTCCAACACAACCCGCAACAAAGGATCAAACGTGGAAAAGTTAAAAAAAAGTCTGCACAAACTTTCCTGGTCTATTGGAGCCAGACGCGGGAGTGCAGATGTACAGACATGAACTGACGAGTTCAAACTCACATCTGGTTTACGGATTGAGTTGGCGGATTATTGTAAAATAGAAATACTTGGTAAGGAGGCAGGATGCTTTGGGACTGAATCAGTGGAGACAGTGGGATATTGAAGTAAGATGGTCTTTGGTGCACACACTGCTCCTTTCCTGGTTGCCAGCACTGAGATGTCCATTGTCTCAATTGTTTGGCCTCTGCAGCCAGGCAGATGTTGACCAAGGTGAGCACCAGGCTGTGTTGGGAAAGGCTGCCAACCGGATCAACCTGGTAGCCAGTAATTGTCCAAACTTATCAGCCACTTGAAATGACCAGTTCAACAAAAATTCCGAGTTTCCATTATTCCATCTTATTGTATCTCACACAGATTATTGAATTAATAGCATATCAATATGTCAGCTGGGTGAGGTCGTTCGATCACTGCCCTTCCAAACTCATCTTTGTCCAGATTCCTACATGGCTTCATTCCACCCTATCTTTGCAAACTTCTCCATCCCATCGGCCCAGCGACGATGAAGGAACGGCGATATGTTTCCAGGTCAGGGTGGTGAGTGACTTGGAGGGGAACGAGGATGTGATGGTGTTCCCATGTGTCTGCTGCCCTTGTCCTTCTAGGTGGTAGAGGTCGCGGGTTTGGGAGGTGCTGCCGAAGAAGCCTTGGCGAGTTGCTGCAGTGCATCTTGTAGATGGTACACACTGCAGCCACGGTGCGCCGGTGGTGGAGGGAGTGAATGTTGAAGGTGGTGGATGGGGTACCGATCAAGCGGGCTGCTTTGTCCTGGATGGTGTCGAGCGTCTTGAGTGTTGTTGGAGCTGCACTCATCCAGGCAAGTGGAGAGTATTCCATCACACACCTGACTTGTGCCTTGTAGATGGTGGAAAGGCTTTGGGGAGTCAGGAGGTGAGACACTCGCCGCAGAATACCCAGCCTCTGACCTGCTCTTGTGGCCAGGTTTGCTGTGCAACTCCATTCCTCTGCTGGGAGGGAGTCTCAGACAAGGCGACTTAACTTTAAAATCAGAGCCAGGGCATTCAGGATAGAAGTTAGGAAACACTTCTTCATGCAAGGGTGGTAAAAGTGTGGAACTCACTCCCACAATAAGCAGTAGATGCTAGTTCAATTAATCATTTTTTTAGCCAAGGGCATTAAGTGACAGGAGCCAAGGCGGGTCAATGGAGTGAGGTTATAGATAGCCATGGTCTCACTGAATGATGGTGCAGGCTCAAGGGGCTGAGTGACCGACTCCTATGTTACTGTGACCCATCAATTCCATACACTCAGGAGCTCACCTTTCAACCTCTTTGCTGGACCAACCCTCGACTTTCCTTTGAAATCCTACATATTGCACATCATGGGTAGGTCAATCTACCCCTTCCCCAGCCTTCACTGCCGGGTCTCCTCATTATCTGTTTTAGCAAGGCTGCTAGCTGATGTATTGTTTGAGGGCTGAACCCGGCACCCATTGAGGTCTCCAAAAATGGTCCCTTCTCTTTCCGTTGTTGCATTGAAACACTGAAGCTGGAGATGGACCTGGGCCTAAACACGTCACAGATGGCCTGCTCGTGGACTGCAATGTGCCAGGGTCAACCTGAGCCATTCTGACACATCTCCGAGGGAACAGTGACAGAAGGCAGCATTGGTAGAGGCCTGGGAACAGGACTTCTGCCCAAGTGACAAAAATTATTTTCCTCATTGTGTTTTCCCCCTCCCACAGGGGACGATTCATTGGCACTGGCAGCCCTCCGTGAGTTCACTCAGTGTGCATTCTTCAGGTGTGAGCCTTCGCAATGAGTTGCCGGGCTATCAGACTGGCGGGGGGGGGGGGGGGGGGGGGTGGGGGCATCACAAATGAGTGAATCATGCCCATATCAAATATTCACAGACTTGCAGTTTTTTTTTTGGGGGGTGGGGAGTTAGAAAGACAGGGTGAGGATGTGGTGGTGTAGGGAGAAGGGGGGGTGGGTGGAATGTTGGGAGAAGGGGGGTATAGGGAAAAGGGGGACTGGTGTAGGGAGAAGAGGGGGGAGGGGCTGTAGGGAGAAGGGAGTGGGGTGTACGGAGGGGGGGGAATGGGTGTAGGGAGAAGAGGGTGGTGTGTAGGGGGAGAGGGTGTAGGGAGGAGGGTGGTGTGGAGGGAGAAGCGGGTGAGGGTGTGGGGAGAAGGGGGGAGGGGGTGTAGGGAGAAGGGGGGAGGGGTGTAGGGAGAAGGGGGTGAGGGTGTGGGGGGGGTGGTGTGTCGGGGGGTGGTGTGTAGGGAGGAGGGGGTGGAGTGTTGGAGGGTGGTGTGGAGGGAGGAGGGTGGTGTGGAGGGAGAAGCGGGTGAGGGTGTGGGGAGGAGGGGGGAGGAGTTCACGTGACAGCGATGAAGAGGTGTCCTGAGTGCTTTCTGATTGCAGTTGGAAAGCATTGAGGTCGCTTTTGGCAGTGTCTGCTCCAGAGACTGTGCAGGAATCCCAGGCCCCGACCGGTGCTCACATTCATTGCTGGACTGTCCTGCAGAGCAAAGTAACTGGGCTGAAAGGAAATGATGTCAGTGCAGTCTGGGATTGGAAAACATGACTGGTTTTAGGTAACTGGACGGCGAATGTTTCTAATTTACGAGGAGGAAAAAACATTGGCCTGCTGCTCGGCTCAGGGGCACCCCAATAAATCAGGCTGCTGTCAGTGGGAACACCCTTTCTCCTCCTGCTCAGGGCAACGAAAAACCAGAGCCTGAAACATCGGCAGCGAACAAGACTGAGAAATCTTGTTCTTAATGCGATGCGTGACGAGGATAAATGGGGCCTCAATGTTATTGCAGGAACATTAGACACTCCAGCGGCATCTTCACATTCTGCATCGATTGAAAAGCTTTACAGGAAATTCCAGCAGCAAAGCTTCATCTCGCACGCTCCTGCCTGTGGAACTCCTTCTCGCAAAGTGTCCTCACACATGGTGCTAGCTGTGGCTCAGTGGTAGCACTCTTGTCTCTGATATCACGGGGCCATGGGTTTAAGTCCCACAAGCAGACGTGACCACATAATCTTGGCCGTAGTACTAAGGGAGCGCTGCACTGTCGGAGGTGCTGTCTTTCAGATGCGATTCTGTCTGCTCTCTCAGATGGATTGTGTGGAGTTATTTTGAAGAGGAGCAGGTGTGTTATTTTGAAGAGGAGCCTGGTGTCCGAGCCAGTATTTATCCTTCAACCAACATCCTAATGCAGATTATCTGGTGATTATCACATTGCTGTTTGTGAGAGCTTGCTGTGCGCAAATTGGCTGTGGCATTTCTTACATTATAACAGTGACTACACTTCAAAAGTACTTAATTGGCTTCAAAGAATTTAGGGGTGCCTTGAGGTCGTGAAAGGTGCTATATAAATGCAAGTTCTTTCTTTTAGTGCTCATCCCTGTGCTCATGGTGACTGTGACTCGCTGGAGTATGCAATAGTGTTCCCCGGTGCCCGAGCTACACACCAGGGGAGGCTGCATGGGACATCGGTCCTCTTTACAGTCCCACCAACTATACAAATAAAAATCAATTAGAACACAGAGTCCCCCTTTACTGAAACAGGTTCCATTCGTTTTTCAAAAAAATTGAATTCGAAAACTATCAGAAATAGAGGGATATTAAAGGGTATGGGGAGTGAGCAGGAGAGTGGGATTAGACTGGGTGGGATATTAAAGGGTGTGGATAGTGAAGTGTGGAGTGGGATTAGACTGGGTGGGATATGAAAGGGTATGGAGCATGAGGGTGAGTGTGGGATGGGACTGGGTGGGATATTAAACGGTGTGGGGAATGGACCATTTCTGTGATTCTACAATGAAGGATTCTGTGGAAACTGAAAGGAGAGGTCATGGGCAGGCTACATAGTTAGCGAAGACCTGCTCTGTGGCGAGTTAAGATCGAGTGTAATCTTCAGGCTAGATGGTAGGAGATAATTGGACCAAGGCTATCAGGGATAATCTAGTCCCCATTTTCAAGTCATACATTTGGTCCTTATTTAGATTTTCCAATATAAATTCCTATGTCCATATTTATAACAGGAATTGCCAATGTCAGCTTGTTAAACTGTAATTCCATTGTGCAGCCAGTGGGGGTGCTGCACTGTCACTACTGGGGGAGAGGGTGTAATTACAGTGTGACAGGTTATATAGGAACTTCCCATCATAACTGTGGGCACAACAATTTATAATGGAAAACACTGACAGGAAATGTGCACAGTCGTAAGACTTTTAACAAATTAGATGTTTATGATTCTGGTACTCAGATTTGCAATTTGGAGAAGCATCCTGAAGTGCTTTACATCTGATGAAGCTTTTTTGACGTGTAGTCACTGTTGTAATATTGAAGCACTGACAACACTCGACCAGCTCTGCTGGGCGGGCCACATTGTTCGCATGCTTGACATAAGACTCCCAAAGCAAGCGCTCTACTCGGAACTCCTACACAGCAGGTGAGTCCCAGGTGGGCAGAGGAAATGTTACAAAGGACACCCTCAAAGCCTCCCTGATAAAGTGCAACATCCCCACTGACACCTGGGAGTCCCTGGCCCAAGACCGCCCTAAGTAGAGGAAGTGCATCCGGGAGGGCGCTGAGCACCTCGAGTCTCATCGCTGAGAGCATGCAGAAATCAAGCGCAGGCAGCGGAAAGAGCGTGCGGCAAACCAGTCCCACCCTCCCTTAGCCTCAACGACTATCTGTCCCACCTGTGACAGGGACTGGGTTCTCATATTGGACTATTCAACCACCTAAGAATTCATTTTTAGAGTGAAAGCAAGTCTTCCTCCATTTCAAGGAATTGCCTCTGATGATGATGATGATAGGGTAATACAAGAAATCAAATCAGGAATTCAAAAGAAACTTATTTACCCAGAGAGTGATGAGAATGTCGATCTCGCTGCCAAAGGGAGTGGTTGAGGCGAATCCATCTTCTTGTTCTGAGGCAGTCCCCCAGTGTCGAGGATGACTTGGTTCCACACTAAAATGAGCTCTAAGGTGACTGATGAGACCAATGCGGGACCTACAGACTCTGTCACAGGTGGGCAGACGGTGGTTGAAGGGATGGGTGGGTGGGGTGTTTGGGTTGTCGTATGCTCCTTCCGCTGTTTGTACTTGGTTTCCGCGTGCTCCTGACGAAGAGACTCAGGGTGTTGGGCTATACTATAGATGCTAGTGTCAGCTTAGATTTTGTGCTTAAGTCCCTGGAGTGGGGCTTGAACCCACCACCTTCTGATGCCAAGTGGAGCATGCTACCCACTGAGCCACGGCTGACAGCTGAGTGAGATTATATGGGGGCCGTGGGGGTGGGGGGGGAATTAGATTGGATACAAATGCAAATAGATGAAGGCAAATTGTAAAGATTCAATTCAAGATAAGAATTATTAGCTTTTTGTTAGCTTGTGTGCTGTATGTGTGTGATTTGGTCCAGGTGTGGCTTGTGGGGCTGCAGGATCCTTCCCAAGTCAGGGGCACCTGGCTATGTGAGTAATTCTACGGGAGACTTCCAACACGGAACTTGAAGCATCATATTCTGTAAAATATCGGAGCTCACACTTGACACAAACAGAGCTCATTCCATCTGTGACCCTTGGGGTACTTTGCGAGAGTCGTACACAGCAAAAGGCTTTGAACCCATCCTCCTGAGCTTATTACTCACCAGCAAACGTTCACTTTCTTCCTGTTTATTACCATAACATACTCAACTAAACATCTGCTTTGGAAGCTGTTGAATATCTGGTCATTTATCTCATTGCTGTTTTTATGAGGGTCTCAATGATCTCATTTATCAGTCATTGTGGAATTGAGTACACTACAGTCTGTGTACCTCATTGTGAGACTGGGGTACACTCAGGGTCTGTGTACCTCATTGTGGGACTGGGGTACACTCAGAGTCTGTGTACCTCATTGTGGGACTGGGGTACACTCAGAGTCTGTGTACCTCATTGTGGGACTGGGGTACACTCAGAGTCTGTGTACCTCATTGTGAGACTGGGGTACACTCAGAGTCTGTGTACCTCATTGTGGGACTGGGGTACACTCAGAGACTGTGTACCTCATTGTGAGACTGGGGTACACTCAGAGTCTGTGTACCTCATTGTGGGACTGGGGTACACTCAGAGTCTGTGTACCTCATTGTGGGACTGGGGTACACTCAGAGTCTGTGTACCTCATTGTGGGACTGGGGTACACTCAGAGTCTGTGTACCTCATTGTGGGACTGGGGTACACTCAGAGTCTGTGTACCTCATTGTGGGACTGGGGTATACTCACAGTCTGTGTACTTTGTTGTGGGACTGGGGTATACTCACAGTCTGTTTACCTCATTGTGGGACTGGGGTACATTCAGTCTGTGTACCTCATGGTGGGGCTGGAGTACACTCAGTCTGTGTACCTCATTGTGGGACTGGGGTACACCACAATTTCAATCTGTTTCTCTCATTCTCCTCTCTGTCCCATTTTGTCGGTTTTTTTAACTGTAAGTCATTCTGATGTAGGAGGAAATTAGAACCTCCTTCGGAAAGGATTACTCTATTGCGTTGAACCTCCAGGTGACTCAGTTAAGTGTTGAACTGTTGAAATCTTGCTAAAAAAAAATCACAGGAACGGCCGGTTCGAATTTTATGAATGGGATTAGCATGTCTTTGAGAAAGGAAAATACAGACCTTCTCCTATTGAAAAGAGAATGTTTACTCCCTGTCCTACTCCACCCTGGTAGTTTCAAAGAAAGAAAAAAGACTTGGATTTATACAGCTGCCTTTCAGAATTTCAGGACGTCCCAAAGCATTTTACAGCCAATAAAGTATCATCATTGTAGGCAGTCCCTCGGGGTCAAGGATGACTTGCTTCCACATTAAAAGTGAGTACTCAGGTGACTGATAAACTCATTTTAAATGGTGGAAGATGCCTGTGTGTGAATTGTTTTAACGTGGGGTGGCCGTTGCACACCAGCCACCACACGGGCTTCACGGAGCAAGGTATTGGTCGAGTGGCAAGGGGGTCGAAGACGACTAGAGACCAGGCTCCGCCGCATGGGCCAATATATACACATGGAGGAGCACTAATTCATCAGCTGAGGGAGGGCGGGAGGTGGTAATCAGCAGGAGGTTTCCTTGCCCATGTTTGACCTGAAGCCGTGAGACTTCATGGTGTCCGGAGTCAATGTTGAGGACTCCCGGGACCACTCCCTCCCGACTGTGTACCACTGTGCTGCCACCTCTGGTGGCTCTGTCCTGCTGGTGGGACAATAGCAATATGTGTAGATGATGATGTACATCTTAAGGCATTTTCTATGTGATATCAAAAGAAAATTGTCATCAATGTAGCTTGAATGCAGGTACATATAGAATTACTGAAATTCAGGCCAGGTCCCTTTTAAACAGTATAAGACATCCATGTTCAAATGTTATTTTATGTCACTTTACAGATATTGAATATTCTAAAACATGATTCGAGAAATGTATTGACTCACTTAACAGTTCTTTACTTGTGGTCGGTGGTGTTCTTTCAGTGAGCCTCCCACCCTAACCACAGTTAATTCGAGAAATCAGAATTGAACTAAAGTCCTTCATCGACTGGATTTACTCCCTCAATAAAATATAAGTAAAATTAATAGTTAATAATAACTCCCTGTTACTCCTATTTTTATGATTGGATTTTTAAAATCAAAAATAAGCTTTATTATTCTTGAAAATGGGTTTACATTTGCTTGTTAAAATACCTGTTACATTATGCAAATCCACTGCCTTTTGCAGGAGTATAATTATACTTGAAAGGTTGAGGTTCAAGAATTGCGTGTAGGTATGCTCTGAGGTAGTTTTGCTGCATTTCATGCAATGAGTTGGTGGCCAATAAAATACTTTTGAAGTGTAGTCACTGTTGTAAGGTAGGAAACGTGGCAGCCAATCGCCACACAGCAAGCTCTACAAAGAGCAATGTGATAATGATCAAATAGTCATGTTTTTTTTTGTGATGTTGATTGAGGGATAAATATTTGCCAGGACACTGGGGAGAAGTCTCCTATTCATCTTCGAAATAGTGCCATGGATCTTTGATGTTCACCTGAGAGAGCAGACGGGGCCTCGGTTTAACATCTGATCCAAAAGACTTCCCCTTGGATGCTGCAGCGCTCCCTCAGCATGGCACCGGAATTTCGGCATCGAGCTTTGTGCTCAAGTCTGTGGAGTGGAACGTGAATGGAGCGCCAGAGCCAAAGGTTCGAGCGGCAGTCTGCAGTGACTCGGTCCCAGCTGGGCCTCAACACACTTGTGCTCCGGAGGAGAATAAACACCAAACTCCTTATTGTGATCCAGTGACTCCGGCTGCAAGGTGTGGCGGTTGGTGAGGGGGAGATCGGACATCCCAGCGACATCCTCCATGCTCAGATCATCCGCCTGGGCTCATGGGAGAAATGGCAAGATAGCAGAGCCCCCTGACAGTGTTAGGATAAGACCCCGGAAAGGGATTACCGCTTCCAGAATAGCCAAGGAATAAATCCCGCAACATCCATCCGAATAGAGAATCTCAGCTCCATCGATGAGCAGTGATCATGTTTACAGAGAGCGGAGCTACAAACTCTGGTGCTGTGTGAAGGACGAGGAGAATGGGAGCTCAGTCTCAGCCCCCGCCTGCTCTTTCCATCAACGTGTCCCTAAAAGGAGCCAGACTGTGGCAGATTCCAAGAGTAATAACATTGCTGCTAAACAGAACCTTTCGTTAAACAGAGCCGTGACTGTTTGTGGCCTTTCCTTACAATAACAGCCACTCATTGGGGAATGCGTTGCATATTTCCAACCATTCAAATATTGTGAGTATTCTGAAAGGGATAATGATGTGAGCATGTGCCAGTGGGACAAATCGCGGCAATGGTCACCATTCTGCAATGGACACGGGCAGCGAATGAGGTTGCAAATCGCGGCCTACGTGTACGCAAAAAATGACCAACTCGCTCTTTCCAATGTACTTCTTTTCCCACAGTGCAACAGTGACTACACTCCAAAATACTTCATTGGCTGGAAAGCACTTTGAGACGTCCGGTGGTCGGGAAAGATGCAATAGAAATCTATGTAAGTCTTTCCTTATTAGTTAAATAAAACCTCCTGTTAATGATTCTTGTGTTTTCCCAACCACTTGAAACCTGGCATCCCGGAGTGACTTATGATCCAAGAGGAATGAAAAGCAGACTGTCGATTTTTACGTACTTTCCCGCGGTCGGACCTGGGCATCTCTCTCCATCCTGTCTTCCTGCTTTCCCTCTCTTCTCTTCCCCCATCCTCCCCAGACTCGCCTCAACTACTCTCATCAGTTCTCAGTGAAATGGGTTATTCGACACCATCAACCTGAAAGTGCTCAACTCATATTTTCATCAACCAAGAGCAAAACCAAAGTCATTGGTTGTTCCCAATGCGAAGCCTCACTCTACCCTGAAATTACACAAACAGAAATAGGATTATTATTTACTGCACATAACCCAGTGTTCAATATAAGGGTAACCCAAATATCAATATCAGGGTAACCCACAGTATCAATGCTGCCTTGATGTCAAGGGTAGTCACTCCCACTTCACCTTTGGGATTCAGCTCTTTTGTCCATGTTTGAACCAAGGCTGTAATGAGATCTGGAGCCGAGTGGTCCTGACGGAACCCAAACTGAGCATCGGTGAGCAGGTTATTGGTGAGTAAGTGCTGCTTGATAGCACTGTCAACGACACCTTCCATCACTTTGCTGATGATTGAGAGTAGACTGATGGGGCAGTAATTGGCCGGATTGGATTTGTCCTGCTTTTTGTGGACAGGACATACCTGGGCAGTTTTCCACATTGTCAGGTAGATGCCAGTGTTGTAACTGTACTGGAACAGCTTGGCTAGAGGCGCGGCTAGTTCTGGAGCACAAATCTTCAGCACGATAGCCGGGATGTTATCGGGGCATTTGCTGTATCCAGTGCGCTCAGTCTTTTCTTGATATCACGTGGAGTGAATCAAAACGGCTGAAGACTGGCTTCTGTGATGGTGGGGACCTCAGGAGGAGGCCGATATGGATCATTCAGTCAACACTTCTGGCTGAAGATGGTTGTAAACACTTCAGCCTTGTCTTTTGCATTCACATGCTGGGCTCCGCCATCATTGAGGATGGGGATATTCATGGAGCCTCCTCCTCCCGTTAGTTGTTTAATCGGAGTAACTATTTGTACTAAGTCTCCCGATGCATGCGTAGAAGTGAGAATTAGGACAAATATCACCGACTCTCCAACCCCCCACGCCCCCGCCCCCCCCCCCCCCCGCCGCAGCGCAATTCCTACTAACCCTTTTCTGCGCATGCGTCCAACACCACGTTGCCTCCACTAAGCAGCCAAACTCCACCGAGCCTCCCGCAGCCCCAAGCCCCGAGCCTCCCGCACTGCCGGGGAGATCGGGGAGAGCGAGAAGCGGGGAAAGAGATTGGCGGGATGGGGGGAGGGGGGGAGGAGAAGTGAGAGAGAGCTTGGGGAGAGAGAGAGCTCCTGGGGGAGAGAGAGAGCGAGCCTGAGGGGGAAGAGAGAGAGTTTGGGCGGGGTGGGGGGAGGGGAGAGCCTGGGGGAAGAGAGAGAGAGCTTAGGGGGAGAGAGAGAGAGCTTAGGGGGAGAGAGAGAGTGAAAGAGCCTGTGGGGGGGGGGAGGGGGGTGATAGAGAGCTTGGGAGCAGAGAGAGAGCGCCTGGGGAGCGAGAGAGAGCTGGGGGGCGCGGTGGAGAGAGCCTGGGGAGAGAGAGAGAGAGATGGGAGGTGTGGTTGGGGCGCAGTGGAGAGAGTGAGCTTGGGGTGGGGGGGGGTGGGGGGGTTGGTGGGAGAGAGAGAGAGCGAAACTGGGGGGAGCGAGAGAGAGATGGGAGATGGGGTTGGGGCGCAGTGGAGAGAGAGAGAGCGAGCCTGGGGGGAGCGAGAGAGAGCCTGCGGGTAGAGAGAGCGAGTTTGCGGGGGGGGGGGTGGGTGGGGGGGAAGGAGAGAGAGAGACACAGGTGGGGGGGATCGGAAGCGCAAGATAGAGACACAGGTGGGTGGGATCGGAGGCGAGAGAGGGAACTCAGGCAAGACGGATCACATTCTTCCAACACCCTTTACACCCACACCCGATTTCTTAGAAAGCTCAGTGTATGTGTTACAAGGGACACCCTTGGGGTGGATGAAATCCAGAAGTCACGTCACTGTCACTATTCACTTTATACCCAATAAACCTGTTAACAATAAGCAAACAATGCTGGGGTAAGGGACTTCGGCTGGAACTTGGTAGCTTTAGTGGAGATCTATCCTCTGTGGCTTCTGAAGTCAAAATGGATCGAATTACAAATTGGAAATTCACTCAGAATTTGATCTGGGCGGTTCCAGTTACACATTCCAGAGGAATTTCAGGATGTGGCTTATCCTCCAAGGGGACCAATCAGCGATAGATCATGTGAAAATGGAAAGCCAATCAGAGAAACGGCTGTCTTTCAGTTAGTACAAATAAATGCCTCCTTCACGACTGGATGTGGCCGGACTGCAGAGCTTTGATCTGAATCATTGATTGTGGGATTGCTTAGCTCTGTTTATAGCATGCTGCTTCAGCTGCTGAGCATGAATGTAGTCCTGTGTTGCAGCTTCCCCAGGTTGGCACCTCATTTTTAGGTATGCCTGGTGCTGCTCCTGGCATGTTCTTCTGCACTCCTCATTGAACCAGGGTTGGTCCCCTGGGTTGATGGTAATGGTAGAGTGAGGGATATGCTGGGCCATGAGGTTACAGATTGTGGTGGAATACAATTCTGCTGCTGTCGATGGCCCACAGCACCTCATAGATGCCCAGTTTTGAGCTGCTGGATCTGTTCTGATTCTATCCCATTTAGCACGGTGGTAGTGCCACACAACACAATGGAGGGTGTCCTCAGTGTGAAGACGGGACTTCGTCTCCACAATGACTGTGCGGTGATCACTGCTACCAATGTTGTCATGGACTGATACATCTGCGACAGGTAGATTGGTGAGGACCAGGTTAAGTAGGTTTTTCCCACGTGTTGGTTCTCTCACCACCTGCTGCAGGCCCAGTCTGGCAGCTATGTCCTTCAGGACTCGGCCAGCTCGGTCAGTAGTGGTGCTATCGAGACACTCTTGGTGATGAACATTGAAATCCCCTATCCAGAGGAGATTCTGTAACTCACGTTATAAGTATCAGGGTAAATCACAGTATCAATATCAGGATAACTCACAGTATCAGTATCAGGGTAACTCGCAGTATCAATATCAGGGTAACCCACAGTATCAATATCAGGGTAACCCACAGTATCAATATTAGGGTAAGTCACAGTATCAATATCAGGGTAAGTCACAGTATCAATATCAGGGTAAGTCACAGTATCAATATCAGGGTAAGTCACAGTATCAATATCAGGGTAAGTCACAGTATCAATATCAGGGTAACCCACAGTATCAATATCAGGGTAACCCACAGTATCAATATCAGGGTAACTCACAGTATCAATATCAGGGTAACTCACAGTATCAATATCAGGGTAGGTCACAGTATCAATATCAGGGTAACTCACAGTATCAATATCAGGGTAACCCACAGTATCAATATCAGGGTAAGTCACAGTATCAATATCAGGGTAACTCACAGTATCAACTTCAGGGTAACCCACAGTATCAATATCAGGGTAACCCACAGTATGAATATCAGGGTAACTCACAGTAACAATATCAGGGTAACTCACAGTATCAATATCAGGGTAAGTCACAGTATCAATATCAGGGTAACCCACAGTATCAATATCAGGGTAAGTCACAGTATCAATATCAGGGTAATTCACATTATCAATATCAGGGTAAGTCACAGTATCAATATCCGGGTAAGTCACAGTATCAATGTCAGGGTAAGTCACAGTATCAATATCACGGTAACCCACAGTATCAATATCAGGGTAAGTCTGAGTATCAATATCAGGGTAACCCACAGTATCAAGATCAGGGTAAGTCACAGTATCAATATCAGGGTAACCCACAGTATCAATATCAGGGTAACCCACAGTATCAATATCAGGGTAAGTCACAGTATCAATATCAGGGTAACTCACTGTATCAATATCAGGGTAGGTCACAGTATCAATATCAGGGTAACTCACAGTATCAATATCAGGGTAACCCACAGTATCAATATCAGGGTAAGTCACAGTATCAATATCAGGGTAACTCACAGTATCAACTTCAGGGTAACCCACAGTATCAATATCAGGGTAACCCACAGTATGAATATCAGGGTAACTCACAGTAACAATATCAGGGTAACTCACAGTATCAATATCAGGGTAAGTCATAGTATCAATATCAGGGTAACCCACAGTATCAATATCAGGGTAAGTCACAGTATCAATATCAGGGTAACTCACATTATCAATATCAGGGTAACCCACAGTATCAATATCAGGGTAACCAACAGTATCAATATCAGGGTAAGTCACAGTATCAATATCCGGGTAAGTCACAGTATCAATGTCAGGGTAAGTCACAGTATCAATATCAGGGTAACCCACAGTATCAATATCAAGGTAACCCACAGTATCAATGTCAGGGTAAGTCACAGTATCAATATCAGGGTAACCCACAGTATCAATATCAGGGTAACTCACTGTATCAATATCAGGGTAGGTCACAGTATCAATATCAGGGTAACTCACAGTATCAATATCAGTGTAACCCACAGTATCAATATCAGGGTAAGTCACAGTATCAATATCAGGGTAACCCACAGTATCAATATCAGGGTAAGTCACAGTATCAATATCAGGGTAACTCACATTATCAATATCAGGGTAAGTCACAGTATCAATATCAGGGTAACCCACAGTATCAATATCAGGGTAACCAACAGTATCAATATCAGGGTAAGTCACAGTATCAATATCCGGGTAAGTCACAGTATCAATGTCAGGGTAAGTCACAGTATCAATATCAGGGTAACCCACAGTATCAATATCAGGGTAACCCATAGTATCAATATCAGGGTAACTCACTGTATCAATATCAGGGTAGGTCACAGTATCAATATCAGGGTAACTCACAGTATCAATATCAGGGTAACCCACAGTATCAATATCAGGGTAAGTCACAGTATCAATATCCGGGTAAGTCACAGTATCACTGTCAGGGTAAGTCACAGTATCAATATCAGGGTAACCCACAGTATCAATATCAGGGTAACCCATAGTATCAATATCAGGGTAAGTCACAGTATCAATATTAGGATAAGTCACAGTATCAATATCAGGGTAACTCACTGTATCAATATCAAGGTAACCCACAGTATCAATGTCAGGGTAAGTCACAGTATCAATATCAGGGTAACCAACAGTATCAATATCAGGGTAACCCATAGTATCAATATCAGGGTAAGTCACAGTATCAATATCAGTGTAACCCACAGTATCAATATCAGGGTAACCCACAGTATCAATATCAGGGTAATCCACAGTGTCAATATCAGGGTAACTCACAGTATCAATATCAGGGTACCTCACAGTATCAATATCAGGGTAAGTCTGAGTATCAATATCAGGGTAACCCACAGTATCACGATCAGGGTAACTCACAGTATCAATATCAGGGTAAGTCACAGTATCAATATCAGGGTAACCCACAGTATCAATATCAGGGTAACCCACAGTATCAATATCAGGGTAAGTCACAGTATCAATATCAGGGTAACTCACTGTATCAATATCAGGGTAAGTCACAGTATCAATATCAGGGTAACCCACAGTATCAATATCAGGGTAACCCACAGTATCAATATCAGGGTAACCCACAGTATCAATATCAGGGTAAGTCACAGTATCAATATCAGGGTAACTCACAGTATCAATATCAGGGTAACCCACAGTATCAATATCAGGGTAACCCACAGTATCAATATCAGGGTAACCCACAGTATCAATATCAGGGTAACTCATATTATCAATATTAGGGTAAGTCACAGTATCAATATCAGGGTAACTCACTGTATCAATATCAAGGTAACCCACAGTATCAATATCAGGGTAACCCACAGTATCAATATCAGGGTAACTCACAGTATCAATATCCGGGTAAGTCACAGTATCAATATCAGGGTAACCCACAGTATCAATATCAGGGTAACTCACATTATCAATATCAGGGTAAGTCACAGTATCAATATCAGGGTAACCCACAGTATCAATATCAGGGTAACCAACAGTATCAATATCAGGGTAAGTCACAGTATCAATATCAGGGTAAGTCACAGTATCAATGTCAGGGTAAGTCACAGTATCAATATCAGGGTAACCAACAGTATCAATATCAGGGTAACCCATAGTATCAATATCAGGGTAACCCACAGTATCAATATCAGGGTAACCCACAGTATCAATATCAGGGTAACTCACAGTATCAATATCAGGGTACCTCACAGTATCAATATCAGGGTAAGTCACAGTATCAATATCAGGGTAACCCACAGTATCAATATCAGGGTAAGTCACAGTATCAATATCAGGGTAAGTCACAGTATCAATATCAAGGTAACCCACAGTATCAATATCAGGGTAACCCACAGTATCAATATCAGGGTAACCCACAGTATCAATATCAGGGTAACCAACAGTATCAATATCAGGGTAAGTCACAGTATCAATGTCAGGGTAAGTCACAGTATCAATATCAGGGTAACCCACAGTATCAATATCAGGGTAACCCACAGTATCAATATCAGGGTAACCCACAGTATCAATATCAGGGTAACTCACAGTATCAATATCAGGGTAAGTCACAGTGTGATATTTCAAAATAACACAGTTGATTTGTTGAAGTATATTTCTGAGGCACCATCATCAAATAGAATTTCCTGGTACCCAAAGGTACTTGATTATTTCACTCTAATTCTGGAGACACACTGGATCCAAGCGCTGAGCACTGGTTATTCCAAATACTGGCTTATTCTCAACACTGGCTTATTGTCCAAACTGGTACAAAAATGATATAAAACTTGGAAGTATAGTGAACAGTGAGGAGGGTAATGACAGACTTCAAGAGGGCATATACAATTTAGTGAAATGGGTGGACACGTGGCAGATGAAATTTAACTCAGAAAAGTGTGAAGTGATACATTTTGGTAGGAAGAACAAGGAGAGGCAATATATACGAAATGATACAGTCCTAAAGGGGTGCATGAACAGAGAGACCTGGAGGGTATGTGTGCACAAATCGTTGAAGGTGGCAGGGTAGGTTGAGAAAGTGGTTAAAAAAGCTTACGGGATCCTGGGCTTCATGAATAGAGGCATAGAGTAATAAAGCGTGGAAATTATGATGAACCTGTATAAAACACTGGTTCGGCCTCAACTGGAGTATTGTGTTCAATTCTGGGCACCACACTTTAGGAAGGATGTGAATGTCTTAGAGAGGATGCAGAAACTATTTACGAGAATGGTTCCAGGGATGAGGGACTTCAGTTACGTGGATAGACTGGAGAAGCTGGAGTTGTTCTCCTTGGAGCAGAGAAGGCTGAGAGGAGATTTGGTTGAGGTGTTCAAAATCATGAGGGGTCTAGACAGAGTAGATAGAGAGAGACTGTTCCTATTGGTGGAAGGTCAAGAACCAGAGGTCACAGATTTAAGGTGATTGGCAGAAGGACCAAAGGCAACATGAGGGCAGAGAGTGGTTAGAATCTGGAATGCGCTGGCTGAAAGATGGTGGAGGCAAATTCAATTTTGGCTTTCAAAAGGGAATTTGATAAGTACCTGAAGGATAAAGAAATTGCTGGGCTACTGGGAAAGGGCAGGGGAGTGGGACTGGCTGAGGTGCTCTTGCAGAGAACCAGCATGGACACAACAGGCCGAATGGCCTCCTTCTGTGCTCTAGTGCCTTCATATCTAGGATTATCCTTGTTATTTATGTAAACCTGTAAATACCATGTCTAACCACCAGAGGGCTTATCCCCTGGAGTCCCAAGCGATTCCACAATCCTTTGGGAGCACCTGTATATAAGGAGGCTTCACAGGTTGGAGAGGCACGCTGAGATCTGTAATAAAGGACTGCTGTCACACCTTACTTTGAGCTTGCAGTATCTAGTCTGACTCTTTATTCAAAACACATCAACTGGCGACGAGATACAGATGACGAACCCCACCGCAACAATGCAGAGAACCGTGGGCACCTTGAAGAAATTTTCAGAGGGAGATGATTGGGAAACCTTTGTGGAGTGACCCGACCAATACTTCATGGCCAACGAGCTGGAAGGAGAAGCAAATGCTGCCAAACGAAGGGCGATCCTCCTCACTGTTTGTAGGGCACCAACGTATGGCCTCATGAAAAATCTGCTCGTTCCAGCGAAACCCACAGACCAGTCATACAATGAGTTGTGCACACTGGTCCAGGTGCATCTAAACCCGAAGGAAAGTGTTCTGATGGCGAGGTATTGGTTCTACACATACAAGAGGTCTGAAGGCCAGGAAGTGGTGAGCTACGTAACCGAGCTAAGGCACCTTGCAGGACATTGTGAATTTGAAGGACACTTGGCGCACATGCTCAGGGACTTCTTTTACTTGGCATTGGCCATGAAGTAATACTTCACAAACTTTTGACTGTAGAAACCGCAACCTTGAGTAAAGATACCCAGGTATTTATCGCCACCAGTGACAATACCAAACAAATTTCTCAGCACACGAGTGCTGCTGCAAGTACAGTGAACAAAGTAATGTTGTTTTCGAATCAAAATGTACATGGCAGGACTTACATGCCTGTAGCTGCACGTCCGCAGATGACTCAGAGTCCACCATCCAGAGTGGTGAATACAAGGCCATTGACACCTTGTTGGCGCTGCGGGGGTGATCATCGTTTCCATTCATGCCGCTTCAAAGGATACATTTGCAAGGGCTGTGGAACAATGGGACACCTCCAATGAATGTGCAGGCGAGCTGCAAACCCTGCTCATCGTGCAAACCACCATGTTGCAGAGGAGGACAGATCCACGGAGGATCATGACAATCCAGAGCCTCAGACCGAGGAGGCAGAGATATATGGGGTGCACACATTTACCACAAAGTGTCCTCCGATAATGCTGAAAGTTGAATTAAATGGACTCCCGGTGTCCATGGAGCTGGACATGGGCGCAAGCCAGTCCATAATGAGCAAAAAGGCTTTCAATAAATTGTGGTGCAGCAAGGCCTCAAGGCCAGTCCTGACTCCCATTCGTACTAAACTGAGAATGTACACAAAGGAACTAATTCCCGTAATCGCCAGTGCTACCGTAAAGGTCTCCTACGATGGAGCGGTGCACGAGTTACCACTCTGGGTGGTACCAGGCGATGGCCCCACGCTGTTCGGCTGGAGCTGGCTGGGAAAGATACGCTGGAACTGGGAAGACGTCTGAGCGCTTTCGTCCGTTGACGACACCTCATGTGTCCAGGTCCTAAACAAGTTCCCCTTGCTGTTCAAACCAGGCATCGGGAAGTTCCAAGAAGCAAAAGTACAGATCCATTTGATTCCGGGGGCACGACCCATCCATCACAAGGCAAGAGCGGTACCTTACATGATGAGAGCGAGGATGGAGATCGAGCTGGACAGGCTGCAACGAGAGAGCATCATCTCGCCGATCGAATTCAATGAGTGGGCCAGTCCGATTGTTCCAGTCCTCAAGGGAGACAGCACCATCAGAATCTGTGGTGATTACAAAGTAACTATCAATTGTTTCTCGCTGCAGGATCAATACCCGCTACCGAAGGCAGACGACCTATTTGTGACGCTGGCGGGAGGGAAAACGTTCATGAAGCTTGACTTGACCTCGGCCTACATGATGCAGGAGCTGGAGGAATCATCGAAAGGTCTCACCTGCATCAACATGCACAAAGGTCTCTTCATTTACAACAGATGCCTGTTTTGGATTTGATCGGCCGTGGCAATATTCCAGAGGAACATGGAAAGCTTGCTGAAGTCGGTCCCGCGCACCGTGGTCTTCCAGGACGACATCTTGGGCACAGGTCGGGACACTGTTGAGCGCCTTCAGAACCTGGAGGAGGTTCTTAGTCGGCTTAATCGTGTGGGGCTCAGGCTAAAATGCTTGAAGTGCATTTTCCTGGCGCCTGAAGTGGAGGTTCTGGGGAGAAGAATCGTGGCGGACGGCATCAGGCCCACCGATTCGAAGACTGAGGCAATCAAGAACGCACCAAGACCACTGAACGTGACAGAGCTGCGGTCGTTTCTCGGACTCCTGAACTATTTTGGTAACTTCTTACCGGGTCTTAGCACATTGTTAGAACCCCTGCACTCTTTACTGCGTAAAGAAGATGAATGGGTATGGTGTAAATGCCAAGAAAATGCCTTTGAGAAAGCTAGGAAGCTTTATGTTCTAACAAATTGCTTGTGTTGTACGATCCATTTAAGCGTTTGGTACTAGCATGTGATGCGTCGTCATATGGCGTCGGGTATGTATTGCAACAAGCTACTGAATTTGGGAAATTGCAACCAGTTGCTTATGCATCTAGAAGTCTGTCTAAGGCCGAGAGGGCCTACAGTATAATCGAAAAAGAAGCGTTATCGTGTGTTTACGTGGTATAGAAAATGCATTAATATCTGTTCGGGCTCAAATTTGAATTGGAAACCGACCATAAGCTGCTTATATCCCTCTTTTCTGAAAGTAAGGGGATAAATACGAATGCATCGGCCCGCATCCAGAGATGGGCGCTCACGTTGTCCGCATAAAACTACGCCATCCGCCACTGGCCAGGCACAGAAAACTGTGCCGATACTCTCAGTAGGCTGCCATTGCCCACCACAGGGGTGGAGATGGCGCAGCCCGCAGATTTAGTCATGGTAATGGAGCATTCAAGAGTGAGCAATCACCTGTTACCGCCCGACAGATTAGAACCTGGACGAGCCAGGACTCCTTACTGTCCTTAGTAAAAACTGTGTGTTCCACAGGAGTTGGTCTAGTGTCCCGTTTGAGATGCAGGAAGAAATAAAGCCGTACCAGCGGCGCAAAGATGAAATATCTATACAGGCAGACTGCCTTCTGTGGAGTAATCAGGTAGTGGTACCAAAAAAGGGCAGGGACACCTTCATTCGTGACCTTCACAGCACCCACCCAGGCATCGTAATGATGAAAGCGATAGCCAGATCCCATGTGTGGTGGCCCGTTATCGATGCAGATTTAGAGTCCTGCGTGCACAAATGTAATACATGTTCACAGTTAAGCAATGCACCCAGGGAGGCGCCACTAAGTTTATGGTCCTGGTTCTCCAAACCGTGGTCCAGGGTCCATGTTGACTATGCAGGCCCATTCTTGTGAAAAATGTTCTTAATGGTTGTAGATGCATACTCCAAATGGATTGAAAGTGTGATAACGTCGGCAAGCACGTCCGCTGCCACCATAGAAAACCTATGGGCCATGTTTGCCACGCACGGCCTGCCGGATGTCCTTGTGAGCGACAATAGGCCGTGATTTACAATTGCCGAGTTCAAGGAGTTCATGACCCGCAATGGGCTCAAACATGTCACATCTGCCCCATTCAAACCAGCGTCCAACGGTCAGGCAGAACGAGCAGTTCAAATAATCAAGCAAAGCTTGAAAAGGGTAACTGAAGGCTCACTGTAGACTCGCTTATCATGAGTCCTGCTTAGTTACCTCACAAGACCCTACTCGCTCACTGGGGTCCCTCCTGCTGAACTGCTCATGAAAAGGGCATTAAGACAAGGCTCTCGTTAGTCCATCCTAATCTACACGAACAGGTAGAGAGCAAGCGGCTTCAACAGAATACATATCATGATCGCGCAAATGTGTCACGTGAAATTGAGATAAATGATCCTGTATTTGTGTTGCACTATGGACAAGGTCCCAAGTGGCTTCCTGGCACTGTTTTGGCCAAAGAGGGGAGTAGGGTGTTTTTGTTCAAACTCTCAAATGGACTCACCTGCAGGAAACACTTGGACCAAACCAAACTCAGATTTACGGACTATCCAGAACAACCCATAATAAACTCTACCTTTTTCGACCCTGCAACACACACACATGTGGCAATCGACCCAACAGTTGACCACGAAGCAGAACCCATCACCCGCAGCAGCCCAGCAGGACTCACCACCCCCAGCAGTCCAGCAAGGCCAGCTGCGCAGCAGCCCAGCGAGGGCTCAACAAACGACTCACCAAAACCAACATTTGCACTGAGACGATCAAACAGGGAAAGAAAGGCCTCAGATCAACTCACATTGTAAATAGTTACACTATTGACTTTTGGCGGTGGTGGGGGCGGGGACGGGGCGGGAGTGTTGTTATGTATGTAAACCTGCAAATACCATGTCTAACCACCAGAGGGCTTATCCCCTGGAGTTCCAAGGGATCTCACAATCCCTTGGAAGCATCTGTATATAAGGAGGCCTCACAGGCTGGAGAGGCACTCTGAGATCTGTAATAAAGAACTAAGGTCACACCTTACTTTGAGCTTGCAGTATCTAGTCTGACTCTTTATTCAAGACACAACATTCTGAACATTGGCTTATTCTGAACACTGTACACTGAACTCTGCCTCACTCTGCTTGGCTGAGATTCTCCGAAAACCAGAGCCCTTTGCTTTCAGATTTGTTAGACAGCTACAAGCTCCATAATGACCAGGCACTTAATCACTTCTTCAAAACCACTTGGCATATATACAACATTCTTGCAAACCCTTACCACGCAATCCCTGATTGCTGGAGCCGATTGAGAACAATTATATCTGTACTTGGGCTGTGTGGAGAGGCTGGAGTCCCAGTCAATGGCTGCCACCTAGTGACTCGAAACCATCAGTGAGGGGTGTGCAGGCAGAGTTCCAGTCGCAGGTCCAGCTAGTAGTTCCTCAGCTATGATTGCAGCCTCTCTACACAAATGGTGGCATTCCATGAGTGCAGGTCTGAGGGTCACACCAGCTTAGAGCGATAACATGGGGTTATACACTGGCTGTGAATCACTCTCCAACCAGGGAATAAAGAGTTCTGCACACATTTGCAGCGTCCAATTACCATTTCATTTACAATGGCATCAAAGATCCAATAGGACAGTTAGCTTTCTGCTAAACATCCCCAGCATCGAAGCACTGACCACGCTCGATCAGCTCCGTTGGACGGCCACATCGACTGCATGTCCGATTCGAGACTCCAAAAGCAAGCGCTCTACTCAGAGCTCCGACACGGTAAGCGAGCCCCAGGTGGGTAGAGGAAACGCTTCAAGGACACCCTCAAAGCCTCCTTAATTTAAATGGAGAAAAATTACAAAATGGTGCAAAAGTTAGTATGCAGGTACAGCAAGTAATCAGGAAGGAAAATGGAATGTTGCCGTTTATTGCAAGGGGGATGGAGTATAAAAGCAAAGAAGTTTTGCTACAACTGTACAGGCTATCGGTGAGGCCACACCTAGAGTACGGTGTAAAGTTTTGGTATTGGAGGCTGTTCAGAGAAAGTTCATCACGTTGATTTCTGAGAAAAATGGGGTTGACTTATGAAGATAGGTTGAGTAGGTTAGGCCTATACTCATTGGAGTTTAGAAGAATGAGAGGTGATCTTATTGTAGCATATACGATACTGAGGAGGCTCAACAAGGTAGTTGCAGAGAAGATGTTTCTACTCATGGGGGAATCTAGAACTAGTTTCAGAATTAGGGGTCACCCATTTAAAACTGAGATGGGGAGGAATTTCTTCTCTCTGAGAGTCGTGAATCTTTGGAATTCTCTGCCCCAGAGAGCTGTGGAGGCTGGGTCATTGAATGTATTTAAGGTGGAGATAGACAGATTTTTGAATGATAAGGGAGTCAAGGGTTATGGGGGGGGCGGGCAGGGAAGTGGAATTGAGGCCAAAACCTGATCAGCCATGATCTTATTGCATGGCGGAGCAGGCTTGAGGGGCCAAATGGCGTACTCCTGCTCCTATTTCTTATGTTAACCTCTGAGGGTATTCCGAGAGCACTTCTTCAATCTCCTGTTAAGTGAGGAGCAGTGTATTGGAAGGGTCCACTTCACCAAGGAGATGGTCACAGAACTCTGCCACCTCCTGCAACCAGGGCGATCACCACTCTCTCAGTGGCAGTCAAGGTCACCGTGGCCCTCAATTTCTTCACCAGCGGATCCTTCCAGTCTATAACAGGAGACACAGCTAACCACTCACAGTTCACCGTGCATCGCTGCATCCGGGAGGTCGCAGAGGCTCTACAGCAGGAGAAGGGACTACATTTCCTTCCCCATCATCAGAGAGAAGCACGGCAAGCGTTCTTGTAGCTTTGCCAGGATAGTGTGCTTCACAATGATGCAGGGTGCCATTGACTGCGCCCACGAGGCTTTGTGAGCACCGCATAATAATCCTGAAATCTTCCGTAACCGCAAAGGCGAACACTTACTTAAGGTGCAGTTGGTATGTGACCACACACAGCGAATCCTCACCGTCAGTGCCCGCTCTCCTGACAGCAGCTCCAATGCCTTCAGCCTGCGCCAGACTGGCGTGTCAGCGCTCTTCCAGACAAGGGAGAACCAGTTGATGTGGTATATTTGGACTTTCAGAAGCCTTTCGACAAGGTCCCACACAAGAGATTAATGTACAAAGTTAAAGCACATGGGATTGGGGGTAGTGTGCTGACATGGATTGAGAACTGGTTGGCAGACAGGAAGCAAAGAGTAGGAGTAAATGGGTACTTTTCAGAATGGCAGGCAGTGACTAGTGGGGTACCGCAAGGTTCTGTGCTGGGGCCCCAGCTGTTTACATTGTACATTCATGATTTGGACGAGGGGATTAAATGTAGTATCTCCAAATTTGCGGATGACACTAAGTTGGGTGGCAGTGTGAGCTGCGAGGAGGATGCTATGAGGCTGCAAAGTGACTTGGATAGGTTAGGTGAGTAGGCAAATGCATGGCAGATGAAGTACAATGTGGATAAATGTGAGGTTATCCACTTTGGTGGTAAAAACAGAGAGACAGACTATTATCTGAATGGTGACAGATTAGGAAAAGGGGAGGTGTCATGGTACATCAGTCATTGAAGGTTGGCATGCAGGTGCAGCAGGCGGTTAAGAAAGCAAATGGCATGTTGGCCTTCAAAGCGAGGGGATTTGAGTACAGGGGCAGGGAGGTGTTACTACAGTTGTACAGGGCCTTGGTGAGGCCACACCTGGGGTATTGTGTACAGTTTTGGTCTCCTAACTTGAGGAAGGACGTCCTTACTACTAGGGGGATCAAGGGGTATGGTGAGAAAGCAGGAATGGGGTACTGAAGTTGCATTTTCAGCCATGAACTCATTGAATGGCGGTGCAGGCTCGAAGGGCCGAATGGCCTACTCCTGCACCTATTTTCTATGTTTCTATGTTTCTATGACTCCCCTCTCCAACTCAAACACTTGTGCTCAGCACTCATACAATGAGAGCCATGCGGCCACCGACCGGGAACAGACCATCGGGCGTTCTGAAGCAATGGTTCCATGGCCTTGACCATTCGGGAGGAGCCCCCCAGTACTCGGCAGAATGGGAGTCCCATTTTGTGGTGGTTTCCTGCATGCTCCACAACTTGGCCTTCATGAAGGCCCAGCCCTTGACACCAGGAACTGCTGAGGAAGAGGAGGAAGACGAGGAGGAGGAGGAACAGGAGCGAGGGAGGAGGCAGCCACTCAATCGGCCTTCCAGAAGGGCCTCATTAGACTGTTATTCGAATGAATAAAACCCCAGATCCCCATTGCTCACCACATCCCCATCATTCCATCTTTGTTGCAGGCCATATCACACGGAAAGCTGGAATTGAGACACACCACAAAAGAATCCAAACTAAATGAATAAATTTATCAATAATCAGTGAACACATATTTACAACAAAAATATTAACTATTCACCCTGTTCAATCCCTTAGTGCCTCCCGTTACTGTGCCTTTTCCTACGAAGTGTTAGCCCAGTGGCTGCAGCAGGGCTGGTGGAAGGCTGCCGAGTGTCCGTGTGGGAGGCTTCAGATGGCCTTGCAGGACCTGTAAGGCCTGGCTGTAGACAGCACCACCTCAGGCTGAGCGGCAGCAGTCTGGGCTGGCTGGTTGACAGGCAGTGACAAGGGCAATGACGGAGTGGGAGTGTTGGGAGCAGGAATGTTGTCATCCTGAGAGAGGTCAGTGGGTTCCTGTTCCAATGACCCACTATCAAGCCCCCGGGGCAGCACCTCAGCATTCTCACCAATTTGTTAGGGCATAGATTGCTGGCCTACTGCGACACCGTGAAAGCCCCGGTCGATGGTGGTAGACCCGGTCACAATGGCAGCAGTCAGAGCTTGTGTGGCACCAAGCTGAGACTGCACGAGAGCAGTATGAGGTTGGATGGTACCAAGCACAGACTGTATTACAGCACTAAGACATTGTGTTGCTTCTGCCTGTGCTACAATGGAAGCTGCCAGATCGCCCATCACACGCGGCATCAGGTCTGGGTCCCCACGGTCTCTATGGGAGTCTACCATCGTCTGCAGACTGGGAATGATGGGCTCCTTGGTGCGCACAGATCTCTGTGCAATGTTGGAGGTGGACTCCTCCACGTTCCTTACCATTGCCGAGAGGCTCTCGGGCAACCTTGCCATTGCACCTATCATCTCCGAGCACAGGCCCATCACCTTTCTTCTAAACGCCTTCCCATCAAGATCCTCGTCTGAGTCCTGTGCAGCAGAACCCACACCTGAACTCGCCCTCCGGGGAGCTGGCCCCCGAGCTAACCTTTCCCCCTGGCCTTGCTGCAGCTCGCTCGTCCCCGGTGCTTCGTCCTGTGCTAATCCCACCACTAAACTAGCCTCTAGTATACTGTCAGTATCTGAGCTGGGGTCGGCAGGGGATGATGAGGGGTCAGCGTGGGGCGGTGAGGGGTCGGGGCGGGGCGGTGAGGGGTCGGCAGGGGGTGATGAGGGGTCAGCGCGGGGCGGTGAGGGGTCGGGGGGACGGTGAGGGGTCGGCAGGGGGTGATGAGGGGTCAGCGCAGGGCAGTGAGGGTTTGGGGGGGGTGGTGACGGGTCGGCAGGGGGTGAGGGGTTAGGGCAGGGGGGTGAGGGGTCGGGGTCGGGGCGGTGAGGGGTCAGCGCGGGGCGGTGAGGGGTCGGGCGGGGCGGTGAGGGGTCGGGGCGGGGGGGTGAGGGGTCGGGGCGGGGGGGTGAGGGGTCGGGGTCGGGGGGTGAGGGGTCGGGGCGTGAGGGTGAGGGGTCGGGGCGGGGGGGTGAGGGGTCGGGGCGGGGGGGGTGAGGGGTCGGGGTCGGGAGGGTGAGGGGTTGGGGCGGGGGGGGTGAGGTGTCGGGGTCGGGGGGGTGAGGGGTCGGGGCGGGGGGGTGAGGGGTTGTGGCAGGGCGGTGAGGTGTCGGGGTCGGGGGGCTGAGGTGTCAGGGCGGGGGGTGAGGGGTCGGGGTCGGGGGGGTGAGGTGTCGGGGTCGGGGGGTGAGGTGTCGGGGTCGGGGGTGTGAGGGGTCAGGGCGGGGGGTGAGGGGTTGTGGCAGGGCGGTGAGGGGTCGGGGCGGAGGGGTGAGGGGTCGGGGCGGGGGGGTGAGGGGTTGGGACGGGGGGGTGAGGGGTTGTGGCAGGGCGGTGAGGTGTCGGGGTCGGGGGGCTGAGGTGTCAGGGCGGGGGGTGAGGGGTCGGGGTCGGGGGGGTGAGGTGTCGGGGTCGGGGGGTGAGGTGTCGGGGTCGGGGGTGTGAGGGGTCAGGGCGGGGGGTGAGGGGTTGTGGCAGGGCGGTGAGGGGTCGGGGCGGGGGGGTGAGGGGTCGGGGCGGGGGGGTGAGGAGTTGGGGCGGGGGGGTGAGGGGCCGGGGTCGGGGGTGTGAGGTGTCGGGGCGGGGGGGTGAGGGGTTGGGGTCGGGGCGGTGAGGGGGCGGGGCGGAGGGGTGAGGGGTCGGGGCGGGGGGGTGAGGGGTTGGGACGGGGGTTGAGGGGTTGGGGCGGGGGGGTGAGGGGTCGGGGCGGGGGGGGTGAGGGGTCGGGTCGGGGGCTGAGGGGTCGGGCCGGGGGGGTGAGGGGTCGGGGTCGGGTCGTTGAGGGGTCGGGGCGGAGGGGGTGAGGGGTCGGGTCGGGGGGTGAGGCGTTGGGATGGGGGGGGTGAGGGGTTGGGGCCGGGGCGGTGAGGGGTTGGGGCAGGGGGGGTGAGGTGTCCGGGGGGGGGGGTGAGGGGTCGGGTCGGGGCGGTGAGGTGTTGGGGTCGGGGCGGTGATGGGTTGGGGCGGGGGGGGTGAGGGGTCGGCGCGGGCGGTGAGGAGTCGGGGCGGGGCGGTGAGGGGTCATTGTGAACGGCGATGACATGATCGCGGGTGTGCATCGGCCCGGGCACAAATCGGGAGGTGCACCGCAAATTCCAAATCGCCCCCAAAATCTCGGGCAATTTCACCCCAGACGCCACCGGGCGAAAAGGCAATTGCAAAAGCAGCAAACCTGAGGACTGGGAAAAATTTAGAATTCAGCAGAGGAGGACTAAGGGTTTAATTAGGAGGGAGAAAATAGTGTACGAGAGGAAGCTTGCCGGGAACATAAAAACTGACTGCAAAAGCTTCTATAGATATGTGAAGAGAAAAAGATTAGTGAAGACAAACGTAGGTCTCTTGCAGTCGGATTCAGGTGAATTTATAATGGGGATCAAAGAAATGGCAGAGTAGTTGAACAAATACTTTGGTTCTGTCTTCACGAAGGAAGACACAAATAACATTCCGGAAGTACTAGGGGACAGTGGGTCTTGTGAGAAGGAGGAACTGAAGGATATCCTTATTAGGCGGGAAATTGTGTTAGGGAAATTGATGGGATTGAAGGTCGATAAATCCCCAGGGCCTGATAGCCTGCATCCCAGAGTACTTAAGGAAGTGGCCCTAGAAATAGTGGATGCATTGGTGATCATTTTCCAACAGTCTATCGACTCTGGATCAGTTCCTATGGACTGGAGGGTAGCTAATGTAACACCACTTTTTAAAAAAGGAGGTAGAGAGAAAACGGGTAATTATAGACTGGTTAGCCTGACATTGGTGGTGGGGAAAATGTTGGAATCAATTATTAAAAATGAAATAACAGCGCATTTGGAAAGCAGTGACAGGATCGGTCCAAGTCAGCATGGATTTATGAAGGGGAAATCATGCTTGACAAATCTTCTGGAATTTTTTGAGGATGTAACTGGTAGAGTGGACAAGGGAGAACTAGTGGATGTGGTGTATTTGGACTTTCAAAAGGCTTTTGACAAGGTCCCACAAGATATTGGTGTGCAAAATTAAAGCACATAGTATTGGGGGTAATATACTGATGTGGATAGAGAATTGGTTGGCAGACAGGAAGCAGAAAGTCGGGATAAACGGGTTCTTTTCAGAATGGCAGGCAGTGACTAGTGGAGTGCCACAGGGCTCAGTGCTGGGACCCCAGCTCTTTACAATATACATTAACGATTTGGATGAAGGAATTGAGTGTAATATCTCCAAGTTTGCAGATGACACTAAAATGGGTGGCGGTGTGAGCTGTGAGGAGGACGCTAAGAGGCTGCAGGGTGACTTGGACAGGTTAGGTGAGTGGGCAAATGTATGGCAGATGCAGTATAATGTGGATAAATGTGAGGTTATCCACTTTGGGGGCAAAAACACGAAGGCAGAATATTATCTGAATGGCGGCAGATTAGGAAAAGGGGAGGTGCAATGAGACCTGGGTGTCATGGTACATCAGTCATCGAAAGTTGGCATGCAGATTCAACAGGCGGTGAAGAAGGCAAATGGTATGTTGGCCTTCATAGTTAGGGGATTTGAGTATAGGAGCAGGGAGGTCTTACTGCAGTTGTCCAGGGCCTTGGTGAGGCCTCACCTGAAATATTGTGTTCAGTTTTGGTCTCCTAATCTGAGAAAGGACATTCTTGCTATTGAGGGAGTGCAGCGAAGGTTCATCAGACTGATTCCCGGGATGGCTGGAGTGACATATGAGGAGAGACTGGATCGACCTGGCCTTTATACGCTGGAGTTTAGAAGGATGAGAGGGGATCTCGTGGAAACATATAAGATTCTGACGGGACTGGACAGGTTAGATGCGGGAAGAATGTTCCCGATGTTGGGGAAGTCCAGAACCAGGGGACACAGTCTATGGATAAGGGGTAAGCCATTGAGGACTGAGATGAGGAGAAACTTCTTCACTCAGAGAGTTGTTAACCTGTGGAATTCCCTGCCGCAGAGAGTTGTTGATGCCAGTTCATTGGATATATTCAAGAGAGAGTTAGATATGGCCCTTACGGCTAAAGGGATCAAGGGGTATGAAGAGAAAGCAGGAAAGGGGTACTGAGGTGAATTATCAGCCATGATCTTATTGAATGGTGGTGCAGGCTCGAAGGGCCGAATGGCCTACACCTACACCTATTTTCTATGTTTCTATGTTTCTATGTTAGCACTTACCGACTGCATTAACGGCGCACAAAAAGGGACAATTTCAGCCCCAAAGTGTTTGACCATTGGGCTGTCAATCACAGAGGATTCCAGACAATCAAGGACCTCCCCTGTTTGATGATCTAAGAAATAGCTGTCAATCAAATCCACTAGCGCTGGGTTGAGATCTATCCTTTGATCAGTGAGTTGAAGGGTCCCCCCACCCCCACATCAGGCAACTTTTATAGAATGTCACCGTGGACAGTCGGGATTCAGACGGATGTTCCTGTAGGACAATGGATGCTTGGCGATTAACGAATTAACACCAAATCACGATTGTGTGAGTCTTAAATAACTTACATCATAAAGAAAGTCGAAGTGACAATCAGGCCAACTCAGGATGATGGCTGTAAAGGCAGCCTGGGGAGGTGGTCACTTACATGCCAAAACTAACATTACAAGAATATAAGTTTAAAAATTCAACATCAGTAAAAATCCATTGTGCAACAGTGATATCATCACAGTGTACAGCTTTTACTTACAACGCTGGTTCCCCAATCAGGCCCTTGGCAGATGGCTCGAGAGGAAATCATGGACCCATAGACCTGCTTTTTTGTCTATTTAAATTAATGAAAGGAAGAACTTGCATTTATACCCCAACTTTCATGGTGTCAGGATGTCCTAAAGTGCCTCACAGCCTCACAAATACTTTAGAAGTGAAATCGCTGCTATAATGTCGCCAAATGTGGCAGCCACTTTGGGCACAGCAAGCTCCTAGAAACAGCAATGAGATAGATGACCAGGTAATCTGAATTAGTGGTGCTGTTTGAATGATAAATGTTGGCCAGAACAAAAGGAGAACTCCCCTGCTCTTCGAATAGTGCCATGAGTTCTACCTGAAAGGGTCTCAGTTTAAAGTGCATCTGAAAGCTGGCAGCTCCGACAGTACAGCAATTCCTCAGTACTGCACTGAAATGCCAGCGTAGACTATGCACTTGTAGTTATCTCTATCCTATCATCATCATAGGCCATCCCTCGAAGTGAGGATGACGCCGAAAAGGATGAGTTCACAGGTGTTTCAATGAAGGACCTAATATTCCAGATCCCGAACTAGAGTGGAAGGTGCCTGTGCGTGGATTTTTTTAACGTGTGGTGGCCGTTGCACACCAGCCACCACACGGGTTCGACAGAGCTAGGCCATGATTTTCCAAGACGACTGGAGACCAGCTCTGCTACACGGACCCAGTGCACACACATATCGCAGTGTGAGTTTGGGGCTCCATCCTATACCAAGGGTATGGCTGCATCATACATGAAAGAGCAGATTTTGGAATTTCCCTATGGCAGCATATTTGAGATTGGGAACTAAGCACGTGGGGATTCATGGGCACATGACTCAAAGTTCACTTTATACCATGTAGGAATACATTACACTGCAGGACCTTCTGCTATACACGGATTCTCGATACCGTTTGGTCTCCACCTCTACCAGTAGCCAAATGTTATGTGGTCCCTGACCTCAAAAAAAAGCTGCCCACAAGGAACTTGTGCTCTCTCTGTTATTTGAATCTCGCAACAAGTCAAGGGAATCTGCAGTGTCCATCAACAGTGATGTCATCAACAGCCAATCACATTGAAGAATTCTCAGCGACAATAAACCAGGAAGTAAAATGCACTGATTCTAATTTAATTTTTAAAATTTTTTACAGAAAGCGTAATAAAGATTGGGATATACACATAGGATTAAGGTAGAAGTTGAAATATCATTAACAAACTTTAAAATATATATATATTATTGTAAAAACAGTGCAATTCTTAATCATATTAATGGAAACATTTGACAGTCCATAAATACAAAATTACGTTTTCAGGGCCAGAACAGTTGTTCAGCATTCAGAACACCATTAGAAGCCCAGTTACACCTCTTTCAACGGCTTAATAATTTGGAGTTTATTTATAACAGTGATATTGTATCGTAAAGTGGGAAGTTTTCGTCCTGCTATATGTGATTTCATCTGATTGCCGGCTCTGTGGCGGAGCAGGGAATGACCGAACGCAACATCAGGATTTCCGCATCTGTCTGCGCACGTGCTAAATCCTGACGTTGTGATCAGTTTCAGAGGGGTAATGATGGTGAACGTTGAAAGCTTTGCCATCAAGTCCAGTGCAGAATCTGGGCCAATAGCTTGAAAGAGAAAAATGGAGCAGAAAGCATTAGTCTGAATACATTTACATTAAACTCTAGCGCAGGCTCTGGCACAAGGTGCTCAATCTGCAATTCATTATCAAAGTGCAGGAAGTCTTTATTGATGTCATCAAACTTTATCTTTATTAGGGCTGCAGCCCCAGCCACACCACACTGTGTACAGAAGTTTGTTCTATTCACAGCTCACTTGTATTCCATGTGGCTGATAGGAATGTTGTTCAAGGATCATTATAACTGGTTTAAAGAGCATGCCTATGTACAGAGAAGAGCAGCAGGATCATTCACTTTGTCCCATTATTTTTAAGGTTATATTTAAAACCAAAGTTCAATGGCGAGCCTTGCTGGATTTGGGAGGATTTCAAGGCATTACTAGTTAATGATTAGATGTTGAGCAGTTTTGGAATGGACCCATACCCATAACTGGCCTCCCAGAGAAATGGTATGGCCCCCAGCTATATCACCAGGAATTGGATACTGTATCTGCCCAATAAACACATCTCAAACAAACAGCAGTTGCACTTACTGACTGCTCCATAGAGAGAGGCACACAGACTGAAACAGAGAGAACTGTACACCAACAGAGAAAGCTCACAGAGAGATGTATACTGATTGAGAGAGAGTCACAAACCAACAAATATAGAGATACACACACCCAGGAAGAAGTTGTATAATATACAGGCAGACACACTCAGAGTAGAAATAGGCATATATACGTCCTGTACCCCTTACCCCATATACCCCCTGTAGTCCCCTCCCCCATTATCCTCCTGTACCCCTCCCCATAAACCCCCTGTACCCCCTCCCCATAAACCCCCTGTACCCCCTCCCCCATAACCCCCCTGTACCTCCCCTCCCCATAAATCCCCTGTACCCCCTCCCCCATAAACCCACACTGTACACCACCCCCATAAATCCCCTGTACCCACCGCCCCCATACACCCACACTGTAACCCCCCCTCCCCATACACCCCCTGTACCGCCCCTCCCCATAAACCCCCTGTACCCCCCTCCCCCATAAACCCCCTGTACCCCCTCCCCCATACACCCACACAGTACTCCCCCATAAACCCCATGTACCCCCTCCCCCATACACCCACACTGTACCCCCTCCCCCATAAACACACACAGTACTCCCCCTCCCCCATAAACCCCATGTACCCCTCCCCCATACACCCACACTGTACCCCTCTCGCCCATAAACTTCCTGTACCCCCTCCCCATAAACCCCCTGTACCCCCTCCCCATAACCCCCCTGTACCTCCCATCCCCCATAAATCCCCTGTACCCCCTCCCCTATAAACCCACACTGTACCCCCTCCCCATAAATCCCCTGTAACCCCCTCCCCCATACACCCACACTGTACCCCCTCCCCATAAACCCCCTGTACCGCCCCACCCATAAACCCCCTGTCCCCCCTCCCCCATAAATCCCCTGTACCACCCCTCCCCCATAAACCCTCTGTACCTCCTCCCCCATAAACCCCCTGTACCCCTCTCCCCATAAACCCCCTGTGCCCCCTCCCGCATAAACCCCCTGTGCCCCCTCCCTCATAAACCCCCTGTAGCCCTCCTCCCCATACACCCATACTGTACCCCCATCCCCCAAAAAAACCTGTAGCCCCCTCCCCACAAACCCCCTGTAGCCCCCCTCCCCAATACACCCACACTGTACTCCCATCCCCATAAGCCCCCCTGTACCCCCACTCCCCCACAAACGCCCTGGATCCCCTCCCCCGTTCATCCCCTGTACCACCCCTCCCCCATTCACTCACACTGTACCACCCATCAGCATTCACCCCCTGTACTACCGACCTCCCATAAATGCACACCGTACCACCCCTCCCCATACAACCACTCGACTCATTGACATTGATTAAGAATTTCCGTGCATTTTACACCATTCTGTGAATGGAACATTTGCATGTCTGGCAGAGGCTTTACCCAGAAAAGTACATAAGTACATAAGAACATAAGAAATAGGAGCAGGAGTAGGCTATTTGGCCCCTCGAGACTGCTCCGCCATTCAATAAGATCATGGCTGATCCGATCATGGACTCAGGACCACTTCCCTGCCCACTCTCCATAACCCCTTATTTCCTTATCATTTAAGAAACTGTCTATCTCCACCTTAAATATATTCAATGACCCAGCCTCCGTAGCTCTCTTGGGCGGAGAATTCTAAAGATTCACGATCCTCTTAGAGAAGAAATTCCTCCCCATTTCTGTTTTAAATGGGCAACCCCTTATTCTGAAACTATGTCCCCTAGTTCTAAATTCCCCCATGAGGGGAAACATCCTCTCTGCTTCTACCCTATCAAGCCCCCTCAAAAGCTTATATGCCTCAATAAGATCGCCTCTAATTTTTCTAAACTCCAATGAGTATAGGCCCAACCTGCTCAACCTTTCTTCGTAAGACAACCCCTTCATCTCAGGAATCAACCTCGGGAACCTTCTCTGAACAGCCTCCAATGCAAATATATCCTTCCTTAAATAAGGAGACCAAAACAGTACGCAGTACTCCAGGTGTGGCCTCACCAATACCCTGTACAGTTGTAGCAGGACTTCCTTGCTTTTATACTTTATCCCACTTGCAATAAAGGCCAACATTTCATTTGCCTTCCTAATTACTTGCTGTACCTGCATGTTTGTATTTCATGTACAAGGACCCCTGAATGGTGGCAGATTAGGAAAAGGGGAGGTGCAACGAGACCTAGGTGTCATGGTTCATCAGTCATTGAAAGTTGGCATGCAGGTACAGCAGGCGGTGAAGAAGGTATGTTGGCCTTCATAGCTAGGGGATTTGAGTATAGGAGCAGGGAGGTCTTACTGCAGTTGTACAGGGCCTTGGTGAGGCCTCACTTGGAATATTGTGTTCAGTTTTGGTCTCCCAATCTGAGGAAGGACATTCTTGCTATTGAGGGGTGCAGCGAAGGTTTACCAGACTGATTCCAGGGATGGCTGGACTGACATATGAGGAGAGACTGGATCGACTGGGCCTTTATTCACTGGAGTTTAGAAGGATGAGAGGGGATTTCATCGAAATGTATAAGATTCTGATGGGACTGGACAGGTTAGATGCGGAAGAATGTTCCCGATGTTGGGGAAGTCCAGAACCAGAGGACATAGTCTTAGGATAAGGGGTAGGCCATTTAGGACTGAGATGAGGGGAAACTTCTTCACTCAGAGAGTTGTTAACCTGTGGAATTCCCTGCTGCAGAGAGTTGTTGATGCCAGTTCATTGGATATATTCAAGAGGGAGTTAGATATGGCCCATACGGTTAAAGAGATCAAGGGATATGGAGAGAAAGCAGGAAAGGGGTACTGAGGGAATGATCAGCCATGATCTTATTGAATGGCGGTGCAGGCTCGAAGGGCCGAATGGCCTATTCCTGCACCTATTTTCTATGTTTCTATGTTTCTATCCCTCTGTACTGCAGTATTTTGTAGTCTCTCTCTATTTAAATAATAATTTGCTTTTTTATTCTTCCTACCAAAGTGGATAACCTCACATTTTCCCACATTATACTCTATCTGCCAAATGTTTGCCCACTCACTTAGCCTGTCTATATCCCTTTGCAGACTCTTTGTGTCCTCCTCACAATTTGCTTTCGCACCTATCATTGTATCGTCAGCAAATTTGGCGAGAAACATAGAAACATAAAAACATAGAAAATAGGTGCAGGATTAGGCCATTCGGCCCTGTGAGCCTGCACCACCATTCAATAAGATCATGGCTGATCATTCACCTCAGTACCCCTTTCCTGCTTTCTCTCCATACCCCTTGATCCCTTTAGCTGTAAGGGCCATATCTAACTCCCTCTTGAATATATCTAACAAACTGACATCAACAACTCTCTGCGGTAGAGAATTCCACAGGTTCATAACTCTCTGAGTGAAGAAGTTTCTCCTCATCTCAGTCCTAAATGGCTGACCCCTTATCCTTAGACTGTGACCCCTGGTTCTGGACTTCCCCAACATTGGGAACATTCTTCCTGCATCTAACCTGTCCAGTCCCGTCAGAATTTTATATGTTTCTTTGAGATCCCCTCTCATCCTTCTAAACTCCAGTGAATACAGGCCCAGTCGATCCAGTCTCTCCTCATACATCAATCCTGTAGAGTTGCAAAATTCATGGGAGAACCCCCAGTGTTTGGACTCATTGGAAAGGAAATTTCATTTGGAACTATCTACCAGAAAGTTTGGGATCCTAAAATGCTTATGGAAGAAATCTACGAATTTTAACTAAGTATGGGATTTTTAAAAGGTGAATGTTGGAGCTGCAAGAAAAGGGGTGGGGTCAATCTCTAAAGGGCCAGTTTGGACATTGGAGCTAATCACATTGTCTGGGAACTGTTTACCCCAGAAACCTGCCCCTAGAAAACATTAGCATTTAAACAATCAACCACGGAAGAAATATTATCACCCCACCCACAGGACCCAAATGTCACATACATATTCCAACACCTTTTCAACAGGCATAGAAATATCTGGCTCAGGCCAGACTTCCGGAAGCAAAAAGCAGTGCTATCACAATGGACAAGAGCTTATCAACTCAGAAAAGTCTATCAACGCCAGATTAAAACTTAATCAAGTTTCAGTTAGCTGGGCTGCAAAACCTAAACAAAGAACCAAGGTTGATAAGGAAGTCTCTCAAAGTATAATTAAGGCCTGTTTTTACAGCCAGGACTGCACTTGGCTTCTACGCCAGCTTCGTATGCTTCAGACCTGGCAGACTTCAAGACCAGCACACCAGCTTCGTTAACCTGGTTCTTCAGAACATCAACCAAGACAGCATCGCAAGCGACCAGGACACCAAGCACGCCGCGGCAGCAAGAGGCTCACGAAGCAACCACCGAGATATTACCAGCAACCAAATTGGTAATATTGAGCCACCGCAACCAACGATTTCCAAACCGAAGTCAACTCGATGAAAACCCGAAGATTCGCAAGCTGTTTCCACTCTCCAAGCTATTCCTGAGCCACCAATGGGTAAAACATTACCCAAAAGAACTTTAAAACCTACTGCTGAAGGAAGAAAGTGGGTACTTACCCCATAAATCCAATACGTGCCTACCGCATCAGCGAACACCACCCAACTGAGGAACACGCAGCAAGCAGTCCTCTCCTACATTCAGGGTACAGCTAGCAGAATCGACAAAATCCAATGCACCCCGAAACCGCGACCCTTTACCGACTGTCAAGGAAGGATTGGTAAGCATAGTCCCTGAAGCCCCAGAGCCTAACCTAGTTAGATAGGGGAATTGGGAGGTGGGAGGTGTTGTACTGCTGTGTATTCTCTTGTGTTTGAGTAAAGGATTCCCCATTAGAGTGATAGGTTTTCTCAGTTTTAATAAAAGGTGTATTCATTCTTCTTGAATAAAAACCATACATTTCTTTGTACAACACAGTTGTCTGCTGTACTTTATCACACCCCGATTAATAAATCCAGGCTTGAGAACCAGGGAGTGGGAGCGACTCACAACCGCTCTGGGTCAGGGAAGGAAAGCTGACCCCACACACCACCCCCTACAGTCCTGCTATCTCGGGAATCAGTCTGGTGAACCTTCGCTGCACTCCCTCAATCTGAGAATGTCCTTCCTCAGATTAGGAGACCAAAACTGAACACAATATTCCAGGTGAGGCCTCACCAAGGCCCTGTACAACTGCAGTAAGACCTCCCTGCTCTTATATTCAAATCGCCTAGCTATGAAGGCCAACATGCCATTTGCCTTCTTCACCGCCTGCTGTACCTGCATGCTATATTACACTCGGTCCCTTCATCCAAGTCATTATCATCGATTGTTGAGGCCCCTGCACAGATCCCTGTGGCACCCCACTAGTTACAGTTTGCCAACCTGAAAATGACCCATTTATCCCGACTCTCTGTTTTCTGTTCGTTAGCCAATCCTTTATCTATGCTAATATATTACCCCCAACCCCGTGAGCTCTATTGATTCCCCTTTATCCACCCTGTCCATCACTTCCTCAAAGAACCATGGCAAGTTTGTCAATCATGATTTCCCTTTCATAAAACCTTGCTGACTCTGCTTGACTGTATTATGATTTTCTAAATGTCCTGCTACTACTTCCTTAATAATGGATTCCAGCATTTTCCCAACAACAGATGTTAGGCTAACTGGTCTATAGTTTTCTGCTTTCTGTCTCCCTCCCTTCTTGAATGAAGCGTTACATTTGCAGTTTTCCAATCCGCTGGGCCCTCTCCAGAATCCAGGGAATTTTGGCAGATTACAACCAATGCATCCACTATCTCTGCAGCCACTTGTTTTAAGACCTGAGGATGCAGGCCATCAGGTCCAGGGGACTTGTCCCCCCTTAGTACCATTAGTTTACTGAGTACTTTTTCTCTAGTGATAGTGATTGTTTTAAGTTTATCCTCTCTATAGCCCCTTGATTGTCAATTATTGGGATGCTTTTAGTGTCTTCTACTGTGAAGACCGTTACAAAATATTTTTTAAAAATCTCTGCCATTTCCCTGTTCTCCATTATTAATTTCCCAATCTCATCCTCTAAGGGACCAACGTTTACTTTAGCCACTCTCTTCCTTTTTATATACCTGTAGAAGCTCTTACCGACTGTTTTTATATTTCTTGCTAGTTTACTCTCATAAACTATCTTCTCTCTCTTTATTATTTTTTTAGTCATCCTTTGCTGGTTTCTAAAAATTTCCCAATCCCCTGGCCTTCCACTGTTCTTTACAACATTGTATGCCTTTGTTTTCAATTTGATACCGTCCTTTACTTCTTTAGTTAGCCACGGATGGTTCATCCTTCTCGTAGACTCTTTCTCACTGGAATATATCTTTGCTGAGAGTTATGAAATATCTCCTTAACTGTTTGCCACTGCTCATCTACCGTCTTAACCTTTAATCTATTTTCCCAGTCCACTTTAGTCAACTCTGCCTTCATACCTTTGTAATTGCCTTTATTTAAGTTCAGGACACTAGTTTCAGACCCAAGTTTCTCACCCTCAAACTGAATTTGAAATTCTAACATGCTATGATCACTCTTCCCTAGAGGATCCTTTACTTTGAGATCATTAATTAATCCTGTCTCATTGCTGATTATCAGATCTAAAAAAGCCTGCTCCCTGGTTGGTTCCACAATGTATTGTTCTAAGAAACTATCCCGAATACACCCTATGAACTTGTCCTCAAGGCTCCTTTGGCCAATTAGGTTTGTCCAATCAATGTGAAGATTAAAATCACCCATGATTATTAATGTGCCTTTCTTACAAGCTTCTATTATTTCTTGATTTATAACTCTGTCCTACAGTGTAGCTAGTGTTATGGGGCCTATAGATTGTGCCCACCAGTGACTTCTTTCCCATTATTTCTTGTTTCCATCCAAACTGATTCCACATCTTGATCTTTTGAGCTACTACTACACTGATCTCATCCTTTATTAATAGAGCTACCCCACCTCCTTTTCCTTTCTGCTTATCCTTCCGAAATGTCAGATGATTGGTGTCGCCTGGGGTAACACAACAGTTGAGCATCTGTTTATTATCGTCAAAGAGAATAACATAGAATTACAGAGTAGGCAGTAGCCTTGATTTCAACGTAGTGAAGTCGCCGAGAAGGGAGGAGATTGCAGAATGGTATTCAGAACTGAGAAGAAAAAAGAGATAAATGCAGAGCTGCAGTGCCAAGAGTCGGGTGGATGTGTCAGAAAGAGTTAACGTGTGAAGGCTCGTTATTTAGATTGCTTTTCAGCTGGAGCTAAGACCAAGTTTCCAACACAGCTCCTTGGGAGTCCTGGGGCAGGATCTGTGTGGAGTTTAACTGTGGAGGTGAGGTCTCAGCTGATTGATTGATGAATCTGAGGGGGTGAATTTGGCAAACGATTTTGTTAATAAACACTGCTGTTCCATATGCTGAGTGGATCTCGAGGCACGGTCAGCAGAGCACAGCTCACAATACTCAGAAGCACATGAAATGGTCATGGTTCACTTTCCAAATCCCCAAAATAGCTTTCCAAATAAATTGTCTGGAAACAAAGTCAGTCTGCATGGTAATAGCAGAGTCAGCATATTGAGCACCAAGCTGGAAATGAGCAAGGCCCCTTCCTGAACTTAATGAAAATGTGCTTTCAATTGTCACACATGATGAAATGTAATAACATCAAGAATGTAATGTAATAACATAACCAACTCATTGAGACAGAAAGCAGTGTCTTTCTATGACTAGTACAGTAAAGTACTCCCAGGTCAGGCAGAACAACACAGTCCAGATATCATTGGCCCAGAAATCCCGCTTTCTCATTCCCGCGGGCATTCGATTGGATTCTGGAAAAAAGATGCGCACCTACCTGAAGCTGTTGTGCGCACGCAAGTTCCCGGTCCTGAGGCCTCCACTGACTGTGCGTCGCAGCACGTGCACGTCGAGACGTGCATATTGTGTTCCTAACACAGATGAGGCTGCACACAGGGAGGTTAAAGTAACAGTGACCTCAGTCTTTAGTAAGACACTCCAGAGAGAGGAACAGGCCTTAGCGGCCGGCTTATATACAGTGCTCCCAAGGGATGCTGGGATCCCTTGGGACTTCAGGGAATGATCTCCCTGGTGGCAGAACATGGGAGTGCATGCTTTACAGATACACAACATCACACCCCCTCCCCCAAAGTCAAAGTGAAAACTATTTACAAGGTGAGGCGGTCGGGAGCCTTTCTTTCCCTGGTGGACCTCCTCGGTACAAATGTCTGTTCTGATGTGTTGGCTGTGCCCTCGCTGGGCTGGCGTGTTGTTGGCCCTGCAGGGCTGCTAGGTGAGCCTGGCCTTGCTGGGCTGTTGGGCGTGATGGGTTCGATTTCCTGGTCCGGCGTGGTGTCGTTGATCCTTTGGGTGTGTATTGTGGGCTTGAAAAAGGTGGTGTCTGCTGTGGGTTGTTCAGGGCAGTCTGTGAACCGCAGCCTCGTTTGGTCCAGGTGCTTTCTGAAAATTTGTCCATTCTCTAGTTTGACTACAAACACCCTATTCCCTTCTTTAGCTATCACCGTGCCCGCGATCCACTTGGGACCATGTCCATGTTTTAGCACATACACAGGGTCATTCAGATCAATTTCCCGTGACACAGTGGCGCGACCATCGTTTACATTTTGTTGCTGCCGCCTGCTCTCTACCTGATCATGCATGTTGGGGTGAACCAGCGAGAGTCTGGTTTTAAGTGTCCTTTTCATGGGTAGCTCAGCAGGGGGCACCCCAGTGAGCGAGTGGGGTCTCGTGCGATAGCTGAGCAGTACTCGGGACAGGCGTGTTTGGAGTGAGCCTTCTGTGACTCGTTTAAGGCTCTGTTTGATGGTTTGCACTGCCCGCTCTGCCTGTCCATTGGAGGCTGGTTTAAACGGGGCCGAGGTGACATGTTTGATCCCATTGCGGGTCATGAATTCTTTAAATTCGGCACTGGTGAAACATGGCCTGTTGTCACTGACCAGTATGGCAGGCAGGCCGTGGGTGGCAAACGTGGCCCTCAGGCTTTCAATGGTGGTGGTGGCGGTGCTTCCCGACATTATTTCACATTCAATCCATTTTGAAAAAGCATCCACCACCACCAGGAACATTTTACTGAGAAACAGGCCCGCATAGTCGACATGGATCCTCGACCATGTCTGGAAGGCCAGGACCACAAACTTAGTGGTGCCTCTCTGGGCGCGTTGCTCAACTGAGCACATACGCTGCATTGCCGTACACAGGACTCAAAGTCAGAGTTGATACCGGGCCACCACACGTGGGATCTGGCTATCGCTTTTATCATTACGATACCCGGGTGTGTGCTGTGGTGATCCGAGATGAATGTCTCCCTGCCCTTTTTTGGTAGCACTACGCAGTTACCCCACAACAGGCAGTCTGCCTGAATGGACAGTTCATCCTTTTGCTGCTGGAACGGCTTGATTGGCTCTTGCATTTCAACAGGGATGCTGGATCAGTTCCCATGCAGTACACAGTTTTTTACTAGGGACAGCAGAGGATCTTGGCTGGTCCAAGTCCGAATCTAGCGAGCCGTGACAGGTGATTTATCATTTTCAAACGCTTCCATGACCATCAGCAAGTCAGCGGGCTGCGCCACCATCAACAAGTTTGCAGGCTGCGCCATTTCCACCCCCGTGGTGGGCAATGGTAGCCGACTGAGAGCATCCGCACAGTTCTCGGTGCCTGGCCTGTAGCGGATGGTATAGTTATACGCTGATAGCGCGAGTGCCCACCTTTGTATGCGGGCTGAGGCATTAGTATTTATCCCCTTGTTTTCAGCGAACGGGGATGTGAGGGGCTTGTGATCGGTTTCCAGCTCAAATTTGAGGCCAAACAGCTCCTGTTGCATTTTCTTTTCCCCGAACACACACGCTAATGCCTCTTTCTCAATCATGCTGTAGCCCTCTCGGCCTTAGACAAGCTCCTGGAAGCAAGGCGACAGGTTGCAACTTCCCGGCAACGTTAGCTTGTTGTAATACACACCCGACGCCGTACGATGACATGTCACATGCTAGCACAAGTCTTTTACACGGGTTATACAATACAAGCAGATTGTTGGAGCATAAAATGTTTCTGGCTTTCTCAAAAGCAATTACTTGTTTTTTTCCCCATACCCAGTTCTCACCTTTGCGCAATAACATGTAGTGGTTCTAAAAGGGTGCTTAACCCTGGTAGGAAGTTGCCAAAATAGTTGTGGAGTCCCAGGAATGACTGCAGCTCCGTGACGTTCTGTGGCCTGGGCACATTGCTGATAGCCTCTGTCTTGGCGTCTGTGGGCCGAATGCCGTCCGCCGCGATCTTTCTCCCCAAAAACTTCACTTCTGTTGCAATGAAGAAGCATTCCGACCTCTTAGGCCACAGCCCTACGCGATCCAGTCGCTGGAGGACCTCCTCCAGGTTTTGTAGGTGCTCGGCGGTGTCCCGATCCGTGACCAATATGTCGTCCTGAAAGACCACTGTGTGTGGTAATGACTTGAATAGGCTTTCCATGTTTCTCTGGAAGATCGCTGCAGCCGACCAAATTCCAAACGGGCATCTGTTGTAGATGAACAGTCCCTTGTGCGTGTTGATGCAGGTGAGGCCCTTCGAAGACTCCTCCAGCTCCTGCGTCATGTAGGCCGAAGTCAGGTCAAGCTGTATGAACGTCTTGCCTCCTGCCAGCGTCGCAAATAGGTAGTCTGCCTTAGGTAGCGGGTATTGGTCCTGTAGCGAGAAACGATTAATAGATACTTTATAATCACCGCAACGTTAAGAACCTGGGTACATGAGGCCCCATCGACATGTGATAACGCTCGGATGTCATCCCAGTTCCAGCGGATTTTGCCCAGCCAGCTCCTTCCAAGCAGTGTGGGGCCATCGCCCAGGACAATCCAGAGTGGCAGTTCGTGCACCGTGCCCTCGTAGGTGACCTTGACCATGGCGCTGCCCAGGACAGTGATAAGCTCTTTGGTGTATGTTCCCAGTTTCGTGTGGATGGGGCTCAGGGCTGGTCTGAATGCCTTGTTGCACTACAGTCTCTCAAACATCTTTTTACTCATGATGGATTGGCTAGCGCCAGTGTCCAGTTCCATGGCTACGGGTAAGCCATTCAATTTTACGTTTAGCATTATAGGTGGACATTTCATCAAAAATGTGTGCACCCCATGTACTTCAGCATCTGCCTCCTCTCTCTGAGGCTTGAAATTGCTTTGATCCACCATGGACCGATCTTCCTCTGCCACGTGGTGGTTAGCAGGTTTTGCAGAGCTTGCAGCTCTTGCAAACATACCATTTGAAGCAGCATGAATAGGCTGAATGGAAGCCTCCACAATGCCAACAAGGTGTGAATTGCATTGCATTCATCCTTTGTTGGGGACTCTGAGTATCTGGGTCACCTGAGGCCTGCTGGTAGTTGCAGACTCTTGGGTTCTGCCCTTTACATTTCTGCTCGCAAACACAGTTCCAGTTAATTTATGAACATTGCTAGCACTTGTGTGCTGAGAGATTTGTTTGGTGTTATCACTGGTGGACATAAACGCGTGTGCTATCGCAATGGCCTTACTGAGGGTTGGTGTCTCTGCAGTCAAAAGTTTTCGTAGGATGGTCTCGTGGCCAATGCCCAGTACAAAAAAGTCTTTGAGCATTTGCTCCAGGTAGCCATCAAACTCACATTGTCCTGCAAGTTGCCTTAGTTCGGCGATGTAGCTCGCCACTTCCTGACCTTCAGATCGCTGGCACGTGTAGAACCGATACCTCGCCATCAGCACGCTCTCCCTCGGGTTAAGATGCTCCTGAACCAGTGTACACAGCTCCTCATACGACTTATCTGTGGGTTTCACCGGAGCCAGAAGATTCTTCATGAGACTGTAGGTCGGTGCCCCGCAGACTGTGAGGAGGACCGCTCTCCTTTTTGCAGCGCTTCCTTCTCCGTCCAGCTCGTTGGCTACAAAGTACTGGTCTAGCCATTCGACATAGGCTTCCCAGTCCTCACCCTCCGAGAACTTCTCCAGGATGCCCACAGTTTTCTGCATCTTTGCGTTGGATTCGTATACTCGTCACCAGTTATTGTGTTCCTAACACAGATGATGCTACACACAGGGAGGTTAAAGTAATTGTGACCTCAGTCTTTAATAAGACACTCCAGAGTGAAGAACAGGCCTTAGGGGCCGGCTTATATACAGTGCTCCCAAGGGATGTTGGGATTCCTTGGGACTTCAGGGGATGAGCTCCCCGGTAGCAGAACATGGGAGTGCATGCTTTACAGATACACAACAGTGCACATGGCTGGGGCTGCAGTCACATGGCTTTGGGCAGCCAATCACGGTAAATAATGGGAACTCCGTAAGCTGGAGTTCCCATCATTATGAAAGAGAACCCGCCCAAACACACAAAACATTAATAAAAAATTAAAAAATACACTACGTGTTTAACAGTAATTTAAATTGAAGTTATTTATGTATTATTAAAAGTATATATTTTCCAATTTTTAAAAAAGTTTTTAAAATTATGCTTTAAAATAAATTGAATGTAGTGGGCAGGGTTTTTAAAAATAAAATGTGTTTTTTAAATTTTATTTTTTATGTTTTATTTTTTATGCTTTTATCAGGCGCAAGACTTTTCAGTACATTTGCTGGGCAAGTTATGGGTAAATATCGCAATCTTGCCTGTGCAAATGTGCGCACTCCCGAGGTGCGGAGAATCTGTCAAGCCCCAGCCTTCCCGGGTCTGTACACACTCCGTACACACTCCGTACGGACCCGGGAGGCCGGAATTTCTGGGCCAATGACTTTCCTGACAGCAAGTCATAAACCTTTTGCTATCAGTGATTTGGATTCAAGGCCCATAATCTGTGTATGCTGCTCTGTGTTCAACATGTAATTAAGAACGATGATTACTGTGTATTGTAACTCACAACTCCTGTTATGCTGCACTGTGTATAATGTTATTAACCGTGTACTGGAAATGTAATCTATACTTTCTGTTACCTTGTACTGTATGTGGCTCTAACATCCCCTCTTCCTGCATAGCGACTAACAGTTCAAACACACCTCAGGGCTGCTGGAACTTGTGGAGTGCTCTCTCCTCCACAGACTACAGTTCGCTGATGGAACAACATTTATTTAATCGTTTAGTGCCCACCTTATATTCATTCTCCCCTATGTTCTGGACTCCCGCACAAATGGAAACAGTTTCTCCACATCCACCCTATTGAACCGCTTCATCATTTTAAAGGCCTCTTTATCTTAACCTCCTCTGTTCCAAGGAGAACAGTAATAGTTTTTCCAACCCCTCCTCGTAACTGAGCTCCCTCATCCCTGGGAACATCCTGATAAACCTCCGCTGTGCAGGTCATCAACCTGAAACGTTAACTCTGTTTCTCTTGTCATTGGAGCTACCTGCTGAGTAGTTCCAGCAATATTAATAAAGAGATTTATTATTGAAGAGCTAGAGTTGGGCGAGGCCATGGAGAGGTGTGTAGATGAGGAGGGGGATTCTAAATGTAAGTGTAGCTCAACACAGATGGGCTGATGGGTGAGTGGGATTTGTGTTACTCAGGATACAAGCAGCAGGCTTTTGGAAATTGGAGTTTAAGGAAGGTGAAGGATGGCAGAAGAGGAAGAAGAATGTTAGATGAGTGAAGTCTGGATATGGCTCGGGCATGGATCAAGATCTTCGTGGCAGAGGGGCTGTAGAATTTCTCTGCACCCTCTCTAAGGCCGTGACATCCTTCCTAAAGTATGTTGCTCAGAATTGGACACAATACGCTAACTGAGGCCTACCCAGTGATTTATAAAGGTTTAGCCTAACATCCTTGCTTTTGTATTCTATGCCTCTATTTATAAAGCCAAGAATCCAGTATGTTTGTTTAACAGCCTTCTCAGCTTGTCCTGTGTTTGTGAACACAGGTCACTCTGTTCCAGCACCCGCTTTAAAATGTTCCATTTAGTTTATATTGCCCCTCCTTAATCCTTCCAAAATCCATCACTTCACACCTCTATCCATTATATTTAGCCAGCCACATGCCTGCCCTTTTCACCAGACTGTCTCTGTCCTCCTCACTGTTTACTACATAACAACAACAACTTGTATTTATTCACGTCTTTAACGTAGTGAAACGTCCCAAGGCACCACAGGAGGATTATGGGATAAGAATTTGACACCGAGCCGCTTAAGTAGAAATTAGCACAGGCAAAGAGGGAGGTTTTAAGGAGCACCTTGAAGGAGGAAAGAGAAGTAGAGAGGCAGAAAAATTTAGGCAGGGAGTTCCAGAGCTTGGGGCCCAAGCAACAGAAGGCACGGCCACCAATGGTGGAGCGATTACAATCAGGGATGCTCAGGAGGGCAGAATTAGAGGAGTGCAGACATATCGATGGGGTGGGGTTAGAGGAGATTACAGAGATCGGGAGGAGCAAGGCCATGGAGGGATTTGAAAATAAGGATGAGAATTTTGAAATCGAGGCGTTGCTTAACCGGGAGCCAATGTAGGTCAGCGAGCACAGGGGTGATGGGCGAACGGGACTTGGTGCGAGTTCGGACACGGGCTGCCGAATTTTGGATCCCCTCTAATTTACAGGAGCGCGATCCAGGACCTAGTCACACCAATTAGATTAATTAATTCAAATTTGATCCGTGGTCAGGGACAGGAGGGTTTGACTACGAGTGAGGAAGGTATGGGGACCCAGGAGGTAGGGATAGAGGAGCCTCAGTCCTTGCTCTTGTCCAACAGGTTTGAGGTTCTTACTCCCTGTGTGGACGAGAGCAGGGACTGCAGGGAGGATGAGCAAACTGACCACAGCACCGTGGTACAGGGGGCCATTCAAGTGGGGGGAGTAAAAAGAAATGTTGTAGTGGTAGGGGACAGTATAGTTACGGGGATAGATACTGTTCTCTGCAGCCGAGAGCGTGAGTCCCGAAGGCTGAGTTGCCTACCCAGTGCCAGGGTTAAGGACATCTCCTCTGGGCTGGAGAGGAACTTGGAGTGGGAGGGGGAAGATCCAGTTGTCGTGGTCCACGTGGGTACTAACAACATAGGTAGGACAAAGAAAGAGGTTGTGCTGAGGGAGTATGAGCAGCTAGGGGCTAAATTAAAAAGTAGAACCACAAAGGTAATAATCTCTGGATTACTACCTGAGCCATGAACAAATTTGCATAGGGTCAATAAGATCAGAGAGTTAAACACGTGGCTCAGAGACTGGTGTGGGAGAAATGGGATTCGATTCCTGGTGCACTGGCACCAGTACTGGGGTAAGTGGGAGCTGTTCCGTTGGGACGGGCTTCACTTAGACTGTGCTGGGACCTGGGTCCTGGCAAATCGAATAACTAGGGCTGTAGAGAGGGCGTTAAAATAAATAGTCGGGGGAAGGGTTTAAGTGAGCGGAAATTCAAAGTCAAAAAATAAGGAGAAGGCAATAGTTCAGGGTAGCACTGGGGGAAATGAAAACCAGAGCGTGACAGGAAGGACAGAGAGTATAGACATAAAGGTGAATCAGAAAGTGGGGTCAAAGCAGGAAAAAATGGTAAAAAAAAAAAAATTTAAAAGCTCTTTATCTGAATGTACACAGCATTCATAACAAGATAGATGAATTGACGGCAGAAATAGATATAAATGGGTATGATCTGATAGTCAATACAGAGACGTGGTTGCAAGGTGACCAAGGCTGGGAACTGAATATTCAGGGGTATTTGACAATTCGGAATGACAGACAGAAAGGAAAAGGAGATGGGGTAGCTCCGTTAATAAAGGATGAGATCAGTGCAGTAGTTAGAAATGATATTGGCTCAGATGATCAAGATGTTAAATCAATTTGGGCGGAGATAAGGAATAATAAAGGGAACAAGTCGCTGGTGGGCATAATCTATAGGCCCCTTAACAGTAGCTACACTGTTGGACGGAGTATAAATCAAGAAATAATGGAGGCTTGTAAAAAAGGAACGGCAATAATCATGGGTGATTTTAACCTTCATATTGATAGGACAAAGGAAATTGGCCAGGGTAGTCTTGAGGAAGAGTTCATAGAGTGTATCTGGGACAGTTTCCTTGAACAGTACGTTGCGGAACCAAGCAGGGAGCAGGCTATCTTAGATCTGGTACTGTGTAATGAGACAGGATTAATAAACAATCTCCCAGTAAAGGATCCTCCATGAATGAATGGACATAGCATGGTTGAATTTCAAATTCAGTTGGAGGGTGAGAAAGTTGGATCCCAAACCAGTGTCCGAAGCCTAAACAAAGGAGACTACAAAGGTATGAAGGCAGAGTTGGCTAAAGTGGACTGGGAAAATAGATTAAAGTGGGACAGGGTCAGACATTTAAGGAAATATTTCGTAACTCTCAACAAAAATATATTCCAATGAGAAGGAAAGATTGTAAGAGAGGGCTAACCATCCGTGACTAACAAAGGAAATAAGAGATGGTATTAAATTGAAAACAAGGGCATATAAAGTGGACAAGACTAGTGGGAGGCCAGAGGATTGGGAAACTTTTAAAAGCCAGCAAAGAACGATTAAAAAAAAATAAAGACAGGGAAGGTAAATGATGACAACTGTCATGTATGCATGTTAATGTATGTACTAGACCACTGAATGTACCTTCACCCTGTATATACTATAGCTGTACCACCAGAGGGTGCTGCTGCTGGAGACCTATGGGTCACCTGTACACTGCAGGCAACCCAGTATAAAAGGGAGCTCACCTCTTGGTGTCCTCACTCTAGGAGATGCAATAAAGGACTAAGGTCACTACTGTTCAAGTACTATACCCTTAACTCATGGAGTCATTATTAGAGTGCTTGCATATACTATAACTGGCGACGAGGTTACGAATTTCCACGCACATGTCTAACCTCAGCAACTTCCAACAATTCGCTGATGGGGAAGATTGGGATGCTTTTGTGGAAAGGCTAGAACACTTTTTCATCGAGAAACGACCTGGCTGGGGACTCACCGGCCTCGCTGGCGAACAAGCGCAGAGCCACCCTGCCCAGCAGTTGTATGCCCAATATCCATAGCCCCAGCGAAGACGACGACCAAGACCTATGTGGAGCTCGTAACTTTAATACAAGAACAACTTAAACCTAAAGAGTGCATCCTCACAGACAGACACCGGTTCTACACCCACCGGCGGCCCGAAGGCCAAGAAATTGCTAAATATGCTGCAGATCTGAGAAGATTGGCTGCACCGTGTGATTTTGGTGACCACCTCATCGAAGCACTAAGGGACATCTTCGTTATTGGAATCAGCCACGAGGGCCTCCTCCATAAACTGCTCTCTGCGGACACTACGGTCACCCTGCAGAAGGCAATCAAAGTGAGCCAGGCCTTCATGGTTTCGGTCTGTGACTCCAAAAGGATGATGACTCACACCCAGGACTCTAACCCAATGAGTACAGTGAACCGAATGGCAACTTTCAGAGGCAAAACTGCTGCCCCGAGTCCCGCAACCCTGAGTCCGCCACATTGGGCCAACTGGCTAGCCCCGTGTTGGTGCTGTGGAGGGCCCACCAGTGCCAATACAAAGACTACACCTGCAAAGGCTGCAACACTAAAGGTCACCTTCAGCGAATGTGCAGAGAAAGTTTTACTCACCGAGTCGTTGAAGAGTTGGCCGATCACCTGGGCTCCAGCGCTGATGAAGACGAAACTGCTCAGCCCCTGGAAGAGGTGTACGGAATATATACCTGCTCCACTGAGAGCTCCCCGTGGAAAATGGAAGTAGAAATCAACAGGGTTCCAGTCTCGATGGAGGTCGACACGGGGCGAGCCAATCGTTGATGAGTCAGACGGCCTTTGAGAAACTCTGGGACAACCCCGCCAAACGACCCAAAATAGTCTCAATCCAGGCGAAGCTGCTCAGCTACACAAAAGGCACCATCCCAGCTGTTGGCAGCGTGGAGTCCAGGTGTCCCATGGCGGCGCGATGCACAAGCTTCCCCTGTGGATCGTTGCCGGTGATGGTCCAACTCTGCTGGGAAGAAGTTGGATGAAGTAAGTCCAAATCTGTCGGAATGACGAAGGCCTCCGGGCTCCGGCGATTGACATCCTACGCGGCCCCAAACTTGGATCCATTGCAGCACCTGGAAATCCTACCGTCCAACTCGACTGCTCAGCGATGACACAGATTGCACAACTCAACGAGATGATCCAACCTGAACGACCAGATCTCAACCTTCCGCGCTCCTGTGGCAGGGCTCCGAGGGAAGAAGATCGGCGCAGAAGGTAGATTCCCGGCGTCCGTGGCAGAACTTGGAGAGAAAAGGATCACCACAGCCTACCTCGTGCAGAGAGAGAAGATGGCGCCCGCACGACGAGGCGAAGCACCTGGAATCAAGATGGCCACGACCAGACTGCGAGGGGCAGCGTTGAGGAAGCAACATGTGTCACCGAGCAGCAAACTGGATTGGAGTAAAGATTGCAAGGTCTTCTTAAAGGAGACCGGCAACCCAGAACAATTAAAGGGACAGTTCCACTCTTGGCACAGCGATGCCGGTAATATTAAAGATAAAAGTGTAAAGAATGAATGCAGGTATATAGATATACTGTTGAATGGTGATGCCGGCAATGCTAATGTGACAAATGTAACCTGTGTAAGTGACAAATGTGAAAGTGCAATATTGAAGTAGCTATTAGCAATCAGAACCAATGTATCATGTATGCTAATGATAGAATGAGAAATGATACTGGGATCTACATTTATACTGACAATGCCAAAGGTAACCCCCCTGATCAGGGAGCCTGCGCTTCCGGGACCAATGTGACGCCCCAGGAAGGGCTCACACACACCCAGTGGGAGCAGACCCACTGCAGGGATAGCAGTCAATGGGCAGCACAGCCACCACCACTGGCAATCTACCCCAGATCGGTTCTACCCCGCCCCCCGGCCACCAGGGTCAGCACCGGGAGCAAGAGGCCAGTCCCTTCCAACTTTCCCGGTGGAACCTGGGATGAACATAAGAACATAAGAACATAAGAATTAGGAACAGGAGTAGGCCATCTAGCCCCTCGAGCCTGCTCCGCCATTCAACAAGATCATGGCTGATCTGGCCGTGGACTCAGCTCCACTGACCCGCCCACTCCCCATAACCCTTAATTCCCTTATTGGTTAAAAATCTATCTATCTGTGATTTGAATACATTCAATGAGCTAGCCTCAACTGCTTCCTTGGGCAGAGAATTCCACAGATTCACAACCATCTGGGAGAAGAAATTCCTTCTCAACTCGGTTTTAAATTGGCTTCCCCGTATTTTGAGGCTGTGCCCCCTAGTTCTAATCTCCCCGACCAGTGGAAACAACCTCTCTGCCTCTATCTTGTCTATCCCTTTCATGATTTTAAATGTTTCTATAAGATCACCCCTCATCCTTCTGATCTCCAACAAGTAAGGACCCAGTCTATTCAATCTATCATCACAAGGTAACCCCCTCATCTCCGGAATCAGCCTAGTGAATCGTCTCTGTACCCCCTCCAAGGCTAGTATATCCTTCCTTAAGTAAGGTGACCAAAACTGCACGCAATACTCCAGGTGCGGCCTCACCAATACCCTGTACAGTTGCAGCAGGACATCCCTGCTTTTATACTCCATCCCTCTGGCAATGAAGGCCAACATTCCATTCGCCTTCCTGATTACCTGCTGCACCTGCAAACTAACTTTTTGGGATTCATGCACAAGGACCCCCAGGTCCCTCTGCACCGCAGCATGTTGTAATTTCTCCCCATTCAAATAATATTCCCTTTTATGTTTTTTTTCCAAGGTGGATGACCTCACATTTTCCGACATTGTATTCCATCTGCCAAACCTTAGCCCATTCGCTTAACCTATCTAAATCTCTTTGCAGCCTCTCTGTGTCCTCTACACAACCCGCTTTCCCACTAATCTTTGTGTCATCTGCAAATTTTGTTACACTACACTCTGTCCCCTCTTCCAGGTCATCTATGTATATTGTAAACAGTTGTGGTCCCAGCACCGATCCCTGTGGCACACCACTAACCACCGATTTCCAACCTGACAAGGACCCATTTATCCCGACTCTCTGCTTTCTGTTAGCCAGCCAATTCTCGATCCATGCTAATACATTTCCTTTGACTCCGCGTACCTTTATCTTCTGCAGTAACCTTTTGTATGGTACCTTATCGAATGCCTTTTGGAAATCCAAGTACACCACATCCATCGGTACACCTCTATCCACCATGCTCATTATATCCTCAAAGAATTCCAGTAAATTAGTTAAGCATGATTTCCCCTTCATGAATCCATGTTGCGTCTGCTTGATTGCACTATTCCTATCTAGATCTGCCGCTATTTCTTCCTTAATGATAGCTTCAAGCATTTTCCCCACTACAGATGTTAAACTAACCGGCCTATAGTTACCTGCCTTTTGTCTGCCCCCTTTTTCAAACAGAGGCGTTACATTAGCTGCTTTCCAATCCACTGGTACCTCCCCAGAGTCCAGGGAATTTGGTAGATTATAACGAATGCATCTGCCATAACTTCCGCCATCTCTTTTAATACCCTGGGATGCATTTCATCAGGACCAGGGGACTTGTCTACCTTGAGTCCCATTAGCCTGTCCAGCACTACCCCTCTAGTGATAGTGATTGTCTCAAGGTCCTCCCTTCCCACATTCCCGTGACCAGCAAGTTTTGGCATGGTTTTTGTGTCTTCCACTGTGAAGACCAAGGCAAGTTAATTGTTTAAGGTCTCATCCATTCCACATTTCCCATTACTAACTCCCCCTTCTCATCTTCTAAAGGACCAACATTTTTAATTTAGTCACTCTTTACTGTTTTATATATCGGTAAAAGCTTTTACAATCTGTTTTTATGTTTTGCACAAGTTTACTTTCGTAATCTATCTTTCCTTTCTTTATTGCTTTCTTAGTCATTCTTTGCTGTCGTTTAAAATTTTCCCAATCTTCTAGTTTCCCACTAACCTTGGCCACCTTATATGCATTGGTTTTTAATTTGATACTCTCCTTTATTTCCTTGGTTGTCCACGGCTGGTTATCCCTTCTCTTACCGCCCTTCTTTTTCACTGGAATATATTTTTGTTGAGCACTATGAAAGAGCTCCTTAAAAGTCTTCCACTGTTCCTCAATTGTGCTACCGTTTAGTCTGTGTTCCCAGTCTACTTTAGCTAACTCTGCCCTCATCCCACTGTAGTCCCCTTTGTTTAAGCATGGTATGCTCGTTTGAGACACTACTTCCTCACCCTCAATCTGTATTACAAATTCAACCATACTGTGATCACTCATTCCGAGAGGATCTTTTACTCGGAGATCATTTATTATTCCTGTCTCATTACACAGGACCAGATCTAAGATAGCTTGCTCCCTTGTAGGTTCTGTAACATACTGTTCGAAGAAACAATCCCGTATGCATTCTATGAATTCCTCCTCCAGGCTACCTCGTGCAATTTGATTTGACCAATCGATATGTAGGTTAAAATCCCCCATGATTACTGCCATTCCTTTTTCACATGCCTCTCTTATTCCCTTCACTATTGTCCGCCCCACCGTGAAGTTATTATTTGGGGGTCTATAAACTACGCCCACCAGTGACTTTTCCCCCTTACTATCTCTAATCTCCACTCACAATGATTCAACATTTTATTCATTAGAACCAATATCATCTCTCACAACTGCCCTGATATCATCCTTTATTAACAGAGCTACCCCACCTCCTTTCCCTTTTTGTCTATCCTTCCGAATTGTCAGATACCCCTGTATGTTTAATTCCCAGTCTTGGCCACCCTGCAACCACGTTTCAGTAATGGCCACCAAATCATATCCATTTGTAATGATTTGTGCCGTCAACTCATTTACTTTATTTCGAATGCTGTGTGCGTTTAGGAAAAGTGTTTTAATACTAGCTTTTAAACCATGATTTTTAGTTTTGACTCGTCCTGCAGATCCTTTATATTCATACATATTGTCCCTTCCTATCACCTTGTGGTTTACACTTACCCCAGTGCTACTCTGCTTTGTTGCCTCCTGCCTTTTGCATTCTTTCTTGGGGTCCTGTTCATCTGCGCTCTCACCCACTCTAACTAGCTCAGAGCCCTCTCCTGGGTTCCGAATACTCCTCACATTGAGGCACCGAGCTTTCAGGCTTGCCTTTTTATTACACTTTGATCCTTTAGAATTTTGCTGTACATTGGCCCTTTTTGTTTTTTGCCTTGGGTTTCTCTGCCCTCCACTTTTACTCATCTCCTTTCTGTCTTTTGCTTCTGTCTCCATTTTGTTTCCCTCTGTCTCCCTGCATTGGTTCCCATCCCCCTGCCATATTAGTTTAACTCCTCCCCAACAGCACTAGGAAACACTCCCCCTAGGACATTGGTTCCGGTCCTGCCCAGGTGCAGACCGTCTGGTTTGTACTGGTCCCACCTTCCCCAGAACCGGTTCCAATGCCCCAGGAATTTGAATCCCTCCCTGCTGCACCACTGCTCAAGCCACGTATTCATCTGCGCTATCCTGCAATTCCTACTCTGACTAGCACATGGCACTTGTAGCAATCCCGAGATTACTACTTTTGAGGTCCTACTTTTTAATTTAGCTTCTAGCTCCTTAAATTCGTCTCGCAGGACCTCATCCCTTTTTTTTAACCTATGTCATTGGTACCAATGTGCACCACGACAACTGGCTGTTCTCCCCCCCTTTTCAGAATGTCCTGCACCCGCTCAGAGACATCCTTGACCCTTGCACCAGGGAGGCAACATACCATCCTAGAGTCTCAGTTTCGGCCGCAGAAACGCCTATCTATTCCCCTTACAATTGAATCCCCTATCACTATCGCTCTCCCACTCTTTTTCCTGCCCTCCTGTGCAACAGAGCCCACCACGGTGCCATGAACTTGGCTGCTGCTGCCCTCCCCTGATGAGTCACCCCCTCAACAGTACTCAAAGCTCTGTATCTGTTTTGCAGGGGGATGACCGCAGGGGATCCCTGCACTACCTTCCTTGCACTGCTCTTCCTGCTGGTCTTCCATTCCCTAGCTGGCTGTGGACCCTTCATCTGCGGTAAGAAAACTCGCTACACGTGCTACTCACGTCATTCTCAGCATCGTGGATGCTCCAGAGTGAATCCACCCTCAGCTCCAATTCCGCAACGTGGTCCGTCAGGAACTGGAGGTGGATACACTTCCCGCACACGTAGTCGTCAGGGACACCGGAAGTGTCCCTGAGTTCACACATGGTACAGGAGGAGCATATCACGTGACCGAGCTCTCCTGCCATGACTCAACCCTTAGATACACTTAATTTGGCGACAACGCTGTTAACAGGTTACTTACTGATATAAAAAAGAAAAAGAAAAGCTACTCACCAATCACCAGCCAAATACTTACCCCTTTGGCTGTGACATCACCTTTTGATTCCTTTCTACTTCTTTTTTGCTTTTTCTCCCGGCTGGAGCTGTACAAGCCACGCCTTTATAGGCCCCTCCATGCACCTCGAGCTCCCGCCTCCGATCTTCCACCACCAATGGAGGACAAGGAGGCCACATCACCCTGTGGCCCTGCCCACCACTAAATGCCACCACCTACCCATTCTACAATGTATGTACCTTACCCATAGCACTTGCTCCACCACTGTGGAATCCTCCAACAGTGACACCCACATAGTCTATGTATGGCAGGGGGGGTGGGGGGGAAATGGATCTGTGCAGCCACAAGCACAGTGATCACACCTGGCACCCACACAACCCTCACCACAACCTCCCACAGCCCACCATTGATCACTTCCCCATGTCGTGGCAATAAGAACGTGGGAAAAGCCTTAGGAGGCAGTCTTGTCATGTATGCATGTTAATGTATGTACTGTAACACTAGACCACTGAATGTACCTTCACCCTGTATACACTATACCTGTACCACCAGAGGGTGCTGCTGCTGGAGACCTATGGGTCACCTGAACACTGCAGGCAACCCAGTATAAAAGGGAGCTCACCTCTTGGTGTCCTCACTCTAGGAGCTGCAATAAAGGACTAAGGTCACTATAGTTCAAGTACTATACCCTTACCTTGTGGAGTCATTATTAGAGTGCTTGCATATACGACAACAGCAAACTAGCACTACAGGTATATAAAAAGGAAAAGAATGGCTAAAGTAAATGTTGATCCTTAGAAGATGAGACTGGAGAATTAATAATGGGGACAGAGAAATGGTAGTGAATTTGAACAAATATTTTGTATCGGTCTTCATGGTAGAAGACACTAAAAACATCCCAATAATGGATAAACAAGGAGCATAGGGAGGGAGGGATTTAATACAATCACCATCACTAAAGAAATAGTACTCAGTAAAAAAATGGGACGAAAGGTGGACAACTCTCCTGGACCTGATGGCTTATATCCTAGGGTCTTAAAAGAAGGGGCTGCAGAGATAGTGATGCATTGGTTGTAATCTACCAAAATTCCCTGAATTCTGGGGAAAACCGCAAATGTAATTCCCCTATTTAAAAAAGGAGGCAGATAGAAAGCAGGAAACTATAGACCAGTTAGCCTAACATCTGTCATTGGGAAAATGTTGGAGTCCATTATTAAGGAAGCAGTAGAGGAACTTTTGGAAAAGCATAATTCAATCAAGCAGAGTCAACATGGTTTTATGAAAGGGAAATCATGTTTGACAAATTTGCTGGAGTTCTTTGAGGATGTATTGAGCAGGGTGAATAAGGGGGATCCAGTGAATGTGGTGTATTTGGATTTCCAGAAGGCATTCGATAAGGTGCCACATAAAAGGTTACTGCACAAGATAAAAATTCACAGGGTTGGGGTTAATATATTAGCATGGATAGAGGATTGGCTAACGAACAGAAAACAGAGAGTCGTGATAAATGGGTCATTTTCCGGTTGGCAAACAGTAACTAGTGGGGATCGGTACTGGGGCCTCAACTATTTACAATCTATATTAATGACTTGGATGAAGGGACCGAGTGTAATGTAGCCAAGTTTGTTGATGGTACAAAGATGGGTGGGAAAGCAAATTGTGAGGAGGACACAAGAAATCTGCAAAGGGATATAGACAGGCTAAGTGAGTGGGCAAACATTTGGCAGATGGAGTATAATGTGGGAAAATGTGAGGTTATCCACTTTGGCACAAAAAATAAAAAAGAAAATTCTAATTTAAATGGAGAAAAATTGCAAAGTGCTGCAGTACAGAAGGACCTGGGGGTCCTTGTGCCTGAAACACAAAAAGTTAGTATGGAGGTACAGCAAGTGATCAGGAAGGCAAATGGAATGTTGGCCTTTATTGCAAGAGGGATAGAGTATAAAAGCAGAGAAGTCCTGCTACAAATTTACAGGGTATTGGTGAGGCCACACCTAGAGTACAGCGTACAGTTTTGGTCTGCGTATTTAAGGAAGGATATACTTGCATTGGAGGCTGTTCAGAGAAGGTTCACTTGGTTGATTCCAAAGATGAGGGGTTGACTTATGAGGAAAGGTTGAGTAGGTTGGGCCTATACTCATTGGAGTTCAGAAGAATGAGACGTGATCATATCAAAACATATAAGATAATGAGGGGGCTCGACAAGGTGGATGTAGAGAGGATATTACCACTCATAGAGGAAACTAAAACTAGGGGGCATAGTCTCAGAATAATGGGCCGCCCATTTAAAACTGAGATGAGGAGGAATTTCTTCTCTCGGAGAGTTGTAAATCTGTGGAATTTTCTGCCCCATTGAATATATTTAAGGCGGAGATAGACAGATTTTTGAGCGATAAGGGAATAAAGGGTTATGGGGAGTGGGTTCGAGGGTCCAAATGGCCTACTCCTGTTCTTATTTCTTATGTTCTTATGTGCATAAGGTACATATCCAACTCTAGTTACATATCCAAGCTTTGTGTTATCTGCAAACTTTGAAATGTGCCCTGTATTGCCAAGTCCAGCTGATTAATATGATATATATGGAGCAGTGATCATAAAACCAACCCCAGGGGACAACACTGTATTCTTCGCTCCAGACTGAAAACATCCGCTCACCAGTCCTCTCTGCTTTCTGTCTCTTTGCCGATTCCGTATCGATGCTGCCACTGCCCTTTTAATCGCATGCGTTTCAATTTTGTGGCACTTTATCAAAAGCTTTTTGAATGTTCATATACACAACATTAACTGCACTATCCTCATCAACACTTTCCTTTATTTCATTGAAGAACTCACTCAAGTTGTCAGGCAGAATTTGCTTTTAACAAATCCATGGTGGGTATCATTTATTAATCCTTGTTCTTCCAAGTATCAATTCATTTTGTCCTAGATTATGGTCTCGAGGAATTTCCCCACCAGTGATGTTAAACTGATTGGCCTGCAGTTACCTGATTGATGTCTTCCCCCTTTTGTGAACAGGAGTGCAACATTTTCAAGCCTCCAGTCCCATGGCACCAGGCTCATATCTAAGGAGGATTGGAAGTGTTGGAGAATATATATATTCGCTTTTGTAATTTTAACTGAAGCCAAGGCAGAATTGCTAATGCTAGAATTGGGGATCAGATAAAATATAGCACTATTGGTGAATGAAGTTAGTCTTTCTGAAGTCCTTGGCTCAGGTTAAAAACATCTGCAAGTTAACAAACAGGAAGCAGACGTTTCTTACTGAGCGAGCTGCCAGAAATGTAGATGTGTGATTAAAGACAGCTGAGCACTGTGTATACCTTCAGACAATTGCAGAGGCTATTGATTAGGTCAGAGCCCCTATAGTCGTTTATGTTCAGCAATCTGTTCGATAACCTGAGGCTCATAAATGTCCAACCAAAGTTAATCGATGACCTTCGGGTCGCATGCTGAAACTTGCAGATTTGTGAAAGATAGAAGCCAGTCACATGACCATCGCTGGGCAATGCAATGTGTAGAACAAGAGGGAAAAGCTCCTGAAATCTGTCACTTCGGTGGAACAGGGGAAACATCTGAACTGTCACCTGCTTATTTACTGCTTGTACTCAAACAAGTCTGATAGACTGTTGCTACTTGTCTATTAATGTAGTGTTTAATTAAGGTTGCATGGACTTTTGACAATAAAGTAATAAACTGACGTCTCATGATTTAATTGGAACTGGAACCTAACAGAAAGTTTGTGGTCAGAGCCTCTGCTATTTCCACCCTTACTTCCCACAGTAACCGAGGATGCTTCCCATCTGGACCGGGTGCCTTTTCTACTTTGAGCGCTGTCAACCTTTGAAGTACCTCCTCTTTATCTATTTATATCCTATCCAATATCGCTACTACCTCCTCCTTTCCTGCTACATTGGCAGCATCCTCTACTCTAGTGAATACAGATACATTTAGTACCTCAGACATGCCCTCTGCCTCCACAGAAAGATCTGCTTTTTGGTCCCTAATCAGCCCCACCCTTCATTTGATTACCCTTTTACTCCTTATGGCTCTGATAATTATGGGGCTGCGGGGTTGTGAGGGCACAGGTGTGGATGTGAGTGTGGAGGTGTAGGGGTGTGGGGGTGCGGGGGTGGGGGTGTGGGGGTTTGGAGGGGATGGGGGTGTGGGGGTGCGGGGGTGGGGGTGCAGGGGTAGGGGTGTGGGGGTTTGGAGGGGATGGGGGTGCGAGGGTGCGGGTGTGTGTGAGTGATGGTGTGGGGATGGGGGTGTGGGTGTGGGTGTGGGGGTGTGGGAGGAGGGGGTGGGGGTTGTGTGGATGGTGGGGTGGGGGTGAGAGTAGGGGGGTGGGGGTGGGTTTGTGGAGGGTGGGGGTGCGGGAGGGGTGAGGGGGTGTGGGGGTGAGGGGGGGTGGGGTTGAGGGGCGGTGGGGGTGAGGGGCGGTGGGGGTGAGGGGATGTGGGGCGTGTGTGGGGGAGGGTTTGGGGGTGGGGTTGTGGGGGTGAGGATGTGAGGTGGGTGTGGGGGTGTGGGGCTGCGGCATGTACAGAATCATGAGGGGTGTGGACAGAGTAGATCGAGAGAAACTCGGAAGGGTGGAGAACCAGAGGAGACAGAGTTAAGGTGATTGGTAGAGAACCAAAGGCGATATAAGAAACAACTGCTTTACGCAGCAAGTGGTTAGGATCTGGAACACGCTGCCTGAAAGGATGGTAGAGGCAGACTTAATCACAGCTTTCAAAAGGGAGTTGGATAAGTAATTGAAAGAAAATTGTTTCAGGGCTGTGGGGAAAGGGTTTGGGAGTGGGACGAACTGAAGCGCTCTTACAGAGAGCCGGCACGGGCTCGATGGGCAGAATGGCCTCATTCTGTGCTGTGACCATTCTATGATTCTATGAAATGATCGTCTCTGACACACATGCCATGCCTTTCATATTACAGTCTCTGATATATGATCCCCTTCAGATTAGCGGTGATATGTTTTCGTACCATCTTGTGTAACACAGGGTGTTGTGAACGACACTGTGTGATACAGGGCCCAGTGCAGGGACAGTCGACACTTTCACATCACAGGAAGCAGCTGCAGGCGGAGGGGAAGGTTTCTCCCCATCAGCTGCATTCCTTGTACTGGTCTGGACCTGCAGGGAACTGACAGCATCGTATCGCCCACAGGCAGGAATCTTGGACTGGTCGCGTGCGTCTCACTGCACAGGGAGTTGCACCTACACATCTGTACGCCTTTCAAATCGGGTCGTTGTGATCGGAGGCAGAGGCCAACATCTGCCGACCGCTCTATAGGAGGGAGTGCAGTGCATGAGGGATCACTGGGAACAGTAAAAGGGACCTACATTCAACATCCTCGCTTCACAGGCATAAAATGGGCACAATGGAAACAATTTAGAAGATTAGAGATCCACGCCCGGTTACAGTTACTGGGGTGAAATTCCGTTGCGTCCTGTTTGGGGGCGGTAACATCCGAGAGGCGGGACCATTGGCCCCGCCCAGTTCCTGCCCCCTAAATCTGTCGCTGTCATCGCCCGCCGCAGCTTCAGGGGGCAATCCCCAATTTCAGATCACTGCGCACGGGTTACCAACTGCTGCTGATATCCTGCGGAATATAACGGGAGTAGTTACTGCCGCTGATCTCCCGCGGAATATAATGGGAGTGGTTACTGCCGCTGATCTCCCACGGAATATAACGGGAGTAGTTACTGCCGCTGATCTCCCGCGGAATATAATGGGAGTGGTTACTGCCGCTGATCTCCCGCGGAATATAAAGGGAGTAGTTACCGCCGCCGCTGGTGAATCCCGCGGAATATAACGGGAGTGGTTACTGCCGCTGATCTCCCGGGGAATATAACGGGAGTGGTTACTGCCGCTGATCTCCCGGGGAATATAACGGGAGTGGTTACTGCCGCTGATCTCCCACGGAATATAATGGGAGTGGTTACTGCCGCTGATCTCCCACGGAATATAATGGGAGTGGTTACTGCCGCTGATCTCCCGGGGAATATAACGGGAGTGGTTACTGCCGCTGATCTCCCACGGAATATAATGGGAGTGGTTACTGCCGCTGATCTCCCACGGAATATAACGGGAGTGGTTACTGCCGCTGATCTCCCACGGAATATAACGGGAGGAGTTACCACCGCCGCTGGTGAATCCCGCAGAATATAACGGGAGTGGTTACTGCCGCTGATCTCCCAGGGAATATAACTTTTGTGTTCCTAACACAGATGAGGCTGCACACAGGGAGGTTAAAGTAACAGTGAGCTCAGTCTTTAATAAGACACTCCAGAGTAAGGATCAGGCCTTAGGGGCCGGCTTATATACAGTGCTCCCAAGCGATGCTGGGATCCCTTGGGGCTTCAGGGGATGAGCTCCCTGGTGGCGGAACATGGGAGTGCATGCTTTACAGATACACAACAGTAATGGGAGTGGTTACTGCGGCTGATCTCCCATGGAATATAACGGGAGTGGTTACTGCCGCTGGTGAATCCTGTGGAATATAACGGGAGTGGTTACCGCCGCTGATCTCCCGGGGAATATAACGGGAGTGGTTACCGCTGCTGATCTCCTGGGGAATATAACGGGAGTGGTTACCGCTGCTGATCTCCCGGGGAATATAACGGGAGTGGTTACCGCCGCTGATCTCCCGGGGAATATAACGGGAGTGGTTACTGCCGCTGATCTCCCGGGGAATATAACGGGAGTGGTTACCGCCGCTGATCTCCCGGGGAATATAACGGGAGTGGTTACTGCCGCTGATCTCCCGGGGAATATAACGGGAGTGGTTACCGCTGCTGATCTCCCGGGGAATATAACGGGAGTGGTTACCGCCGCTGATCTCCCGGGGAATATAACGGGAGTGGTTACTGCCGCTGATCTCCCGGGGAATATAACGGGAGTGGTTACCGCTGCTGATCTCCTGGGGAATATAACGGGAGTGGTTACCGCTGCTGATCTCCCGGGGAATATAACGGGAGTGGTTACTGCCGCTGATCTCCCGGGGAATATAACGGGAGTGGTTACCGCCGCTGATCTCCCGGGGAATATAACGGGAGTGGTTACTGCCACTGGTGAATCCTGCGGAATATAACGGGAGTGGTCACCGCCGCTGATCTCCCGGGGAATATAACGGGAGTGGTTACCGCTGCTGATCTCCTGGGGAATATAACGGGAGTGGTCACCGCCGCTGATCTCCCGGGGAATATAACGGGAGTGGTTACTGCCGCTGATCTCCCGGGGAATATAACGGGAGTGGTTGCTGCCACTGATCTCCCGGGGAATATAACGGGAGTGGTTACTGCCGCTGATCTCCCGGGGAATATAACGGGAGTGGTTGCTGCCGCTGATCTCCCGGGGAATATAACGGGAGTGGTTGCTGCTGCTGATCTCCCGGGGAATATAACGGGAGTGGTTGCTGCCGCTGATCTCCCGGGGAATATAACGGGAGTGGTTACTGCCGCTGATCTCCCGGGGAATATAACGGGAGTGGTTGCTGCCGCTGGTGAATCCTGCGGAATATAACGGGAGTGGTTGCTGCCGCTGGTGAATCCTGCGGAATATAACGGGAGTGGTCACCGCCGCTGATCTCCCGGGGAATATAACGGGAGTGGTTACTGCCGCTGATCTCCCGGGGAATATAACGGGAGTGGTTACTGCCGCTGATCTCCCGGGGAATATAACGGGAGTGGTTACTGCCGCTGATCTCCCGGGGAATATAACGGGAGTGGTTACTGCCGCTGATCTCCCGGGGAATATAACGGGAGTGGTTGCTGCCGCTGGTGAATCCTGCGGAATATAACGGGAGTGGTTACTGTCGAGCCGTGCCCGGTGAAATGTCGTTTGGGAATTTCTAGGCCACTGACTCTAAAAAGCAAACACAGGCACTGGGAGTCATTTCTGGAGGAGTAGGATTGAACAGCAGAGAGATCACGTGTATCCTGTATTGACCCTTGGTTAGGCCACACTTGCAGTCCTGCCAACAGTCTGGTCTCCATATTATGCAACGGATACAGAGGCACTGGAGAGGGTGCAGAAAAGATTACTAAGAATGATTCCAGAACTGAGAGGATACACCCATCAGCAACGATTGACCAGGCTGGGGCTCTTCATTCTCAGGGTGACCTGATAGATGTCTTTAAGATTATGGAAGGGTTTGTTAGGGTCGATATAGAGAAGATGTTTCCATTTGCAGGCAAAACCAGAAGTAGGGGCCATAAATATAGAATAACCACTATAAATCCACTAAGGAATTCAGGAGAAACGTCTTTACCCAGAGAGTGAGAATGGGGAACTCAGTGCCACAGGGAGTGGTTGAGGTCAACAGTGCAGATGCATTTAAGGGGAAGTTAGACAAGTAAATGAGGGAGAAAGGAATAGAAGGACATGCTGATAGGGTGAGGTGAAGAGGGGTGGGAGGAGGCTCGTGTGGAGCACATCATCATCGGTAGTCCCTCGAGATCGAGGAAGACTTGCTTCCACTCTAAAAGAGAGTCCTCAGGTGGCTGAACAGTCCAATACGAGAATTCCAGTCTCTGTCACAGGTGGAACAGATAGTCGTTGAGGGAAGGGGTGGGCGGGACTGGTTTGCCGCATGCTCTTTCCGCTGCCTGTGCTTGATTTCTGCACGTTCTCGACGCTGAGACTCGAGGTGCTCAGCGCCCTCCAGGATGCACTTCCTCCACTTAGGGCGGTCTTTGGCCAGGGATTCTCAGGTGTCGGTGGGGATGTTGCACTTTATCAGGGAGGCTTTGAGGGTGTCCTTGTAATGTTTCCTCTGCCCACCTGGGGCTCACTTGCCATGTAGGAGTTCCGAGTAGAGCGCTTGCTTTGGGAGTTCTTGTGTCGGGCATGCGAACAATGTGGCCTGCCCAGCAGAGCTGGTCCAGTGTGGTCAGTGCTTCAATGCTGGGGATGTTGGCCTGGTCGAGGACGCTAATGTTGGTGCGTCTGTCCTCCCAGGGGACTTGCAGGATCTTGAGGAGACATCGTTGGTGGCTTTACTCCAGCGACTTGAGTCTACTGTACATGGTCCATGTCTCTGAGCCATACAGGAGGGTAGGTATTACTACAGCCCTGTAGACCATGAGCTTGGTGCCAGATTTGAGGGCCTGATCTTCAAACACACTCTTCCTCAGGCGGTGGATTTGAGTCGGTTGGGGAGATTAGTGTCATGCATTCAACCAGCATTGTAACAAATGTATAATCTGACCTAAGTTGTACACTGTGAGAACAATGACCACTAGGTGGTGAACTTGTGGGAGACACTCCTAACCTGGACCTTCAGATATAAAAGGGGAAGCTCCACCCACTTCCATCACTTGAGTGCTATGGAATAAAGGACAGGTCACAGACTGACCTTCTCTCAAGCATGGGCCTCGTGTGCAATTATACTGTATAGTAAGGACGTATCAATGGTGACGAGAAACTAGGATTTAAACCATGCGAGCATGGCCACGAGCAGAACAGATGAGAGGTACTGTGTTAAGGAATGGTTGGGACAGAGATTCAACATTGTTAAAGCAGCACACAGTTCTCCAGGCAGACAAGGGCAATCGGGCATGCCCCAACATGTAGTCGAACCCAGAGGGGGAGTTCGACAGAGACAATGGCAAGCTGAACAGCAATTCATGCCATTACAAGGGACAATGCGGCCAGTAATGGGGCCATCAACATCTGTTAATGGCACACTCAAGAACAATAACAGGGGCAGTCAGGGACGATCGACTGGCAAGGGACCTTTTGTTTCAAACAGCAGCTCATGTTGGGGGCGTGGAGGCACACACTCAGCCGGAGTTTGCAGAGATGAGCAAAATACCTGCAGAAATTGCAGAAATGAACGTGGGGGGAAATCGCTGGAAGCTGAAGTTCAGCGAGTTCATGTGGAGCACGTATACAGTTCATACACCAGGACGCCACCGATAATGATGAAAGTGCTCCTCAATGGCATGCCAGTATCAATGGAGCTAGCTACGGGGGCCAGCCAGTCCCTGATGAGTATCAAACAGTTCGAAAGGTTGTGGGCGTCCAAGGCCAGGAGGCCAAAATTTTCGCCGATTGATGCACAGCTATGGACAATACACAAAGCAGATTATTCCGGTGCTAGACAGCGCCATGGTAGTCGTGACCCACAAAGATTCGGAGAACAGGTTGCCACTCTGGATTGTCCCAGGGGACGGTCCCGCACTGCTGGGGAGGAGTTGGCTTGCTGTCATGAACTGGAAATGGGGCGATGTCAATGCAATTTCCTCTGTGGAGCGAGTATTATGTTCACAGATTCTGGACAAATTTGACTCATTATTTCAACCCGGCATTGGCACTTTCATGGGGGCCAAGGTAGTGATTCACATAACCCCGGACGCCAGGCCAGTACACCACAAGGCCAGAGCGGTGCCGTACGTGATGTGGGAAAAGATAGAAGGCGAATTGGACCGCCTGCTGAGGGAAGACATCACCTCGTCAGTCGAATTCAGTGACTGGGTGAGCCCGATTGTGCCGCTGCTCAAGGCGGATGGGTCGGTCAGGATATGTGGCGATTACAAGGCCACCATCAATCGGGTGTCACTCCAAGACCAGTACCCGCTACTGAGAGCGGAGGACCTCTTTGCGATGCTATCCGGTGGCAAACTTTTTTCAAAATTGGACCTGACCTCAGCTTACATGAACCAGGAGCTGGCGAGTGAGTCGAAGAAGCTGACCACCATCAGGACACACGAGGGGTTGTTTGAGTACAACAGATGTCCGTTCGGGATTCGCTCGGCCGCCGCGATCTTCCAACGAAATATGGAAAGCCTCCTCAAGTCGATTCCAGGGACGGTGGTTTTTCAGGATGACATCCTCATCCTGGGTTACGATACTGAAGAACACCTCCACAACCTGGAGGAGGTGCTACGCAGACTGGACCGGGTAGGGCTGCGACTGAAAAAGGCGAAGTGCGTCTTCCTAGCTCCAGAGGTAGAATTCCTGGAGATGAGGGTAGCAGCAGATGGGATCAGCCCTACTGCGTCCAAAATGGAAGCGATCCAGAGAGCACCCAGACCCCGTAATACGACGGAGCTGCGTTCAATCCTGGGGCTTCTGAACTATTTTGGTAACTTTCTTCCCAAATTGAGCACGCTGCTAGAGCCGCTACACGTGCTCCTATGCAAAGGTCGCGAATGGGTCTGGGGGGACAGCCAGGAAAGGGCTTTTAATAGAGCACGCAATTTGTTATGTTCCAACAATCTGTTAACGCTATATGACCCATGTAAGAAACTTGTGTTAACGTGCGATACATCTTCCTATGGTGTCGGGTGTGTGTTGCAGCATGTCAATGCCAAGAGTCAGTTACAGCCGGTAGCTTATGCCTCCAGAAGTCTGTCCCAAGCAGAAAGGGGCTACGGGATGGGAGAAAAGGAGGCGCTCGCATGTGTATGTGCGGTAAAGAAAATGCACCAGTACCTGTTTGGCAGGAAATTTGAGCTGGAGACAGATCACAAACCCCTAACGTCCCTTTTGGCCATAAATGTAAACGCATCAGCTTGCATACAGAGGTGGGCACTCACGTTAGCCGCCTATGACTACACAATTCGGCACAGACCGGGCACCGAAAACTGCGCCGATGCACTCAGCAGGCTCCCACTAGCCACCACTGAGGGGGCTACTGAGCATGGTGCTGAGATGGTCATGGCTGTTGAAGCTTTCGGAAGCAAAGGTTCACCCATGACAGCCCGTCAGATTAAAATCTGGACAAATAGAGACTCGCTATTGTCTTTAGTCAAGAAATGTGTCCTGAATGGGGCCTGGGCAGCCACGTACAGGGCATGCCCTGAGGAATTTAAACCATTTCACAGGCGCAGGGATGAACTCTCGATTCAGGCCGATTTCCTACTGTGGGGAAACTGTGTAGTCATGCCCCAGATGGGCAGAGAGGTGTTCATCAGAGAACTCCACAAGGAGCACCCGGACATTGTCACGATGAAGGCAATTGCCAGGTCACACGTTTGGTGGCCAGGGATAGACGCAGATCTGGAACTTTGTGATCGCAGCTGCAACACGTGTGCTCAGCTGGGCAATGCGCCCAGGGAAGCCCCCCTTAGCCCCTGGCCATGGCCCGCCAAGCCTTGGTCACGCATCCATGTGGACTACGCAGGTCCTTTCATGGGAAAAATGTTTTTGGTTGTAGTAGACGCCTACTCCAAATGGATCGAGTGTGACATTTTAAATTCAAGCACATCCTTTGCCACGGTAGAAAGTCTACGGGCAATGTTCGCCGCCCACAGTCTACCGGACATCTTGGTCAGCGACAATGGCCCGTGCTTCACAAGCACTGAATTCCAGGACTTCATGGCAGGCAATGGAATTAACCATGTCAGAACGGCACCGTTCAAGCCGGCCTCAAATGGCCAGGCAGAACGAGCAGTGCAGATAATCAAACAGGGGATGCTCAGAATCCAAGGGGGTTCCCTACAAAGCTGCTTATCATGCTTCCTGTTGACCTACAGATCCCGACCACACTCACTCACAGGGGTTTCAACCGCAGAGCTGCTAATGAAAGGACACTCAAAACCGGATTATCCCTTATACAACCCACCATGAAAGAAATTGTCGAGAGCAGGCGCCAGTCACAATATGACTACCATGACAGGATTGCGAGGGCGCGATGTATTGATGTAAATGATCCTGTTTTTGTCCTCAACTACGCTGCAGGGCCCAAATGGCTCGCAGGCACTGTGGTTGCCAAAGAAGGAAATAGGATTCTGGTAGTTAAACTTACCAATGGACAAATCTGCTGCAAACATGTGGATCAAACAAAAAGGAGGTTCAGCAACCCCATAGAAGAAGCAGAGGAAGAACACGATATAGAGTTCACTCCTCCACAGGTGACCGAACATCAGAACCAAGTGGAAGAGAGCCCAATCACTGTGGGCAGACTGGACAGGCCTGAGGCACCGCAAACAGCAGACACTCAGGCCAGCGCCCAACAACCGGAGCCCCAACTCAGGCACTCTACAAGAGAGCGTAAACCACCAGAGAGACTCAACCTGTGATCCCAATAAGACTTTGGGGAGGGGAGGTGATGTCATGTATTCAACCAGCATTGTAACCCATGTATAATCTGACCTAAGTTGTACACTGTGAGAACAATGACCACTAGGTGGTGAACTTGTGGGAGACACTCCTAACCTGCACCTTCAGATCTAAAAGGGGAAGCTCCACCCACTTCCATCACTTGAGTGCTATGGAATAAAGGACAGGTCACATACTGACCTTCTCTCAAGCTTGGGCCTCGTGTGCAATTATATTGTATAGTAAGGACGTATCAATTAGAATTTAATATTTTTTGCCCGAACCCGAGCAGCCTTGAACCCACCCACTTCCAGTTTTAATGGAGGCGGGACGGGGGGGTGTGACCAATCCGGTCTCAGGGGGCGGGTCAGTCGGTCAAACCTTATAAGGAGGCTGCCTGTTTTGAACCTATGTCGGCCTCGGGAAGCCTGCAGGTAAAAGGGGATGAGAGGCGCTGGATTCAGTGACATTACAGCACGGCCTGTGGACCAGGAACAGCCGAACAACTTACCCTGTAAACCCCCCGCCATCTGTCAGCTCCTCAAATCCACCATGTCTGACCCCTGATCGACCCTGGCCACCATCTCCACCCATCCACCAACTCTCCCACCAGCCCTCGCCTCACTCCCCACCTGCTCCTCCGCTACGTCCTTCTGCTGCAGGCTTTCCCACCTGACAGGCAGCCAGCCCATCAATCAGTCCATCAATCAGTCCGTCTATCAGTCCGTCAATCAGCCGATCAATCAGTCCATCAATCAGTCCGTCAATCAGCCCATCAATCAGTCCGTCAATTATTCTGTCAATCAGTCCCTCAATCAGCCCATCAATCAGTCTGTCAATCAGTCTGTCAATCAGTCCGTCAATCAGTCTGTCAATCAGGCTGTCAATCAGACTGTCAACCAGTCCGTCAATCAGTCTGTCAATCAGTCTGTCAATCAGTCTGTCAATCAGTCCTTCAATCAGTCCATCAATCAGTCCGTCAATCAGTCTGTCAATCAGTCCGTCAATCAGTCCGTCAATCAGTCTGTCAATCAGTCCGTCGATCAGTCCGTCAATCAGTCTGTCAATCAGTCCGTCAATCAGTCCGTCAATCAGTCTGTCAATCAGTCTGTCAATCAGTCCGTCAATCAGACTGTCAATCAGTCTGTCAATCAGTCTGTCAATCAGTCCGTCAAACAGTCCGTCAATCAGTCTGTCAATCAGTCTGTCAATCAGACTTTCAATCAGTCCGTCAATCAGTCCGTCAATCAGTCTGTCAATCAGTCTGTCAATCAGTCCTTCAATCAGTCCATCAATCAGTCCGTCAATCAGACTGTCAATCAGTCTGTCAATAAGTCTCTCAATCAGTCCTTCAATCAGTCCATCAATCAGTCCGACAATCAGTCTGTCAATCAGTCCGTCAATCAGTCCATCAATCAGACTGTCAATCAGTCCGTCAATCAGTCTGTCAATCAGTCCGTCAATCAGTCCGTCAATCAGTCTGTCAATCAGTCCGTCAATCAGTCCGTCATTCAGACTGTCAATCAGTCCATCAATCAGTCCATCAATCAGTCTGTCAATCAGTCAGTCAAACAGTCTGTCAATCAGTCCATCAATCAGTCCATCAATCAGTCTGTCAATCAGTCTGTCAATCAGTCCGTCATTCAGACTGTCAATCATTCCGTCAATCAGACTGTCAATCAGTCCATCAATCAGTCCGTCAATCAGTCTGTCAATCAGTCCATCAATCAGTCCATCAATCAGTCTGTCAATCAGTCCGTCAATCAGTCTGTCAATCAGTCCGTCAATCTGTCCGTCAATCAGACTGTCAATCAGTATGTCAATCAGTCTGTCAATCAGTCCATCAATCAGTCCGTCAATCAGTCCGTCAATCAGTCCGTCAATCAGACTGTCAACCAGTCCATCAATCACTCCATCAATCAGTCCGCCAATCAGTCAGTCAATCAGTCTGTCAATCAGTCCGTCAATCAGACTGTCAATCAGTATGTCAATCAGTCTGTCAATCAGTCCGTCAATCAGTCCGTCAATCAGACTGTCAATCAGTCCATCAATCAGTCTGTCAATCAGTCTGTCAATCAGTCCATCAATCAGTCTGTCAATCAGTCTGTCAATCAGTCCATCAATCAGTCCGTCAATCAGTCTGTCAATCAGTCTGTCAATCAGTCCGTCAATCAGTCCGTCAATCAGACTGTCAATCAGACTGTCAATCATTCTGTCAATCAGTCCGTCAATCAGTCCGTTAATTAGTCTGTCAATCAGTCTGTCAATCAGTCCGTCAATCAGTCTGTCAAACAGTCCATCAATCAGTCTGTCAATCAGACTGTCAATCAGTCTGTCAATCAGTCCGTCAATCAGTCTGTCAATCTTTCCGTCAATCAGACTGTCAATCAGTCCGTCAATCAGTCCGTCAATCAGTCTGTCAATCAGTCCGTCAATCAGTCCGTCAATCAGTCTGTCAATTAGTCCGTCAATCAGTCTGTCAATCAGTCTGTCAATCAGTCCGTCAATCAGACTGTCAATCAGTCCATCAATCAGTCCGTCAATCAGACTGTCAATCAGTCTGTCAATCAGACCATCAATCAGTCCGTCAATCAATCTGTCAATCAGTCTGTCAATCAGTCTGTCAATCAGTCCGTCAATCAGACTGTCAATCAGTCTGTCAATCAGTCTGTCAATCAGACTTTCAATCAGTCCGTCAATCAGTCCGTCAATCAGTCTGTCAATCAGTCTGTCAATCAGTCCGTCAATCAGTCCATCAATCAGTCGTCAATCACACTGTCAATCAGTCTGTCAATAAGTCTCTCAATCAGTCCTTCAATCAGTCCATCAATCAGTCCGTCAATCAGTCTGTCAATCAGTCCGTCAATCAGTCCGTCAATCAGACTGTCAATCAGACTGTCAATCATTCCGTCAATCAGTCCGTCAATCAGTCCGTCAATCAGTCTGTCAATCAGTCTGTCAATCAATCCGTCAATCAGTCTGTCAATCAGTCCATCAATCAGTCTGTCAATCAGACTGTCAATCAGTCTGTCAATCAGTCCGTCAATCAGTCTGTCAATCTTTCCGTCAATCAGACTGTCAATCAGACTGTCAATCAGTCCGTCAATCAGTCTGTCAATCAGTCTGTCAATCAGTCCGTCAATCAGACTGTCAATCAGTCTGTCAATCAGACCATCAATCAGTCCGTCAATCAGTCTGTCAATCAGTCTGTCAATCAGTCCTTCAATCAGTCCATCAATCAGTCCGTCAATCAGTCTGTCAATGAGTCCGTCAATCAGTCCGTCAATCAGTCTGTCAATCAGTCCGTCAATCAGTCTGTCAATCAGTCTGTCAATCAGTCTGTCAATCAGTCCGTCAATCAGACTGTCAATCAGTCTGTCAATCAGTCTGTCAATCAGACTTTCAATCAGTCCGTCAATCAGTCCGTCAATCAGTCTGTCAATCAGTCTGTCAATCAGTCCTTCAATCAGTCCATCAATCAGTCCGTCAATCAGACTGTCAATCAGTCTGTCAATAAGTCTCTCAATCAGTCCTTCAATCAGTCCATCAATCAGTCCATCAATCAGTCCGACAATCAGTCTGTCAATCAGTCTGTCAATCAGTCCGTCAATCAGACTGTCAATCAGTCCGTCAATCAGTCTGTCAATCAGTCCGTCAATCAGTCCGTCAATCAGTCTGTCAATCAGTCCGTCAATCAGTCCGTCAATCAGACTGTCAATCAGTATGTCTATCAGTCTGTCAATCAGTCCGTCAATCAGTCCGTCAATCAGACTGTCAATCAGTCCATCAATCAGTCTGTCAATCAGTCTGTCAATCAGTCCATCAATCAGTCTGTCAATCAGTCTGTCAATCAGTCCATCAATCAGTCCGTCAATCAGTCTGTCAATCAGTCCGTCAATCAGTCCGTCAATCAGACTGTCAATCATTCCGTCAATCAGTCCGTCAATCAGTCCGTTAATTAGTCTGTCAATCAGTCTGTCAATCAGTCCGTCAATCAGTCTGTCAATCAGTCCATCAATCAGTCTGTCAATCAGACTGTCAATCAGTCCGTCAATCAGTCCGTCAATCAGTCTGTCAATCTTTCCGTCAATCAGACTGTCAATCAGTCCGTCAATCAGTCCGTCAATCAGTCTGTCAATCAGTCCGTCAATCAGTCCGTCAATCAGTCTGTCAATTAGTCCGTCAATCAGTCTGTCAATCAGTCTGTCAATCAGTCCGTCAATCAGACTGTCAATCAGTCCGTCAATCAGACTGTCAATCAGTCTGTCAATCAGACCATCAATCAGTCCGTCAATCAATCTGTCAATCAGTCTGTCAATCAGTCTGTGAATCAGTCCGTCAATCAGACTGTCAATCAGTCTGTCAATCAGTCTGTCAATCAGACTTTCAATCAGTCCGTCAATCAGTCCGTCAATCAGTCTGTCGATCAGTCCGTCAATCAGTCCATCAATCAGTCGTCAATCACACTGTCAATCAGTCTGTCAATAAGTCTCTCAATCAGTCCTTCAATCAGTCCATCAATCAGTCCGTCAATCAGTCTGTCAATCAGTCCGTCAATCAGTCCATCAATCAGACTGTCAATCAGACTGTCAATCATTCCGTCAATCAGTCCGTCAATCAGACTGTCAATCATTCCGTCAATCAGTCCGTCAATCAGTCCGTTAATTAGTCTGTCAATCAATCTGTCAATCAGTCCGTCAATCAGTCTGTCAATCAGTCCATCAATCAGTCTGTCAATCAGACTGTCAATCAGTCCGTCAATCAGTCCGTCAATCAGTCTGTCAATCTTTCCGTCAATCAGACTGTCAATCAGTCCGTCAATCAGTCCATCAATCAGTCTGTCAATCAGTCCGTCAATCAGTCCGTCAATCAGTCTGTCAATTAGTCCGTCAATCAGTCTGTCAATCAGTCTGTCAATCAGTCTGTCAATCAGACTGTCAATCAGTCCATCAATCAGTCCGTCAATCAGACTGTCAATCAGTCTGTCAATCAGACCATCAATCAGTCCGTCAATCAATCTGTCAATCAGTCTGTCAATCAGTCTGTCAATCAGTCCGTCAATCAGACTGTCAATCAGTCTGTCAATCAGTCTGTCAATCAGACTTTCAATCAGTCCGTCAATCAGTCCGTCAATCAGTCTGTCAATCAGTCTGTCAATCAGTCCGTCAATCAGTCCATCAATCAGTCGTCAATCACACTGTCAATCAGTCTGTCAATAAGTCTCTCAATCAGTCCTTCAATCAGTCCATCAATCAGTCCGTCAATCAGTCTGTCAATCAGTCCGTCAATCAGTCCGTCAATCAGACTGTCAATCAGACTGTCAATCATTCCGTCAATCAGTCCGTCAATCAGTCCGTCAATCAGTCTGTCAATCAGTCTGTCAATCAGTCCGTCAATCAGTCTGTCAATCAGTCCATCAATCAGTCTGTCAATCAGACTGTCAATCAGTCTGTCAATCAGTCCGTCAATCAGTCTGTCAATCTTTCCGTCAATCAGACTGTCAATCAGTCCGTCAATCAGTCTGTCAATCAGTCTGTCAATCAGTCCGTCAATCAGACTGTCAATCAGTCTGTCAATCAGACCATCAATCAGTCCGTCTATCAGCCTGTCAATCAGTCTGTCAATCAGTCCTTCAATCAGTCCATCAATCGGTCCGTCAATCAGTCTGTCAATGAGTCCGTCAATCAGTCCGTCAATCAGTCTGTCAATCAGTCCGTCAATCAGTCTGTCAATCAGTCTGTCAATCAGTCTGTCAATCAGTCCGTCAATCAGACTGTCAATCAGTCTGTCAATCAGTCTGTCAATCAGACTTTCAATCAGTCCGTCAATCAGTCCGTCAATCAGTCTGTCAATCAGTCTGTCAATCAGTCCATCAATCAGTCCGTCAATCAGACTGTCAATCAGTCTGTCAATAAGTCTCTCAATCAGTCCTTCAATCAGTCCATCAATCAGTCCATCAATCAGTCCGACAATCAGTCTGTCAATCAGTCTGTCAATCAGTCCGTCAATCAGACTGTCAATCAGTCCGTCAATCAGTCTGTCAATCAGTCCGTCAATCAGTCCGTCAATCAGTCTGTCAATCAGTCCGTCAATCAGTCCGTCATTCAGACTGTCAATCAGTCCATCAATCAGTCCATCAATCAGTCTGTCAATCAGTCCGTCAATCAGTCTGTCAATCAGTCCATCAATCAGTCCATCAATCAGTCTGTCAATCAGTCCATCAATCAGTCCGTCAATCAGTCTGTCAATCAGACTTTCAATCAGTCTGTCAATCAGTCCGTCAATCAGTCCGTCATTCAGACTGTCAATCATTCCGTCAATCAGACTGTCAATCAGTCCATCAATCAGTCCGTCAATCAGTCTGTCAATCAGTCCATCAATCAGTCCATCAATCAGTCTGTCAATCAGTCCGTCAATCAGTCTGTCAATCAGTCCGTCAATCAGTCCATCAATCAGTCCGACAATCAGTCTGTCAATCAGTCCGTCAATCAGTCCATCAATCAGACTGTCAATCAGTCCGTCAATCAGTCTGTCAATCAGTCCGTCAATCAGTCCGTCAATCAGTCTGTCAATCAGTCCGTCAATCAGTCCGTCATTCAGACTGTCAATCAGTCCATCAATCAGTCCATCAATCAGTCTGTCAATCAGTCAGTCTATCAGTCTGTCAATCAGTCCATCAATCAGTCCATCAATCAGTCTGTCAATCAGTCTGTCAATCATTCCGTCATTCAGACTGTCAATCATTCCGTCAATCAGACTGTCAATCAGTCCATCAATCAGTCCGTCAATCAGTCTGTCAATCAGTCCATCAATCAGTCCATCAATCAGTCTGTCAATCAGTCCGTCAATCAGTCTGTCAATCAGTCCGTCAATCTGTCCGTCAAACAGACTGTCAATCAGTATGTCAATCAGTCTGTCAATCAGTCCATCAATCAGTCCATCAATCAGTCCGTCAATCAGTCCGTCAATCAGACTGTCAACCAGTCCATCAATCACTCCATCAATCAGTCCGCCAATCAGTCAGTCAATCAGTCTGTCAATCAGTCCGTCAATCAGTCCGTCAATCAGACTGTCAATCAGTATGTCAATCAGTCTGTCAATCAGTCCGTCAATCAGACTGTCAATCAGTCCATCAATCAGTCTGTCAATCAGTCTGTCAATCAGTCCATCAATCAGTCTGTCAATCAGTCTGTCAATCAGTCCATCAATCAGTCCGTCAATCAGTCTGTCAATCAGTCCGTCAATCAGTCCGTCAATCAGACTGTCAATCAGACTGTCAATCATTCCGTCAATCAGTCCGTCAATCAGTCCGTCAATCAGTCCGTCAATCAGTCTGTCAATCAGTCCGTCAATCAGTCCGTCAATCAGTCTGTCAATTAGTCCGTCAATCAGTCTGTCAATCAGTCTGTCAATCAGTCCGTCAATCAGACTGTCAATCAGTCCGTCAATCAGACTGTCAATCAGTCTGTCAATCAGACCATCAATCAGTCCGTCAATCAATCTGTCAATCAGTCTGTCAATCAGTCTGTGAATCAGTCCGTCAATCAGACTGTCAATCAGTCTGTCAATCAGTCTGTCAATCAGACTTTCAATCAGTCCGTCAATCAGTCCGTCAATCAGTCTGTCAATCAGTCCGTCAATCAGTCCATCAATCAGTCGTCAATCACACTGTCAATCAGTCTGTCAATAAGTCTCTCAATCAGTCCTTCAATCAGTCCATCAATCAGTCCGTCAATCAGTCTGTCAATCAGTCCGTCAATCAGTCCATCAATCAGACTGTCAATCAGACTGTCAATCATTCCGTCAATCAGTCCGTCAATCAGTCCGTCAATCAGTCTGTCAATCAGTCTGTCAATCAGTCCGTCAATCAGTCTGTCAATCAGTCCATCAATCAGTCTGTCAATCAGACTGTCAATCAGTCTGTCAATCAGTCCGTCAATCAGTCTGTCAATCTTTCCGTCAATCAGACTGTCAATCAGTCCGTCAATCAGTCTGTCAATCAGTCTGTCAATCAGTCCATCAATCAGACTCTCAATCAGTCTGTCAATCAGACCATCAATCAGTCCGTCAATCAGTCTGTCAATCAGTCTGTCAATCAGTCCTTCAATCAGTCCATCAATCAGTCCGTCAATCAGTCTGTCAATCAGTCCGTCAATCAGTCTGTCAATCAGTCCGTCAATCAGACTGTCAATCAGTCTGTCAATCAGTCTGTCAATCAGACTTTCAATCAGTCCGTCAATCAGTCTGTCAATCAGTCTGTCAATCAGTCTGTCAATCAGTCTGTCAATCAGTCCTTCAATCAGTCCATCAATCAGTCCGTCAATCAGTCTGTCAATCAGTCCGTCAATCAGTCTGTCAATCAGTCCGTCAATCAGACTGTCAATCAGTCTGTCAATCAGTCTGTCAATCAGACTTTCAATCAGTCCGTCAATCAGTCCGTCAATCAGTCTGTCAATCAGTCTGTCAATCAGTCCTTCAATCAGTCCATCAATCAGTCCGTCAATCAGACTGTCAATCAGTCTGTCAATAAGTCTCTCAATCAGTCCTTCAATCAGTCCATCAATCAGTCCATCAATCAGTCCGACAATCAGTCTGTCAATCAGTCTGTCAATCAGTCCGTCAATCAGACTGTCAATCAGTCCGTCAATCACTCTGTCAATCAGTCCATCAATCAGTCCGTCAATCAGTCTGTCAATCAGTCCGTCAATCAGTCCGTCATTCAGACTGTCAATCAGTCCATCAATCAGTCCATCAATCAGTCTGTCAATCAGTCCGTCAATCAGTCTGTCAATCAGTCCATCAATCAGTCCATCAATCAGTCTGTCAATCAGTCCATCAATCAGTCCGTCAATCAGTCTGTCAATCAGACTTTCAATCAGTCTGTCAATCAGTCCGTCAATCAGTCCGTCATTCAGACTGTCAATCATTCCGTCAATCAGACTGTCAATCAGTCCATCAATCAGTCCGTCAATCAGTCTGTCAATCAGTCCATCAATCAGTCCATCAATCAGTCTGTCAATCAGTCCGTCAATCAGTCTGTCAATCAGTCCGTCAATCTGTCCGTCAATCAGACTGTCAATCAGTCTGTCAATCAGTCTGTCAATCAGACTGTCAATCAGTATGTCAATCAGACTGTAAATCAGTCCGTCAATCAGTCTGTCAATCAGACTGTCAATCAGACTGTCAATCAGTCTGTCAATCAGGCTGATTGAGCGGAGGATGAGAGCATGGGGCGAGTGTGTGAATGGAGAGAGTGGGGGGGGAGCGTGCGGAGGGAGAGAGCGGGGGGAGTGAGTGGGGGGCTTGAGCGGGCGGTGAGCGAGAGCAAGGGGCGAGAGCAGGGGGAAAGTGCGGGGGGAGACCAGGGGGGAGAGAGCGAGGGGAGAGAGTGAGGAGAGAGAGCAGGGCGAGAGAGTAAGGGGAGAGTGCAGGGTGACTGAGAGTGGGGGGGAGAGCAGGGGGGAGTATGCGAAAGGAGAAAGCGGTGGGGGGGGGATGCGGAGGGAGAGAGCGGGCGGGATGCGGAGGGAGAGAGCGGGCGGTGAGCGAGAGCAAGGGGAGAGAGCGGGGGGAAAGTGCAGGGGGAGAGCGGGGGGAGAGCGGGGGGAGAGAGCAAGGGGAGAGAATGAGGGGAGAGAGCAGTTGGAGAGAGCGGGTGGAGAGAGCGGGGTGAGCGTGCGTGGGGAGAGTGCGGGGGGAGTGTGCGGAGTGAGAAAGTGGGGGGAGAGAGCGGGGTGAGTGAGAGCGGGGGTGAGGGGGGTGAGAGCAGGGAAGAGAGCGGGGGACAGAGCAGGGGGAGAGAGCGTGGGTAGAGAGAGCGTAGGGAGTGAGCAGGGGGTGGAGAACGGGGGGGAGCGCAGGGGGAAGTGCGGGGGAGAGCGCATGAGGAGTGAGAGTGGGGGAAGAGAGAGGGGGTGAGAGTGGGTGAGAGAGCGGGGGGGAGAGAGCGGGTGGAGAGAGTGGGGGGAGAGAGCGGGGGGAGAGAGCGGGGGGAGAGAGCGAGGCGAGTGAGAGCAGGGCGAGAGAACGGATGCAGAGCACAGGGGGAGACAGAGCGGGTGGAATGAGAGCAGGGTGTGAGAAATGGGGGAGAGAGACCGAGGGGAGTAAGAGAGAGCAGGAGGAGAGAGCAGGGGGAGTGAGAGCAAGGGAGAGAGCGGGGGAAGACAGCGGGGGAATAGAGCGGGGGGTGAGAGCGGGAGAGAGAGCGGGGGAGTGAAGTGGGGGGAGAGAGCGGGGGGAGAGAGCGGGGGGAGAGTGCGGGGGGAGAGCGGGTGGGGAGAGCGGGGGAGTGAAGTGGGGGGAGTGAGCGAGGCAGAGAGAGCGCGGGGAGAGAGAGAGAGTGGGGGAAGAGAGAGCGGGGGGAGAGAGAGTGGGGGAAGAGAGAGCGGGGGGAGAGTGCGGGGGGAGAGCACGGGGGGAGAGTGCGGGGGGGAGAGAGAGTGGGGGGAGAGAGCGGGAGAGAGAGAGCGGGAGGAGAGTGTGGGGGAAGAGCGCGGGGGGAGAGAGAGTGTGGAGGGGAGAGCGCGGGGCTAGAGAGCGGGGAAGAGGGTGGGGAAAGAGCGGGGGAAGAAAGAGGGGTGAGAGAGCGGGTGAAGAGAACAGTGAGAGAGAACGGTGGGAGAGAATGGTGGGACAGAGTGGGGGGAGAGAGAGCGGGTGGAGAGAGAGCGGGGGGTGGGGAAAGGGCAGCGGGGAGAGCGCGGGGGGAGAGAGCGGGGTGAGAGAGCGGGGGGGAGAGAGTGGGGGGAGAGAACGGTGGGAGAGAACAGGGAGAGAGAGAGAGAGAGAGAGCGCTGGGGGTGAGAGTGGGGCGAGAGAACGGGAGGAGTGAGGGGGGAAATGAGAGAGAAGGAGAGAGTGAGGGGAGTGAGAGCGGGGCGAGTGAGGGTGGGGGGAGTGAGGGCGGGGGGAGTGAGCAGAGGGAGAGAGTGGAGGGAGAGAGCGGGGGGAGAGAGCGGGGTAGAGAGAGCGAGGGGAGAGAGCGGGGGGTGAGAGCGGGGGAGAGCGCGGGGGTAGAGAATGGGGGAAGAGAGCGGGGGAGAGGGCGTGGGGAGTGAGAGCAAGGGAAAGAGCATGGGAAGACAGCGGGGGAATAGAGCGGGGGATGAGATCCGGGGTGAGAGCGGGGAGAGAGAGCTGTGCGAAGAGTGCGGTGTGAGAGCGGGGAGAGAGAGCTGGGCGAAGAGAGCGGGGGTGAGAGCGGGTAGAGAGAGCGGGGAGACAGCGGGGGAGATAGCGGGGGGAGGCGGGGGGAGAGAGCAGGGGAGAGAGTGGAGAGAGAGCGGAGTGAGAGAATGGGGGAGAGAGAACTGGGGGAGAGAGCAGGGGATGCAGCGGGGGGAGTGAGCGGGGGGAGAGAGCGAGGGGAGAGAGAATAGGGGGAGAGAGATTGGGGGGAGAGCACGGGTGGAGTGAGAGTGTGGGAGAGAGAGGGGGAAGTGTGCGGGGGATAGAGAGCGCAGTGGGTGAGAATGGAGGAAGAGAGCGAGGGAGAGAGGGGGAGAGAGAGTGGGGAGAGTGAGCGGGGGGAGTGAGCGGGGGGGTGAGAGAGTGGGGGGAGAAAGCGAGGGGAGAGCACGAGGTGAGAGTGCGGGGGGATAGAGCAGGGGGAGAGAGAGAGCGAAGGGAGAGAGAGCGGGGGGAGAAAGAACGGGGGGAGAGAGATTGGGGGGTGAGAGCTGGGGGAGAGAGCGAGGGGAGAGCGCGGGGGGGAGAGAGCAGGGGGAGAGAGCGGGAGCAGAAAGTACAAGGGCCTATATTCCCCAGCAGTCTAAGCCGGGTGCGATTCCGCCGTGACAGCGCGCCCTAAGGACCGGCGTTAATGAGTCTGGCCCTGTTGACAATAAATCAGCTGGCCTGCGGGCACCAATCAGGCACTGCGGTTCGGCTGTGCTTACCCTGTGCCGGGGCCCAGGGGTAAGCTCGGGAGGAGAGGAGACGATCGGTGTGGCTGGGGTAGATGGCAGATAGTGTCCCACAATTATTTGTGGAGCCACAAGGAGCAGTCCTGCTGTGTCTTACTCCACATAAAAAAGCAATTTTGAAGTTCTGAGCCTTTATTTGAGCTCCAGCAATGCGGTGAAGGATCACCAGTTGGGTCGCTGAATACCAGAAATGCAGTCGCAGCTTGTGCGTGCCAGGCCATGACTCAGGCGAACCAATTGAGGAGTCCTGGTCTGAAATGAGCGGGGGAGCCTAAAAATGGCCCCAGCCAATGATAAAGTCCTGGTCCTGATCCGAACTTTGCCTAGCTAAATTAGTTAGTCTTTTGCCTGTTTTAGGCCCATAAAATGGATATAGCGATGTTAAATTTAGGCTCCACTGTTTTGTTTATCGAAGAAGACAGCTTCCTTGCCATATTTCCACGAGCAATATCTGGCAGCTCACTCCATTCCTGCGATGTTCTCCTAACTTACAGCAAACTCTTAAGTGTCAAGTTTTGCTTCACAGTTACTGTCTGGGACTTACTGTCCGTCTTCTGATAATGCTCGACCCTGAATGGTATCTCTACTCAGAATCTACGAGGCTGACATTTAGACAGACTCGGTTGCAACTTTGACCGACCATAAATTCAGCCTCTACACTACACTCAGAAAGCTTGGAACTGCAATGTGTTCCTTGCTCCAAAAGTGAATTAGAAACACATGAACCTACCGACCGATCTAAACTATTTCATATAAAGTGAAAACAGAACTGCTGGAAGCACGCCGATGGTCAGGCAGTATCTGTGGAGAAAGGAACTCATTTTATGCATCATTGGGATCTTTAAGTGCATCACTCCAACCAACTGAAATTACCAGCAACTCAGACAACAAAGATATTCAATGAAAAATTTAAGCGAAACAGTTTCAGCGTGTTCATCGGTCATTGACACGTCAGTTGATGGTTCTTCTCTCCTGTGTTGTCTTCATTCCTGCCCTCACCCACACTACAAAGGGTGGACGGGAGGGGCGCAATATGACCGGCTAATAAAACACAAAGGCAGCTCCTTCATGGTTTGGTGGGTAAAGACACTTGGGTGTTAGTTGTGGCTCAGTTCACAGCACCCTCACCTCTCATGGGTTGAAGCCCCACTCGGGACTTGAGCACTCCCAGTGCAGTGCTGAGGGAACGCTGCACTGTTAGAGGTGCAGTACTGAGGGAGCGTTGCACTGTTGGAGGTGCAGTACTGAGGGAGCGTTGCACTGTTGGAGGTGCAGTACTGAGGGAGCGTTGCACTGTTGGAGGTGCAGTACTGAGGGAGCGTTGCACTGTTAGAGGTGCAGTACTGAGGGAGCGTTGCACTGTTAGAGGTGCAGTACTGAGGGAGCGTTGCACTGTTGGAGGTGCAGTACTGAGGGAGCGTTGCACTGTCGGCAGAGCCATCTTTCAGATGAGACATTAAACCGAGGCCCCATCTGCCCTCTCAGGTGGATGTAAAAGTTCCCATGGCACTATTTCCAAGAAGAGCAGGGGAGTTATCCCCGGTGTCCTGGCCAATATTAATTGCTCATCCAACACCACTAAAAGATTAACTGGTCATTATCATATTGCTGTTTGTGGCAGTTTTCTGTGCGTGAATTAGCTGCCGTGTTTCTTACATTACAACACTTTGGGACATCCTGAGGTTGTGAACAGCGTTAAGTAAATGCAGTTTCTTTAAGTTCTAATTCATTCAGAGCTGGAAGTGGAATCCGAGCTCTGTGCTGAGTTAGCCGATCAGCCAGCACAGTAGTTAGGGTCCTGCAACTCGCCACGGTGCCTGTGGATGAGGGAGGGGCGATATTTATTGGTACTCATTTATTTCAGTAAGGGTCAATGTTTTACATCAGTTTTAGCCTGTATGTGAGGGATGTTCCCTCAATGATTAGTGCTGGATGATGTACCAATTAGACAACAGGTTGAGCAGCACATTAGTGTTCTCCTCACACCCATCCCCCGTCAGTAATCGATTTATCGGTTAACCTAATGATGCAAACAGCAGACCGAATGTGAGAATCTTCAGGCCCCACTCAGTCAGCGAAGAATGACAGCGGTGTGGTGACTCTCCCAGACAGCTGGACAGATACCCAGCACTGGGAATCCTACAACTTAATCTCGAGGATCTCTGAACCGCAAAGTCTTCAATCATCAGCGCTGTCTCTATCCACGACAAGCTTGACATCATTGGCCATGAAGACACTGACATTGCAGCAGATGAAGTTAGCTGCTTTACTGTTGATGGATTAGGCTCGGTCTGTCATGCTCCGCTTGGTTGAGCTGTCCATGTGTGTAACAACATCCTTGGGGCCTTCCTGACAATGATCAATGTCCCTGTGGACAAATACCATCCTCCTTCCACATTGTTGAATCATGTCCAATAACTAAACTATCGCTGGTCTACGCACTTGGCCTGCAGGCGATGGCCAAGCTCTAAAATAGGCGGAATTAGACGTAGAGCCAGCACACGTTAAATAAATAACTTGACAACTGGCTTGAGGCAGGCTGCTCCAGCCTGAACTGAAGAGAGAGACCCATTAACTCAGGTGGAAGTAAGTAATCCCTTCTCATTACATCTTGGATTACAAAACGCCCATGAGGATCAAAGTAAGAAATGTATTGGGGGAAGAACCAATCTCCCAGGGGCTCTGTTCCAGGTTATTATCTGGGGTCCTCAGCTGGAAGGTGGGCATTAGGGAAAGTGGCCATCAGTTAACAATAGGACCGAGGGTAGCTGGAATTTCATCCTGGAATGCAAAGATAAGCCCCGGCCTCTCTTTTCCACCACAAACCATCATCTTAAACCCCTTTCCCCTGCCTCCTTCACCCTCACCTCCAACAACAAGTGCGAGGAACTCACGGACATCTTTGTCACATCAATTGAGACCATCCACTCAGCTGCCCCTGCCACTTCCCCTCTTCCCCGAGCACACAAGGCAACATTTTCCCTTCTTTTTCATTCCTATGATAGAAGCAAAGCAAATCAAATGTCAATATCTAAGTCAGATATCTAGGCCGAAACTTCCGGTGTAAGCTACCCGCGAACTCCCTCTGAGGGCAGTGCTCAATGATTAGGAGCTCCACAGTCGCATGATCTTTAATCTTGCACCTATGGAGAAGGTGGCAGCATTGACCGCAACCGGTTCTGAGGTGGTCGATGGTTGTCACTGTTTGTGAGGAAGGTTTGATCATTCAGGTTGTACTGTGGGCACCTCTATAAGGAATCCATTACATATGTCACAGTTCTTCCAAGCATTTCGCCGTCGGTCATCGAGGCTGAGGGGAGATCACTGAAGGGCTTCGGTGACAGTCCAAAATGGTCTTCTAGATCTGGGACGGGTTGGTGGTCAGTTATTCAAGTCGGCCTGGATCAGCATGTCTGTGCTGGTGAAGCGGTTGTATTCTCCGGAGACTGAGTATTCGCGGCGTAGGTGTGGTGGGGCGATGTTTGCAAGCACGGGCAGCCAAGGTGTTGGTGTCAATAAAAGCGTACCGATGATAATTCTCACAGTAGAATTCAGCCGGACATCAGCGGGTTTGACATGCGGACTGATAGCCACGCTGGAGAGCAGTATTCCGCTGTCGAGTACACCAGGGCGAGTGCTGCCATACGGAGGGTTTGAGCGTCTGCTCCCCATGTGGATCCGGCCAGTTTCTGGATCAAGTTAATCCTACTCTTTAGTTTCTTCCCAACATCTGGAGATGTTGTCTATATGACGGGGTGCAATCAAGCGTGACTCCTAAATAGGAGGGTTTTTGGCATGGTTTACCTCTGCATCGCAAAAGGAGACTTTCAAAGCTGGGTTTGCTTGATGGGTGTTGGGGTCGAATGTCGAGGTGATGGTCTTCTGTGGGTTTGGCCGAAGTTGCTATCGGCAGAAGTAGGCCTCCATCCTCTGTAAACCAGGGTTCCCTCGGTGATGGACAAATTCATGTTTTGAGTGGACAAGGCAATGCTGTCAGCGTATTCCCCTAAGGCTCCCTCCTGCCCTAGCCCTGAACTCGCACCTTGCTCCAGTTTCTCTCCGATCTCCCATCATGCCCTCTCCAAGCTCATTTTGCCCACGAGACCCATATCCTGCTCCCTCGACCTTAGTCCCCCCCAAACTGCTGACCACCCAACTTCCCTTCCTGGCCCGCAGGTTAGCTGATATTGTTAACGCTCCTTCTCCTCAGAAACCGCCCCCACCCCTTCAAATCTGTCATCACCAAACTGACTGTGACCCCTCTGTCCTTGTAAACTACTGCCCCATCTGCAACCTCCCTGTCCTTTCCAAAGTGCTTGAGTCTGTTGTTGTCTCCCAAATCTGTGGCCACCTTTCCTGCAATTGCATGTCTAAATCCATCCCCTGCCACAGTACTGCAACGACCCTTATCAAAGTGAAAAATGACATCCTCTGTGGAAAACGATCCCTCATTGTCCTTCCCAACCTGTCTGCAGCCTTCGACATGATATCATCCTCCTCCAACACCTTTCCACCATTGTCCAGCTGGGTGGGACTGCATTCACCTGGTTCCATTCTTAACTATCTAATTGTAGCCAGAGACTCATCTGCAATGGCTTCTCTTCCCGGTCCCGCAGCGTTACCTCCAGTGTCCCCCAAGGATCTGTCCTTGGCCCCCTCCTATTTTTCATCTACATGTTGCCCCTCACAACTTGAAACATAGAAACATAGAAAATAGGTGCAGGAGTAGGCCATTCGGCCCTTCAATGAGTTCATGACTGAACATGCAACTTCAGTACCCCATTACTGCTTTCTCACCATACCCCTTGACCCCCCGAGTAGTAAGGACTACATCTAACTCCTTTTTGAATATATTTAGTGAATTGGCCTCAACAACTTTCTGTGGTAGAGAATTCCACAGTTCACATCACTCTGGGTGAAGAAGTTTCTCCTCATCTCGGTCCTAAATGGCTTATCCTTTATCCTTAGACAGTGGATGGTCGATGGCAGACATTTAGAGACCGCATTTAGAGACTACAACAATTGTACATCCCTGTCTGGTGTAAAAATAAAAAAGGGAATGTGGCTCAACTGTGGCTATCAAGGGCCTACTCCTGCACCTATTTGCTATGTTTCTATGTTTCTAACCCCTTAAGTATCATTCGCCAATCTATCCTAGCCAATTCACGCCTCATACCTTCAAAGTTACCCTTCTTTAAGTTCTGGACTATGGTCTCTGAATTAACTGTTTCATTCTCCATTCTAATGTAGAATTCCACCATATTATGGTCACTCTTCCCCAAGGGGCCTCGCACAACGAGATTGCTAATTAATCCTCTCTCATTACACAACACCCAGTCTAAGATGGCCTCCCCCCTAGTTGGTTCCTCGACATATTGGTCTAGAAAACCATCCCTTATGCACTCCAGGAAATCCTCCTCCACCATATTGCTTCCAATTTGGTTAGCCCAATCTATATGCATATTAAAGTCACCCATGATTACTGCTGCACCTTTATTGCATGCACCCCTAATTTCCTGTTTGATGCCCTCCCCAACATCACTATTACTGTTTGGAGGTCTGTACACAACTCCCACTAACGTTTTTTGCCCTTTGGTGTTCTGCAGCTCCACCCAAATAGATTCCACATCATCCAAGCTAAAGTCCTTCCTACCTATTGCATTGATCTCCTCTTTAACCAGCAAAGCTACCCCACCTCCTTTTCCTTTTATTCTATCCTTCCTGAATGTTGAATACCCCTGGATGTTGAGTTCCCAGCCATGAGCATCCTGGAGCCATGTCTCTGTAATCCCAATCATATCTGTTAACATCTATTTGCACATCATCCGAAAACATAAATGTCAGGTTCCACATGTACGCTGATGACACCCAGCTCTACCTCACCACCACTCAGAGGCAGGGACTGTGGCGTTGTAAAGGAGAGAGTGAGGAACAACATGGACCTACTCGGAGGCAGCGGGACTTCCATGATGTATTTTTTTAAAAACAAGGAGGGACGCCACATGACAGCAGGTAGATGATTGTTTGGTGAGGATCACTGTTGTCTCTTCTTCTCTCGAAGGTGGACAGAGGGGTATGCTTTAGTTAATAATCCATTAAAGAGAGGCATGGCAGGGCAGCTCAGTCCTGTGGCGTGTGGGAACTCCTGGATGTTTCTCGTGTCCTGGACGACTACGTGTGCGGGAAGTGTCACCAGCTAGAGCGGCTCGAGCTCCGGGTTTCGGAGCTGGAGCAGCAGCTGGTGTCACTGCAGTGTATCCGCGAGGCTGAGAACTACACGTTTCAGGAGGTGGTCACCCCGCAGCTTCAGAGTGTGCAGGCAGAGAGGGATTGGGTGACTGCCAGACAGACTAGGAGGACCAGGCAGCTCAGGCTGGAGTCTCCTGAGTGCATCTCGCTCGCTAATGGGTTTTCAGTTCAGGATACTAGTGAGGGTGATGGTTCCTCTGGGGGGGTGCAGCCAGAGTCAAATCCACGGCACATGGGTGGCTCAGCTGCACAGGGGGGCGGGGAGGAGGAAGAACGGAACAGCAATAGTGGTCGGGGATTCGATAGTTAGGTGAACAGACAGGTGTTTCTGCGGCCGCAGACGTGACTTCAGAATGGTATGTTGCCTCTCTGGTGCCAGGGTCAAGGATGTCACTGAGCGGCTGCAGGGCATTCTGGGGGGAGAGGGTGAACAGCCAGAGATTGTGGTCCATATCGATACCAATGACATAGGTAGAAAGAGGGATGAGGTCCTGCAGGCAGATTTTAGGGAGCTATAAAGGAGATTAAAAAGCAGGATCTCAAAAGTAGTAATCTCCGGATTACTCCCACTGCCACGAGCTAGTGAGTACAGAATTAGGAAGATAGAGCACATGAATACGTGGCTGGGGAGATGGTGCAGGTGGGAGGGCTTTAGATTCCTGAGGCATTGGGACCGTTTCTGGGGGAGGTGGGACCTGCACAAGCCGGACGGGTTGCACCTCAACAGAGCCGGGACTAATATCAATTAAAGAAACAATTACAGCTTTGAGAAGGGATGATATGTTCTAGGGATCATCAAATGAGGCCATATGGGTTGAACTGAAAAACAAAAAAGCGGCGATCACACTGCTGGGAGTGTACTATAGACCCACAAACAGTCAGAGGGAGATAGAAGACCAAATATTTTGGCAAATTTCTGAGAAATGCAAAAACAATAGGGCAGTAATAGTAGGGGATTTCAACTACCTTAATATTGACTGGGATAGAATTAGTGTGAAAGGTATAGAGGGTGCAGAATTCTTAAAATGCGATCAGGAGAACTTTTTTAGCCAGTATATAACAAGCCCAACAAGGGAGTGGGTGGTTCTGGACATTGTTTTAGCGAATGAAGCTGGGCAGGTGGAAGGGGTATCAGTGGGAGAGCATTTTGGTGCTAGTGATCATAATTCAGTTAGATTTAGGGTAGTTATGGAAAAGGACAAAGATAGACCAGGAATAAAAGTTCTCAATTGGGGAAAATTCAATTTTACTAAGCTGAGATGTGATTTAGGCAAAGTGGACTGGAAACAGTTACTTGAAGGTAAATCAGTGTCAGAGAAGGGTAGGACTAACAAATCTAGAGCCCCCTGAATGTCAAGAGGCACACAGGGCAGGATAAAGCAAAAAAGGGAGGCTTCTGACAGATACTGAGGGCTCAATACTGCAGAAACCCTCGAGGAGTGTAGAAAGTGCAGGGGTGAAATTAGGAAAGCAAAGAGAGAGCATGAAAAAATATTGGCAAGTAAAACCAAGGAAAACCCAAAGATGTTTTATAAATACATTAAGAGCAAGAGGATAACTAGAAAAAGGGTAGGGCCAGCATTTGCAAGCCAGATAATGAATTAGCGTGTCTGAATTTAATGTATGTTTACTCTTATCATTTGGATCTTTTTTCTTTAAAACCACAGGTCACTGTGATGTAGTCAGGAGTGCTGAGGTTTAAAAGGTCAGTGAGAAAGGTGCAGCACCCAAATGCTCATCGATGGGATTTTAATTTTATCAGTAACATCGGTTCATCCACAGCGGGTTTTTTATTTAATATAATAGTCTCTGCTTTCTTCATGAACAAAAATCCAAGCTTCATTGCGGCCACTTTCCCTACCTATTAAAGAGCATAAAGGTAACCTGTGTGTGAAGGTGAAAGATGGGTATTGGTTCTTAATGAATACTTTGCATCTGTTTCCACAAAAGAGAGGGGCGATGCAGACATTGCAATCAGGGAGAAGTGTGAAATATTAGATGAAATAAACATAGTGGGAGAGGAAGTTTTAAGGGGTTTAGCATCTTTGAAAGTGGACAAACCCCCAGGCCTGGATGAAATGTATCCCAGGCTGTTAAGAGAAGCAACAGAGGAAATAGCAGAGGCTCTGACCATCATGTTCCAATCCTCTCTGGCTACAGGTGTGGTGCCGGAGGACTGGAGCACCCATTTCATGCCCTCAACCACCTCTTTCCACAGCCTATTTATGACGTGTGAACCCCAAGGATGGATCAGCACTGACCGAGGTTCCAAGTACAGAGTGCTCACCTTCACCATGAACTGGAGCCCAAAACTATTTTGTTGACCCTATGAATCAAGAGCCCCCTTATTAAAGTGGCACCAAAATCAACAAAAGAACAAATTAAACTTTAGACATTAAACAGATCAAATTAAAATTTGGTTGCCGGGGGTGATGATGCACTCCAGTCGCTCCGGTGCCCACCTTTCACGGAAGGCCGCGAGCATACTGGTGGACATCGCGTGCTCCATCTCCAGGGACACCATGTCTGGGATGTAATGATGAGAGGCAGGTAGTCAGGCTGAACGACCCCCTCGACCTCCCGCTGCTTGGACCGGTTAATGGCCCCCTTGGCCATGCCCAGGAGCAGCCCCACGAGGAGGCCTAACCGAAGCCCAAAGCAGAGTCCGAGGAGATGGGGTTAAAGGAGGCATTGAATGGGGAGACTGACCACACCTTGTCCAGTGCAGGTGGATTCTGGCTGTGGTTGCAGTGCGAATATCAGTGGGCTTAGGATTGTTACTAGTTACAGGTATGATATCGGGGCACGACACCGATTGCTACAAGTAATGTATCGATTATCAATGAGTTGTTGCATTAGTGTTACTTGTGAGGGGAATCTGAGTGTTATCGCTATTACTATTATTTTAGGAAGTTACTTTGAGTTACTGGTGGAATCGAAATTCTTTCCATCTGTGATTTCTACCCTGCAAATCACTCCCCGCCCTCGGTCTCCCCTCCCCCGCCCTCGGTCTTGGTCTCCCTTCTCCCCCTCCCCCCACCCTCGTTCTCCCCTCTTCCCCTCCCCCCGCCCTCGGTCTCCCCCCTCCCGCTCCACCCGTCCTTGGTCTCCCCTCTCCCCTTTCGCCATGGGACGGCCGAGATCAGGCACTTAGAGTACGTGCAATCACTTTTTATAAACCACAGGGCCCTGCGACAACAAAACCAAGCTGCCCATAGCTGCTTAGTTTTAAATTGAATAGAAATCCAAATAATCATTGAATTTCAATTGATGTGGATTTGGGTGGACGGTCCCTTTAAGAAGAATAAGTGCCATTCTCTAATTGTTTGTTGCCATCTGCTTTGCATTACCTATCAAAGGTTAGAAACTGCTCAATTACTGTAAAGTAAGTAATCACTTCAATGCTTATACAAAACTTATACGTTGAATTTACTGAGGCCTAGTTGGTTACTATGTGGTTGGCAGGGTTTTGTTTGTTAGCTGCATTCAACTGTTTGCTGCTAGTAATCAAGCAAGTGTTTGATTAGAAACAACTGAAATACAATCTAAGCAACTGAATGCTCTCCATTTTACATTCCTGTCTCCCTCTATGAATATTCAGCAGATATGAAGGAGGCAGACATCACGGCACTGAGGCAAGTGCTTGTGAGCCAGGAGCGTGTCTCGGGGTTTTGGTCCTAACTCTGGAGCAAAGGTCGAGGATTCTCTTTAAAGGAGCAGATGAAATTAGAATATTGCCCTGAACAAAAACATTTGACGGAACAGATTGATTTCTGAGGCTGACCAAACTCCACCCTGAAGGAGTGGGAATTGCACAAGGGTTGCGGGAATGGAGGAGGAAAGTTAAGGATGGAGAATCTGGTGGTGAGATCATTTCCAGTCCTGTGTATGGCTTCTCATTTTGTGGTGTGCTTTGTGTTGTACCCTCAGTCCTGATCCTTTGACTATCTCCCTTTATTTCCTCCAGTTACCTTCCCCGAGGGCCGAGACTTCCCGGAGGAAGTGCTGGGATATTGTTCCATGGACGCTGGCTGCACCCTGATACCAAGCAGACAATCTCTGTGCGTGAGCTCGTGCAGTAAATGCTGGCAAACAATTGCATTTCACATGGGACCAGCTCCAGCCAATCCTCAATGAACAACCACACGTGCTCGCTGTCCAGTAGGGGGCAGTGAACCAGGAGTGGGCATTTAGTTTGTGTCAGCCTTGGCTCAGAGCGAGCACTCTCACTTCTTGGACAGAAGGTTGTGAGTTCAGGCCCCAGTCCAGAGACTTGAGCACGTTATCCAGGCTGGCACTTCAGTGCAGTACTGAGGGAGTGCGGCACTGTCAGAGGTGCAGTCGTTTGGGTGAGACATTGGGCCAAATCTATCTGGAGCGGTACATCTCGTGCCATTAGTTAGAATTTTCCTGCACCCCTCGGGTGGAAATGTTTTGTGCTGTAACTTGCTGGGTGTGTGAGCTGATAACGGCGCGGGGTGCCTGGGGCCCGAGTGAGTGACAACCAACAGTCTATCTCCACAATCCATCTGATTTATGGATAGTGAACGACCGAGGAGGAAAGTGGGTAAGTTAGAGTCAAATCAGGTACGGAATGAAAAATAAAGTGAGGGGAAGAAAGATTGGATTAAGGGGTGAAACAGACAGAAAGGAATGTAAGAAAAAAAATTAAAAATTTGACATTTTAAAACTTCTAACAAGAATTGACTACATGCAGGAATGAGAGGCAACAGTTTCCCGCTGTGGGCCAGAGAGATTGATTGGCATTGCATTAACAATTATCACATCGTTAAAGGGTACTTATGCTCTTAATTACCAATCTTATCTTTCTACGGCCAGTTTAATGGGCAAATCCAGCAAGATCTTAAAAAAAAATGAGGAGACTGAGGGTGAGATGCCATTTATGTGAAGCAAACGGCAAACGGTGTGAATCAGCCAGTTCCACAGATTCACAGCTCACAGCGTAACTTCATCCCCTCAACTTCTTGGCCGATCTGTGCACTTTAATAATGGCGTGTATCGTTAACAAGCTGTTATTTTTCCAGGAAGACCAAGCCATTTAAATCGTAGATAGAGAGGTATGGGTGGGCTTGCGAGGTATGTTGGTGTGTGTGAGGAAGTGCAGGAGCAGGGTTAGGAAGGCAGAATAATGGGGATGTGATGAGAGACACAGCAGGATGAAGTTGAGGTTGGCTTTTCACTCTCTGTCCCTGATCTACTGAGGTCATTGAAACGTTTCCAGCACTGCACCCTGAACACCTCCTGAACACATCCCTGCTGTTGACCTGCTCTGCTACTTGGAGCCAGGTTCCTTTTGTCCCCTGGGGAGGTCACTTCCGCCCATTCGAAGGGAAGAGGACCTCTCTGCGTGCTCTGGCTCTCTCCAGCAACTGCTGCACTGATTCATCCTGTTCCCTGTCATTCTATCTCTGCTCCTGTCTCACTCTATCCTGCCTTGGCAGCCATCTCGTTCTCTGTTTGTGCTGACCTTTGTATCTCCTCTATTTTTGTCTCTCTCATAGGCCGGAACTTTCTGTACCCGAGCGGGTCGGGTGGGACAGTCCCCGTGGTGGATCCCGACCCCGTTCTTGCTTCCACCCCACTGCAGGAATCAACTTTGCGATAATAAGAACATAAGAAACGTAAGAAATAGGAGCAGGAGTAAGCCATACTGCCCCTCGAGCCTGCTCAATACAATCATAGAAACATAGAAACATAGAAAATAGGTGCAGGAGCAGGCCATTCAGCCCTTCTAGCCTGCACCGCCATTCAATGAGTTCATGGCTGAACATGAAACTTCAGTACCCCCTTCCTGCTTTCTCGCCATAACCCTTGATCCCCCGAGTAGTAAGGACTTCATCTAACTCCCTTTTGAATATATTTAGTGAATTGGCCTCAACTACTTTCTGTGGTAGAGAATTCCACAGGTTCACCACTCTCTGGGTGAAGAAGTTTCTCCTCATCTCGGTCCTAAATGGCTTACCCCTTATCCTCAGACTGTGACCCCTGGTTCTGGACTTCCCCAACATTGGGAACATTCTTCCTGCATCTAACCTGTCTAAACCCGTCAGAATTTTAAACGTTTCCATGAGGTCCCCTCTCATTCTTCTGAACTCCAGTGAATACAAGCCCAGTTGATCCAGTCTTTCTTGATAGGTCAGTCCCGCCATCCCGGGAATCAGTCTGGTGAATCTTCGCTGCACTCCCTCAATAGCAAGAATGTCCTTCCTCAAGTTAGGAGACCAAAACTGTACACAATACTCCAGGTGTGGCCTCACCAAGGCCCTGTACAACTGTAGCAACACCTCCCTGCCCCTGTATTCAAATCCCCTCGCTATGAAGGCCAACATGCCATTTGCTTTCTTAACCGCCTGCTGTACCTGCATGCTAACCTTCAATGACTGATGTACCATGACACCCAGGTCTCGTTGCACCTTCCCTTTTCCTAATCTGTCACCATTCAGATAATAGTCTGTCTCTCTGTTTTTACCACCAAAGTGGATAACCTCATATTTATCCACATTATACTTCATCTGCCATGCATTTGCCCACTCACCTAACCTATCCAAGTCACTCTGCAGCCTAATAGCATCCTCCTCGCAGCTCACACTGCCACCCAACTTAGTGTCATCCGCAAATTTAGAGATACTGCATTTAATCCCCTCGTCTAAATCATTAATGTACAATGTAAACAGCTGGGGCCCCAGCACAGAACCTTGCGGTACCCCACTAGTCACTGCCTGCCATTCTGAAAAGTACCCGTTTACTCCTACTCTTTGCTTCCTGTCTGACAACCAGTTCTCAATCCACGTCAGCACACTACCCCCAATCCCATGTGCTTTAACTTTGCACATCAATCTCTTGTGTGGGACCTTGTCGAAAGCCTTCTGAAAGTCCAAATATACCACATCAACTGGTTCTCCTTTGTCCACTTTACTGGAAACATCCTCAAAAAATTCCAGAAGATTTGTCAAGCATGATTTCCCTTTCACAGGTCCAAGTCAGCATGGATTTATCATGTCACCATTTTCCAGATGCACTGCTATGACATCCTTAATAATTGATTCCATCATTTTACCCACTACTGAGGTCAGGCTGACCGGTCTATAATTCCCTGTTTTCTCTCTCCCTCCTTTTTTAAAAAGTGGGGTTACATTGGCTACCCTCCACTCCATAGGAACTGATCCAGAGTCAATGGAATGTTGGAAAATGACTGTCAATGCATCCGCTATTTCCAAGGCCACCTCCTTAAGTACTCTGGGATGCAGTCCATCAGGCCCTGGGGATTTATCTGCCTTCAATCCCATCAATTTCCCCAACACAATTTCCCGACTAATAAAGATTTCCCTCAGTTCCCCCTCCTTACTAGACCCTCTGACCCCTTTTATATCCGGAAGGTTGTTTGTATCCTCCTTAGTGAATACCGAACCAAAGTACTTGTTCAATTGGTCTGCCATTTCGTTGTTCCCCGTTATGACTTCCCCTGATTCTGACTGCAGGGGACCTACGTTTGTCTTTACTAACCTTTTTCTCTTTACATACCTATAGAAACTTTTGCAATCGCCTTAATGTTCCCTGCAAGCTTCTTCTCGTACTCCATTTTCCCTGCCCTAATCAAACCCTTTGTCCTCCTCTGCTGAGTTCTAAATTTCTCCCAGTCCCCAGGTTCACTGCTATTTCTGGCCAATTTGTATGCCACTTCCTTGGCTTTAATACTATCCCTGATTTCCCTAGATAGCCACGGTTGAGCCACCTTCCCTTTTTTATTTTTACGCCAGACAGGAATGTACAATTGTTGTAATTCATCCATGCGGTCTCTAAATGTCTGCCATTGCCCATCCACAGTCAACCCCCTAAGTATCATGCGCCAATCTATCCGAGCCAATTCACGCCTCATACCTTCAAAGTTACCCTTCTTTAAGTTCTGGACCATGGTCTCTGAATTTACTGTTTCATTCTCCATCCTAATGCAGAATTCCACCATATTATGGTCACTCTTCCCCAAGGGGCCTCGCACAATGAGATTGCTAATTAATCCTCTCTCATTACACAACACCCAGTCTAAGATGGCCTCCCCCCGAGTTGGTTCCTCAACATATTGGTCTAGAAAACCATCCCTTATGCACTCCAGGAAATCCTCCTCCACCGTATTGCTTCCAGTTTGGCTAGCCCAATCTATGTGCATATTAAAGTCACCCATTATAATCATGGCTGATGTGATCATGGACTATTGATAATGGGGCTTATTGAGCCCGCGCTGCATGTTACCCGGCCCTATTAAATGGTGCAGGTCTGATTACATCATTGATGACTTGTTTCCAGCCGGGATATTTAAAGGAGCCAAGGCCACATTGCATTTGAAGGTTCACCTAGGTGTGTGCAGTCACTGCACTGGAGACACAAGGAGACATGACTGCACTGAGGCAGAGGGCTGCACCCAGGTTCTCCAATGACTCCCTCCATTTGCTTGTGGAGGGAGCCAGAGCATGCAGGGAGCTCCTCTTCCCTTCGAATGGGTGGAAGTGACCTTCCCAGGAGACCAAAAGAGCCTGGCTCCAACTAGCAGAGGAGGTCAACAGCAGGGATGTGTTCAGGAGGTGTTCAGGGTGCAGTGCTGCAAATGTTTCAATGATCTCAGTAGATCAGGAACGGAGAGCAGAAAGCCACACTCAACTTCATCCTGCTGTGTCTCTCATCACATCCCCCTTACTCTGCATTCCTAACCCTGCTCCTGCACATCCTTACTCAGACCAACATAGCTTGCACGTCTACCCATCCCTCTCTCTATCCACATTATCACATCCCCATCACTCTGCTTCCCAAATGTAATGTATCCAGGTTTGCTGATGATACAAAGTTAGGTGGGAATGTAAGTTGTGAGGAGGATGTAATGAGGCTCCAAGGGAATACAGACAGGCTCAGTGAGTGGGCAAGAACATGGCAAATGGAATATAATGTGGAGAAATGTGAAGTTATCCACTTTGGTAGGAAAAATAGAGTATTTTTTTAAATGGTGAGAGATTATGAAATGTTGGTGTTCAGAGCGACCTGGGTGTTCTTATACAGGAATCACTGAAGGTTAACATGCAGGTACAGCAAGCAATTAAGAAAGCAAATTACAACTTGGCATTGCCACCCCAATCCCTCACAGTCTCCCTCTAAAGATGTAACCTATCCATCCTTACACTCATTCCATCACTCTCATCAACCTTCTCTTCTTTCTCTCCTTGCAGGAGAATAGACCACACAATAAGAGGGAGAGGATTGAAGGTGGGCTTCCATCATTTGCCACCCTCACAACAGCAGAGGAGGTTGCATTGGAAGTATCGAGAGTAGCTGAGCAGCTGCAAATGGGAGACAGAGAGAGGGGGACACCTCAGCAACCTGGTGACAGAATTACATCTCATACAGCCACATGGCGTACAGCAGTTACTCACATGGGGACTGATGTCAGCAGCAGTGAATGGTCATAATTTGCATAATGGTATCTGTACCCATTCTTCATACGACATATCAAACTCATCTCCTTACTCCCACCACAAGTCCATCAAGAGCCCCCACCCCCCACCCACTGTCCAGGAGGAAGCAGAGGACGGCTCCTCAGAGGAGCCTCCAGCCTCTGAGGGTGCAGCGTCACCAGACATGAACGCACCCAGCACCAGCGCAGATACACATACCTCGGTGGGTCCCACGCGAGATAGAGTAATGGTGTCACCGGGTCCGTCACAAGTCACAGGTGAGCAAGATCAGATGGTGGAGACAGGGACAGCAGTGGAGACTCCTCACCGGAGGGTGCAGGACCCTCCCAGCTCTGCTCAGCTGCTTATAGATGCTGAGCCTCGTGGGCCATTGAGAGAGAGTGCGATCCTGGAGGTACAGAAAGAAGTGAATTGGGCTCTGACGGTTTTAGCAACCACGACGTCAGCAATAGTTCAGAGAATGGAGAGGTCCATCGCCAACATAAGCACCACCGTGTCGCAGGCGATGGTGACTGTAGGCTCTTCCATGGAAAGGATGGCCGCCTGTATGGAGCAGCTAATGTGTCACTCACTGGACCACATGGTCTCAATGGAGAATAGGTGGCAGAGGCTCATAGACCTCCTGTCTAGGACGGCTGTCAGCATAAATCCTCATGTCGGAGGGGCAGTACTGAGGGAACGCCGCACTGTTGGAGGGGCAGTACTGAGGGAGCTCTGCGCTGTTGGAGGGGCAGTACTGAGGGAGCTCTGCACTGTTGGAGGGGCAGTACTGAGGGAGCACCGCACTGTCGGAGGGGCAGTACTGAGGGAGCGCTGCACTGTTGGAGGGACAGTACTGAGGGAGCGCTGCACTGTTGGAGGGGCAGTACTGAGGGAGCTCTGCACTGTTGGAGGGGCAGTACTGAGGGAGCACCGCACTGTCGGAGGGGCAGTACTGAGGGAGCGCTGCACTGTTGGAGGGGCAGTACTGAGGGAGCTCTGCACTGTCGGAGGGGCAGTACTGAGGGAGCACCGCACTGTTGGAGGGGCAGTACTGAGGGAGCGCTGCACTGTTGGAGGGGCAGTACTGAGGGAGCGCCGCACTGTCGGAGGGGCAGTACTGATGGAGTGCCGCACTGTCGGGGGGCAGTCCTGAGATGGTGGAGGCTCTGGGAGCAGCGTGGATGCATACTACTCCCGGGAGCAGCGCGAGCTGGTGCAGGAGGACGATGGCAGCAAAGAGTCATCAAGGCCCAGGTCAGTGATTGGAGCGTGGGCAGGTACAGCAGGAGCGGCGAGGTCGGGGCGAAGGAGTGGTGAGAGACTGTAGAGGGATGTGATCGGGGCCCAGGGGAGGTGTGCGTTCGGGGCCAGGGGCCCAGGGGCAGCACGGGCCAGCCCACACTGTGATATGTATGCACACTCGGTCCGTGCAGCAGAGCAGGTCACCAGTCGTTCTGGTAAACCCTTGCCACTGGACCAAGACCTAGCTCTGTCAAGCCCGTGTGGTGGCTGGTGTGCAACGGCCACCCCACGTTAAAAAAATCCACGCACAGGCATCTTCCACCCTTCAGGATGTAGTTCAGCCCCTTCATTGAAAGACCTGTGAACTCGTATTTTTTTTGGCATGGAAGCAAGTCATCCTCCTTTCAAGGGACAGCCTATGATGATGATGATGAATCCTCATGGCCCCACTGCTGTGGTCAATATGCTCTCCAGCTCCTTGCTCACAGGGAAGTATGGGTGGCCCATGAGAGGGATGACGGGGAGAGGGAAGTGGGGGCTTCTCTCAAAGTGCTTGCACTTCTCCCCCCTTGCCTCCCCCTCAGTCAGAGCCCCAGATGCCTCCTCAGACAGCAATGGCCAAGTCTGCCCCTGCACAGTTGCAGGAGGAGCAGACTTTGATGGGGCCATCACAGGCTCCAAAACCCAGAGGGTGTCTACCAAGAGTATCTAAGCTGTCACAGCAGGGATGTGAGGAGTCTGCCTCTATCTGTTCTGAAGCCACAGGGGTAGCACCTCATGGAAGCACACATTAGGAGAAAGAGGACACACAAATAGATTCACAAGGGTAGCCACTTGGGTGTTTTATTCAATGTAAATGTCAAGTTTGTGATGTGAACAATAAAAATCTTTATTTTTGCCACGTTCCAGTCTTGGACAAATTTGTTTGCACCTTTGGAATTGGCCTCATGAGTTGGAGTGAATGGTGAGACATAACGTTACCTCCAGCAATGGTGCTCAGTGTGAAAGGAATGGCTTGGTAATTTGTAGGGATGGCTTGTGGTGTTGCTGTGACATATTGCTAACCTTGCGCAGCATGTGGCAGTCATATGGGTATAATGCATAAAGTTAAATAAATCTGGCCATGGTGAGCCCATCGCTGGCCTCCCGGGGAGCAATGTGCTCGGGTGCTGGTGGGATCTGGACCACAGTTTCCTCCTGCTCCTCCTCCAAAGAGGATGAGAGCTCAATGCCTTGCTCCTAATGCAGCGCTAATCCTCGCTGCTGCGCTATGTTGTGCAGGGCACAGCAGCCCACGATGATTCTGGAGAACCTGGTTGGTACATACTGAAGGGCTCTTCCAGATCGGTCAAGGCAGGTGAAGCGCATTTTCAGCATGCCTATTGTCTGCTCTATAACACATCTAGTAGAAATGTGACCCTCATTACATCTCTCCTGGGCCTCAGTACTTGGCCTCCTCAAGAGGGTCATGAGCCATGTCTTCAGTGGATGGCCCTCGTCTCCAAGCAGCCAGTGGAACATCTGTTTGGAGTAGCGAAGAGCTGAGGGAGGGTGGACTGGTAAAGGACAAAAGAGTCATGACAGCTGCCAGGGAATTTTGCGCACACGTGCATGATGATGGACCTTCCTATGGTTGCAGACCAGCTGCACATTGAGGGAGTGAAAGCCCTTGCAGTTGAAAAAGACTCCTGGGTGATGGTAGGGTGCCCTGATGGCCACACGTGTACAGTCAATGACGCCCTGCACCAGTGGGAAACCATCCAGAGTGGCAAAGCCAAGCACCAGCTCAGTAACACTGGCTTCATCCGTAGCAAAGTTGATGCAATTGGCTGACTTGTCAAAGAGGATATGATGGAGCTGTGGGCGGCCAACTCCGAGATGCCACAAATGTCTGCTGCAGATCCCTGGAAGGAGCCTGAGGTGAAGAAGCTGAGGGCACTGAACACTTTGAATGCCTAATACTAGCTGTTTGTCTACCTCTCTGTTCCTCTCCAGCTGGAGAATCTTTGTTGTGAGTTTTTGGCAACTTTTAATAGTAAATAAACAATTCACAGAATGGATAGCAACCTGGCTTCTAAACCGAAAACAGAGAGCAGGGAGCATAGAACATGGCAAAAGGAGTGGGCCATTCAGCCTCTCGAGCCTGTCCGTCAACCAATGAGAACAGGGCTGATCTCTATCCTATCTCCATCCACCCATCCTGGCTCCATATCCATTAATACTCTTGGCTAACAAAAATCTAGATCTCAGATTTAAAATGATTGATTGACCAGCATCCATTGCTTTTTTTGGGAGAGAGTCTTGATGCTTCCAGCACCCTTTCCATGAGGAGGTGTTTTCTAACTTCTCTCTAGAATGGCCTGGCTCTGATTTTAACGTTATATCCCCTTGTCCAAACTCCCTGCCAGCGCAAACGTTTTCTCTCTGTCTACCCTATCAATTCCTTTCAACATCCTAAAAACCTCAATCAAATCACCCCTTAACCGTCTATACTCCAGGAAATACACGCCTAGTTTATGTAATCTCTCCTCATAATCTAACCCTTGGAGCACATTGTGGTGAATCTGCTCTGCGCTCCTTCCAAGGCCAATATACCCTTCCTAAGGTGCGGTGCCCAGAACTGTACATTCTGTGGTCTAACCAGGGCTTTGTATAACTGCAGCAAAACTTCCTCTACTCTAAGTTTCGGCCTGAGTTGCTCCTATTTTTTTGGAGCAACTGGTTTAGAATGGAGTATCTTAGAAATTGCAATTCTCGGCATTTAGTTTGCTCCAGTTCCAGTCAGTTAGAACAGTTTCATTTTGGAACAGATTTTTCTTTTCAAAAGGGGGTGTGTCCGGCCACTTACACCTGTTTTGTAAGTTTAGGCAGTGAAAACTTACTCCAAACTAACTTAGAATGGAGTAAGTGTAGCTTTTTGTACGCTTTACACTTTACAAATCAGGCGTAGGTTACAAATCAGGCGTAGGGAACGAGGGGGTGGGGGGGGGATGGGGTGGGGAAGTAATTACATTCTACAAGCATTCAACAGTCTTATTTACACAAATAAAGAGCCATCCTGACTAAAATATTATAAACAAAGCAAAGACAAAATATTGAATATTGAATGTGAAGCAGCAGCAGCCTTCGAGCTGCGGTGCTTCAGGCAGGCCTTCCTTCCATGTAGGAGACAGGTGCAGCGTCAGTGGCTCAACAGCAGCCGAAGACACAGCAAGCAGCCTTCGAGCTGCGAGGGTAACTGAGGTCATTCGGCCACGGGATAGGGGCGGCAGCAGTGGCTGACGGCGGCCGAAGACACAGCAAGCAGCCTTCGAGCTGCGAGGGAGACTGAGGCCATTTGGCCAGGGACAGGGAGAGGTTGCCAGATAGCCAGTTTGAAACTTAAATTTGCAGTATGGGTGCTGCATTGTCAACACCACGGATTATGCAATGGTTCGCCAGCAATTCACTGCATAGGAGAGAATTGATTAGAGCTCACCTCACCAGGAACGTCAAATCTCGTAGGCTGATGGGCAGGAGACCTTACCCACTTCGCCAATATTGAGCCAGGCGCTCATACCTGGACATGAGTGAGGCTGATTGTGTCAAAAGGCTGCGTTTCCGCAGAGAAGTTGTCGTTGAGATCTGTGATATGCTGAGAGCAGATTTGCAGCCCAGAAGCAGAACGCAGACTGCCTTGTCTGTTGAAGTGAAGGTAACAGCTGCACTTGCCTTCTATGCCTCGGGATCGTTTCAGGCTACAACTGGAGATGTGTGCACCATCTCTCAACGTGCAATACATGCCTGCGTTTACCAAGTCACGGGTGCACTGTATGCGCGGAGGAATGACTTAATCAATTTCCCAATGACCGCACAAGCGATCCATGAGAGGGCTGTGGGCTTCTTCAGGATTGCCGGCTTCCCAAAGGTACAGGGCTGCATTGATTGTACCCACATAGCCTTGCGAACACCTGTGGAGGATTCTGAGCAGCACAGGAATAGAAAAGGTTTCCACTCCATCAATGTGCAGCTCATGTGTGACGACAACATAGAAACATAGAAACATAGAAAATAGATGCAGGAGTAGGCCATTCGGCCCTTCAAGCCTGCACCACCATTCAATAAGATCATGGCTGATCATTCCCTCAGTACCCCTTTCCTGCTTTCTCTCCATACCCCTTGATCCCCTTAGACACGAGGGCCATATCTAACTACCTCTTGAATATATCCAATGAACTGGCATCAACAACTCTCTGCGGCAGGGAATTCCACAGGTTAACAACTCTCTGACTGAAGAAGTTTCTACTCATCTCAATCCTAAATGGCCTACCCTTATCCTAAGACTGTGTCCCCTGGTTCTGGACTTCCCCAACATCGAGAACAATCTACCCGCATCTAACCTGCCCCGTCCCATCAGAATCTTGCATGTTTCTATGAGATCCACTCTCATCCTTCTAAACTCCAGTGTACAAAGGCCCAGTTGATCCAGTCTCTCCTCATGTATCAATTCAGCCATCCCAGGAATCAGTCTGGTGAACCTTCACTGCACTCCCTCAATAGCAAGAACGTCCTTCCTCAGATTAGGAGACCAAAACTGAACACAATATTCCAGGTGATGCCTCACCAAGGCCCTGTACAACTGCAATAAGACCTCCCTGCTCCTATACTCAAATCCCCTAGCTATGAAGGCCAACATACCATTTGCCTTCTTCACTGGCTGCTGTACCTGTATGCCAACTTTCAGTGACAGATGAACTATGACACCCAGTCTCATTACACCTCCCTTTTTCCTAATCTGCCACCATTCATAATATTCTGTCTTCGGGTTTTTGCCCCCAAAATGGATAACATCACATTTATCTGCCATGCATTTTCCCACTTACCTAACTTGTCCAAGTCACCCTGTAGCCTCTTAGTGTCCCTCTCACAATTCAAACCGCCACCCAGCTTAGTGTCATCTGCAAACTTGGAGATATTACACTCAATTCCTTCCTCCAAATCATTGATGTATATTGTAAAGAGCTGGGGTCCCAGCACTGAGCCCTGCAGCACTCCACTAGTCACTGCCTGCCATTCTGAAAGGGACCCGTTTATCCCGACTCTCTGCTTACCGTCTGCCAACCAGGACTCTATTCACATGAGTATATTACCCCCAATACCATGTGCTTTGATTTTGCACACCAATCTCTTGTGTGGGACCTTGTCAAAAGTCTTTTGAAAGTCCAAATACACCACATCCACTGGTTCTCCCTTGTCCACTCTACTAGTTACATCCTCAAAAAATTCCAGAAGATTTGTCAAGCATGATTTCCCCTTCATAAATCCATGCTGACTTAGACCGATCCTGTCACTGCTTTCCAAATGCGCTGCTATTTCACCCTTAACAATTGATTCCAACATTTTTCCCACCACTGATGTCAGGCTAACCGGTCCATAATTACCCGTTTTCTCTCTCTCTCCCTTTTTAAAAAGTGGTGTTACATTAGCTACCCTCCAGTCCATAGGAACTGATCCAGAGTCGATAGACTGTTGGAAAATGATCGCCAATGCATCCATTATTTCTAGGGCCACTTCCTTAAGTACTCTGGGATACAGACTATCAGGCCCTGGGGATTTATCGGCCTTCAATCCCATCAATTTTCCGAACACAATTTCCCGCCTAATAAGGATATCCTTCAGTTCCTCCTTCTCACGAGACCCTCGGTCCTCTAGTACTTCCGGAAGGTTATTTGTATCTTCCTTCGTGAAGACAGAACCAAAGTATTTGTTCAATTGGTCTGCCATTTCTTTGTTCCCCATTATAAATTCACCTGAATCTGACTGCAAGGGACCTACGTTTTGTATTCAATAATCTTTTTCTCTTCACATATCTATGGAAGCTTTTGCAGTCAGTTTTTATGTTCCCGGAAGCTTCGTCTCGTACTCTATTTTCCCCCTCTTGATTAAACCTTTTGTCATCCTCTGCTGAATTCTAAATTTCTCCCAGTCCTCAGGTTTGCTGCTTTTTCTGGCCAATTTATATGCCTCTTCCTTGGATTTAACACTACCCTTGTTAGCCACGGTTGAGCCACCGTCCCCGTTTTATTTTTACTCCAGACAGGTATGTACAATTGCTGAAGTTCATCCATGTGATCTTTAAATGTTTGCCATTGCCTATCGACTGTCAACCCTTGAGGTATCATTTGCTAGTCTATTCTAGCCAATTCATCAAACCATCGAAGTTACCTTTCCTGAAATTCAGGACCCTAGTTTCTGAATTAACTGCGTCACTCTCCATCCTAATAAAGAATTCTACCATGTTATGGTCACTCTTCCCCAAGGGGCCTCGCACAACAAGATTGCTAATTAGTCCTTTCTCATTACACATCACCCAATCTAGAATGGCCAGCTCCCTGGTTGGTTCCTCGACATATTGGTCCAGAAAACCATCCCGAATACACTCCAGGAAATCCTCCTTCACCGCATTGCTACCAGTTTGGTTAGCCCAATCAATATGTAGATTAAAGTCACCCATGATAACTGCTGTACTTTATTGCATGCATCCCTTATTTCTTGTTTGATGCTGTCCCCAACCTTACTACTACTATTTGGTGGTCTGTACACAACTCCCACTAGCGTTTTCTGTCCCTTGGTATTCTGTAGTTCCACCCATACAGATTCCACATCAACCAAGCTAATGTCCTTTCTTACTATTGCATTAATTTTCTCTTTAACCAGCAATGCCACCCCGCCTCCTTTTCCTTTCTGTCCATCCTTCCTAAATGTTGAATACCCCTGGATGTTGAGTTCCCAGCCTTGGTCACCCTGAAGCCATGTCTCCGTGATGTCAATTACATCATATCCGTTAACTGCTATCTGCGCAGTTAATTCGTCCACCTTATTCCGAATACTCCTCGCATTGAGGCACAGAGCCTTCAGGCTTGTCTTTCTAACACACTTTGCCCCTTTAGAATTTTGCTATAACGTGGCCCTTTTTGCTTTTTGCCTTAGGTTTCTCTGCCCTCCACTTTTACTTTCCTTCTTTCTATCTTTTGCTTCTGCCTCCATTCTACTTCCTTCTGTCTGCCTGCATAGGTTCCCATCCCCCTGCCATATTAGTTTAACCCCTCCCCAACAGCACTAGCAAACACTCCCCCTAAGACATTGGTTCCGGTCCTGCCCAGGTGCAGACCGTCCGGATTGTACTGGTCCTACCTCCCCCAGAACCGATTCCAATGTACCAGGAATTTGAATCCCTCCCTTCTGCACCACTCGTCAAGCCACATATTCATCTGAGCTGTCCTGTGATTCCTACTCTGACTAGCATGTGGCACTGGTAGCAATCCTGAGATTACTACTTTTGAGGTCCTACTTTTTAATTTAGCTCCTAGCTCGTTAAATTCGTCCTTTTGGACTTCATCCCGTTTATTACCTATATCCTTGGTACCTATATACACCACGACAACTGGCTGTTCACCCTCCCTTTTCAGAATGCCCTGCACCTGCTCTGAGACATCCTTGACCCTTGCACCAGGGAGTCTCGGTTGCGGCTGCAGAAACGTCTATCTATTCCCCCTGCAATTGAATCCCTTATCACTGTAGCTCTCCCACTCTTTTTCGTGCCCTCCTGTGCAGCAGAGCCACCCACGGTGCCATGAACTTGGCTGCTGGTGACTTCCCCGGTGAGTCATCCCCCGCAACAGTACCCAGGCCGCAGACAATGCTTAGTATAAATACTAATTTATACATCTCGATAAAAAGATAAACAAACAAACAATGCAAAACTTCACTTCGCCCTCTGTACAGGTGAGATGCATTCAGCATGTACAATTGAAAGTGTAATTCATGCCCTTCAAGGAGGAAAGTAGTTTTGCTTTAATCCTACAGATTTATTGGCCTGGAATTTCCTGCGTATTTGCACACACAATCAGGGCGCAAATCAAATATGCAGCCTAAAAAATGGCAGAAATGTGGGTGTAAGTGAGTTACATGCGCAAGTACAACATGCCCAAATCTTCTCAATTTTAATAATCATCTAACGATCCCTCCACCCCATCACATTTCTGCTCACAATAATGACCCCATTCCCAGGTTAAAGAGCTTTATGCACAAGTGTTCTGCAATTGTGCTTGCTCAGAGGCTCTCTTCAAATTATAAACAGATTGTCAGGCACAGGACACAAAGTCATTTTACTGCAATTTTTATGAGCGCTTTTTTAAAAAATTACTCTCACTAAGACCTGCATTGTATTTTCTGTTTTTTTCCCCCCCAAAATGGAACTTTACACCATCGGTATAAGTCATATTAAAAATTGAAAAGCTTTGCCGATTGCAGGTTTTTAAGCATGATGCGCCTAATGGTCACGAATGATGGTTAAATGAGTTGAAACTTTAATTTTCATATTTGAACGATGTTCAGTTTGGGTTTCGCCAGGATCACTCGGCTCCAGACCTCATTAAAGCCTTGGTCCAAACATGGTCAAAAGAGCTCAATTCCAGAGGTGTGGCGAGTGTGACTGCCCTTGACATCAAGGCAGCATTTGACCGAGTGTGGCATCAAGGAGCCTGAGTAAATCTGAAGTCAATGGAAATCAGGGGTAAAGTTTTCCACTGGCTAGAGTCATACGACAAGCAGCGCATCATGTCAGTCGATGCGAGATAACCTGGCAGCACCCATGATGTGTTCATCCTATGCGACAGTGTTCTATCTGACATGTTTGAGCAGCAGCCAGAAGAGCAGAGCTGGCTACTGGGAGACAAAGGGTACGGCCTGACCACCTGGCTCATGACGTCCCTACACGTGACACGGACAGAAGCTGACCGTCAATACAACATGGCGCACATTGTGACGCGCAGCATCATTGAGAGGGCCATTGGCATATTGAAACAGCGTTTCCGATGCCTGGACCATTCCGGAGGCCACTTGCAATACTCTCCTCAGATTGTCGGTCACTTCACTGTTGTGTGCTGCATGCTCCATAACTTAGCCATCATGAGGCAGCAGGAGCTGGTAATGGAACCAGAAGACCTTCGTGAGGGTCCAGTGCATGATGATAGTATTACGGAAGACCAGGATGTAGATGATAACGACGATCAGGAAAGCATGCAAGTGCCTGATGCCGGAGCACGAGGTCGGAGGAGAGCGGTCCATCGTGCTCCTTTAACGATTGCTTGAGCCCTGCACCAGCAGCTCATCCGTGAACGCTTCAATTACTGATGCCTGAGGGCTCTGCAACCACTGTTGCACATGGACATGTTTATTCTTTGGAGTTGTTCCTACGTGGTGTTGTGTTAATGGAACATGAATCAGTTTTAATGAAAAAATATTTTGTTGAAAAGTTAACGTCACTGTAATAAAATATTTGTTGTATCAAACTTTACTTTTTAATATGAATCTTGAAGATCACTTATAAACTTGTAAAGTTACAAAAGTTACAAAACAATTTCAATGTGAAAAATCTTACACTCTTAGGATCAGTTAGACTTCAGGATCATTTTTTAGGTGCAAAATTAAATAAGATACAAAATGTGAGAGCATTTACACTATAAGATCACTTAAAAATCCTGAGATCAATTATAAGTTATAAAGTTACAAAACTTACAAAACAATTTCAATTTGAAAAACGCTACTACAGCTACATCAAGAACAAGAACAAAAGCAGCAAAGAAAGGCTGCAACCATCTCTCATCCACATCTCAGTGAATGTTCATTTCTTCATGGGGGTGTCATTTGATTGGCTGGGCTGTGTGCCTTTATTGCAGCAGCTACCTCCATGATGGCCTGTGCCGACACTTGCATGCCCTCCCTGACGGCCTGTGCCGTCGATTGCACTCCCTCGGACATTTCCTCCCTAAGTTCCCGTGTCATTACTGCTATTTCTCCCGTCAGGACCGTCAACTCTTCACCCACTGTACTGACGCTACCGATGAGTGATCGAGTAAGCTCATTGGTCTCCATACCCAATGACACAACCTGAGCCGCATCTGTTGCACATTGCATCTCAGGAGAGCGTGTCTCCAATCTCCTTCTTCTCTGCCTGGTCTGCCTTGTGGCAGCACTACACTGGGAGGCACGGGCATGGGCGGTGGGACGCTCGGTGTTCCAAACGGCAGTACTAGAGAGAGAGGCGTGGGCTGGGACGGTGGGGCGCTCGGTGTTCCAAACGGCACCATTACACAGGGAGGCGCGGGCTGGGACGGTGGGAAACTCTGTGTTCCAGACGGCAGTACTAGAGAGAGAGGCGCGGGCTGGAACGGTGGGGCGCTCGGTGTTCCAGACAACAGCACTCGAGTGCGAGCCATGGATTGGGATGGTGGGTGAATGGGTGTAAACTGCTCCATTATATCACCAGCACCACTGGGACCCGCAACATCGGAATCAAAACCATGGAAGGTGGAACCAGAACCTATGCAAGGGGTTGAAACTCTGATGTCCCTTAATGGGGGCTCATAAACATTAATTTGGAAGCTCTTCCCTGTAGACATTTCAGTCATTGCCGCCATCATCCAGTCTGGATCGTCCGCATTTGGTTGTACTGGTTCTTGTTCTGTATCTTCAGGATCCTCAGGGTTGGCAGCATCATCATCATCATCATCATCATCATCATGTTCTGCAAAATACATCAGAACAGTCAAATGTTTAACAGCAAGGGAGGGGGCCGGATGGGTGGCATGAGTACTCTCACACATAGCAGGCCAGGCAGCAGGTTGATTTGAAGGGCCATGATGCATTTTCAGGGCTTACCCTCTTCCTCACGTGCGGTCCCAGCTTGTGCTGTACTGATTGCTTTTCTCCATGTACGACTCATCATAGCAGCTACCCTCTGTTCCAAGGGTGTCAGTGGATGCAGATTGGGCACGCCTCCTCCTGTTCGAGTTGCTTCCCTTTTGTTGTGGGCCAATTTCTTCTGCAAAGAGTAAAATATAACTTTTTACAGAGTGCGTCTTTCTGCAGGGTGGGGCATACAGATAGTCACATTACAATTACAATTACATTAAAAATTGAAAATATTACTTACACTAACTACTTGACCAAGGTCGTGCCATTTCTTTTTACACTGGCTTCCAGATCTCATGGTATGCACCACTGCGCAGTAATCTTCTGCAACTTGGTTTCAGCGTTTCTTCATTTCTTTTGGTGGCACTTTTATGCGACCTCTGTTGCTGGTATCTAGCTCCTGCCATCTCTGCTCAATGACGTTGACTAATATCTCCACTTCCTCATGCAAGAAATTCTTTGTTCTTAGTGGACGTTGTTCCGTTGCTGTATTGAATTGATACTCTATTTTTCAAAACACACAGTGCTTAATTTGCATGCACCAATGCAGCGAACGTTCCATTGCCCGAGAAGAAGTTTTCTTGTGTTATGAAGTTTTCGACTGTTGCTGTATTTTCGACCGCAGTATGGGTTGAACTGCTAGCCAGTTAATGGAAGGGCAGGCAATGTTTGGGCCACCTTTTCTAGGACCCTCCCTTATAAAGGGTGAGCAGTGCTGTCCTAAAGAGGGCTGCTCAGTCGCCTGGGGTGCTGCCGGGTTCCTCTGCTGCCCTGGATACAGAGTCGAGTGACCACTTGCCCACAGGCCGCCTACGTGCAGGTTTGAGGCTACGACTCCCAGTGATCACCTCCACCTGTCGCTTCGTCCCTCCCTCATCGCCACAGGACTTGATATATTGGATGATGGTTAGCACAAACCTGTGCATAGTTGCTTTTAATGTGGGCAGGCCGGTGCACAGGGGCGGTCCCACTCTCTCCTCCGCAGAAGCCAGGTTTCAGTGGCCCAAAATTTGGTACAACTGAAGACTCCATTGGCTGCAGTCAATGGCCATGATGTCTTTCGTGCTCTGCCATGCCCTATACACTCCACAGTGCATTGCTGTTCCACCTTCATGGCCATTGGATCAAACTTGATCTCCTCCGCCCGATCCACTGCAAGAGACTTCACATGCTGGGGTGAGCAGGTCCCGAAAGTCACCGAGGGATAATACCCATCGGCTACCCTCATCTGGTTTAGCCTGCCTGTCGAAGCAGTTTACCGAGTTGTGGCCGCTGTGCATGCTATAGCTACTTGGAGCCACAGATGAGAGTTGGATGCCAGGTGGGGACCAAGGCAGAGGAGCTACTCCGAAGAGCACGACAAGTCCACTGTCAGAGGTGCTACCCCTCCCAGACACCCCAGACAACCAAGACTGGTTCAATGAAAACAACGTTGAGATCTGCAAGACGCTGGATGAAAAGAAAAAAGCATACCTAGAATGGCAAAATTACCCTCCCTCAATTTCCAAGAGGGACCGCTACAGACACATGCAGTGCAAAGCAAAGCTTCGCCAGATGCAAGATAAATGGTGGCAGACGAAAGCAGAGGAAGTGGAACATTATGCTGAAACTCACAATACCAAGATGTTCTTCAGCGCCATCAAGTCAGTCAATGGACCATCAAAACCCAGCACTACTCCACTCCTTTCAGCAGATGGCAGCACTTTGACAGGACTGGCATAAATGAGAGGTGGAGAGAGTAATCTTCTTAATCGACCTTCAACAGTGAACGGAGAAGCACTTGACTCCATACCCCAGCAACCTATCAAAGAAGATCTTGATCTTCCTCCCAGCATGGACGAAGTGAAGAAAACCATCAACCAGATGAGTACTGGAAAGGCTCCAGGAAAGGATGGAATCCCTGCCAAAATCTACAAGGCAGTAGGCCCAGCAACTCTCGAGGCCTTTCATAACATAATAACTAGCATCTGGGAAAATGAAGACATGCCACAGGACTTCCGTGATGCTATGATAGTTTCCCTCTACAAGAACAAGGGCAACAAAGCAGACTGTGGCAACTACAGAGGAATATCGCTTCTGTCCATTGCTGGGAAGATCATCGCCCGCATAGTATTGAACCGACTCATAGCTAGTGTCTCAGAAGTAAATCTTCCAGAAACACAATGTGGCTTTCGACCTGGTCGGAGCACAGCGGACATGATCTTTGCACTCAGACAAGTGCAGGAGAAGTGCATTGAGCAGAACATGGACCTGTACGCTGTATTTATTGACCTCACCAAGGCATTTGATACTGCCAACAGAGCAGTGCTGTGGTCAATCTTGATGAAACTTGGGTGCCCAAGGAAGTTTGTCCACATCATCGAGCTGTTTCATGACAACATGACAGGTGAAGTGTTCTCAGACGGCACAACCACGGCCCCATTTGCCATCTCAAATAGAGTGAAACAAGGTTGTGTACTCGCTCCAGTTCTGTTCAACCTATTCTTTACCTGCGTCTTAAACTATGCCATAAAAGACTTGGAGTTTGGGGTTTACCTGAAATATCAATTAGATGGTTCACTGTTCAACCTCCGCCGCCTTGCTGCAAGGACCAAAGTACAGAAACGACTCATCCTAGAGGCACTCTTTGCTGACGACTGCGCCCTTATGGCACACAAGAAGAGTGACCTACAATTCATACTCAGCAAATTTGCTGAGGCAACAGAATTGTTTGGCCTAACCATCAGCCTTAGTAAAACCGAGGTTCTCTATCAGCCTGCCCCTGGCACCACAGCACCTGCTCCCACAGTCTTCATCGGCAGTATACAACTAAAGTCAGTGGACAGCTTCAAGTATCTTGGCAGCACCATATCAAGTGATGGGTCTTTGGACAAGGAGATTGATGCAAGGATCTGTAAAGCCAGCCAGGCACTTGGTCGCTTGTGCACTAAGGTGTTGAGTCACCACCACATCCGACTGTCAACTAAACTGTTGGTGTATAGAGCAGTCGTTCTCTCATCTCTCCTTTATGGATGTGAGACCTGGACACCCTACAGGCGTCACATCAAAAAGTTGGAAGCTTTCCATATGCGCAGTCTCAGATCTATAATCCACATACGCTGGCAAGACCAGGTGTCAAACTTTGAGGTTCTGGAGAGAGCACAATCAACTAGCATCGAGGTGATGATCATGCGAGCCCAGTTCCGGTGGGCTGGACATGTCATCTGCATGGATGAGTCAACGATCCCTCGTCAGCTTCTTCACGGCGAGCTCTGTGAAGGGCGAAGACACCAGGGGTGCCCCCGCAAGCGCTACAAAGATTGCATCAAGGCTGACCTCCAGTACTGTGGCATCCGACCAAAGGACCTCGAGAATACAGCAGCTAATAAAATCCAGTGGCGAACCTTCACGAGGACTGCCTGCCAGACCTTCGAAGAAAGCCGATGTCAACGCCTGCAGGACATGAGAGATAGACGACATCAGGTGGCAGTACTGTCAGCATCAGGCATATCGAACTTCCCTTGTCCGACGTGTAAGAGACTGTGTGCATCCAGAATTGGCCTATACAGCCACTTGAAGACACATGCCATTGATGATTAGCACATCAACGTCTTTGTTGGATACGACAGGCTACCAAGAGAGAGAGAGACCAATGCAGCACCTGTTCTGGAAGTTTAGCAGTGAAAAGCAGCACTCACTGATGTCAGCAGGTGATTTGTTCAACAGTGCTGCTAAAAGCACTCCAGACACAAAAAAATCACCAAATTTCAATCCCAAGTCTTTCCAGAGGTCCACGAGACAAATCAGCACTTTTCTTTAAGTTCCTTTAAAAATGGCCGAGTGCCAATGTTTCTGGGCTACTGCGCGTGTGCGCGCGCTCCAACGCGCATGCGCAGGTCTGCCGGCACGACGTTGCCTCATTTAACTTAGCCCCACCCGCCTCTACTTGTAGAATCAGCACGACTCTGTGGCTCCGCCCCCCCGCTGCCTTGTGTGCGCCGCGCCGAGCTCCCAGGGACCAGCAAGGAGCCGGAGAATTAAGAGGTATTTTTCTGTTGCGCTTTTAGGCGCAAAAAACGGGCGTCCAGGTCGGGGCTGCGCTGTTCTAGGCGCGGCCCGAAACTTGACCCCTATATTCTGGCCCTTGAGATATAAAGGCTAATATTCCATTAGCCTTTTGGATTATTTTTTGTACCTGACGATTACACTTTAGTGATCTGTCCTTCAAGATGTAGTTCTGGACCCGGAATGTCAGGGCCTTCATTGAAACACCTGTGAACTCGTCCCCTTTTGGTGTGGAAGCAAGTCATCCTCAATACGAGGGACCACCTAAGAAGAAGTGATCTGTGAACATGGGCCCCTAAATCTCTTTGGACCTCCATTGTTGCTAACTTTTCACCATTTAATAAATATTCGGATTTATCCTATTTTGGTACAAAATGGATGACCTCACACTTTTATGTGATGAAATCCATCGGCCACAATTTTGTCCACTTACTCAGACTGGCGTAATATGGAAAGTGGTGTTCCACAAGGATCGGTGATGGGACCACTCTTGTTCCCCATTGTCAGGTATGTACATTCTGTTTGTAGCCACCAGATGGCATCATTATTGGAGGCCACTGAGCAGCACGCACATGGTGCTACTCAGGTATAAAAGGCCAGCCATTTTGAGAGTCAGGCACTTTGGTCCTAAATAAAGCAGAGCCAAGGTTGTACCTTGCTTAGTTAAACAGGACTCAGTTTGAACCTTTATTGCATAAATAACACCCATTAATACGAATGATTTGGGAATCAGAAGAACAATAACAAAATTTGTGAACATCAAATTGGGGGGTATAGTTAATGCTAAGGAAGTTTGCGCCAAAATACAAGAACACATTCACAAACTTACAGAATGGGCGTGTAAATCGCAAATTAGTTTCAATATAGAGAAAGGTCAGATGGTAGGAGGAATAAGGGGACCACAAATGCCTTGGAAAATAACAGTAAAAAAGAGGTAGTGGTGCAAAGGGATCTCGGGGTACAGACTAAAAGTAGCAACACAGGTTAACAAAGCCATAGCAATTGCAAATGAAGCAGTGGGGTTAATTGCCAGAGGAATAGAATTCAAGAGCAAAGAAGTTATATTAACTTTATATAGAACCTTGGCTCGACCACACTTGGAGCACTGTGCACAGTTCTGGTCTCCAGATCGCAAATAGGATATAGAAGCACTGGAGAAAATGGAAGGCTCAGGGGTGGCTCAATAGAGGTCTTTAAAATTCTGATGGGGTTTGATAGAGTGGAGATAGAGAGAATGTTTCCACTTGTGAGAGAGTCCAAAACTAGGGGACATAAATATAAGATAGTCACTAATAAATCCAATATTGAATCCAGAAGAAACTTATTTACTCAAAGAGTGGTTAGAATGTGGAACTTGCTACCACAGGGAGTTATTGGAAGCTGGCTTCGTACCCACCGGAGAAAGGAATAGAAGGATATGCTGATAGGGTTAGCTGAAGTAAACAGAGTGGGAGGAGCCTCATGTGGAGCATAAGCACTGGAACAGGCCCAATGTTTCTGTACAGTAAATGCTATATCTGTTGTGTATCTGTAAAGGATGCACTCACATGTTCCCCACCAGGGAGCTCATCCCCTGAAATCCCAAGGGATCCCAGCATCGCTTGGGAGCACAGGATATAAGCCGGCCCCTAAGGCCCGTTCCTCACTCTGGAGTGTCTTATTAAAGACTGAGGTCACTGTTACTTTAACCTCCCTGTGTGCAGCCTCATCTGTGTTCGAAACACAATATCAGGCAACGAGAATACGAATCCAATGCAAAGATGCAGCAAAACTGTGGGCATCCTGGAGAAGTTCTCGGAGGGTGAGGACTGGGAAGCCTATGTCGAATGGCTAGACCAGTACTTTGTAGCCAACGAGCTGGATGGAGAAGGAAGCGCTGCAAAAAGGAGAGCGGTCCTCCTCAGTCTGCGGGGCACCAACCTACAGTCTCATGAAGAACCTTCTGGCTCCGGTGAAACCCACAGATAAGTCGTATGAGGAGCTGTGTACACTGGTTCGGGAGCATCTTAACCCGAGGGAGAGCGTGCTGATGGCGATGTATCCGTTCTACACGTGCCAGCGATCTGAAGGTCAGGATGTGGCGAGCCACATCGCCGAGCTAAGGCGACTTGCAGGACAATGTGAGTTTGATGGCTGGCTGGAGAAAATGCTCAGAGACTTTTTTGTACTGGGCATTGGCCACGAGACCATCCTATGAAAACTTTGAACTGTAGAGACACCTATCCTCAGTAAGGCCATTGCGATAGCACAGGCGTTTATGTCCACCAATGATAACACCAAACAAATCTCTCAGCACACAAGTGCTAGCAATATTCATAAATTAACTGGAACTGTGTTTGCGAGCAGAAATGTACAGGGCAGAACCCACGAGTCTGCAACTGCCAGCAGGCCTTAGGTGACCCAGATGACTCAGAGTCCCCAACAAAGGATGAATGCAAGGCAATTCACATCTTGTTGGTGTTGTGGAGGCTTCCATTCTGTCTATTCATGCCGCTTCAAAGGGTAATTTTGCAAAGCTGTGGAACAATGAGGCACCTCCAACAAGCTTGTAAACGAGCTGCAAGCTCTGCAAAACCTGCTAACCACCACGTGGTAGAGGAAGATCGGTCCTTGGTGGATCAAAGCAATTTCGAGCCTCAGAGGAGGCAGATGCTGAAGTACACACATTTCGACGAAATGGCCACCTATAATGCTAAACGTAAAATTGAATGGCTTACTCGTAGCCATGGAACTGGACACTGGAGCTAGCCAATCCATCATGAGTAAAAAGATATTTGAGAGACTGTGTTGCAACAAGGCATTCAGACCAGCCCTGAGTCCCATCCACACGAAACTGAGAGCTTATCACTGTCCTGGGCAGCGCCATGGTCAAGGTCACCTACGAGGGCATGGTGCACAAACTGCCACTCTGGATTGTCCCGGGCGATGGCCCCACACTGCTTGGAAGGAGCTGGCTGGGCAAAATCTGCTGGAACTGGGATGACATCCGAGCGCTATTACATGTCGATGAGGCCTCATGTACCCAGGTTCTGAACAAATTTCCTTCCCTTTTTGAGCCAGGCTTTGGAAACTTTTCCGGGGCGAAGGTGTGGATCCACTTGGTCTCAGAGGCACGACCCATTCACCACAAGGCACGAGCGGTACCTCACATGATGAGGGAGAGAGTGGAAATCGAGCTGGGCAGGCTGCAACGTGAGGGCATCATCTCCCCAGTGGAATTCAACGAGTGGGCCAGCCCGATTGTTCCAGTACTCAAAAGTGATTACACGGTCAGGATTTGCGGCGATTATAAAGTAACTATTAATCGTTTCTCGCTACAGGACTAATACCCACTACCTAAGGCAGATGACCTATTTGCAAGGCTGGCAGGAGGCAAGACATTCACCAATCTCGACCTGACTTCGGCCTACATGATGCAGGAGCTGGAGGAGTCTTCGAAGGGCCTCACCTGAATCAACATGCACAAGGGACTGTTCATCTACAACAGATGCCCGTTTGGAATTCGGTCGGCTGCAGCAATCTTCCAGAGAAACATGGAGAGCCTACTCAAGTTGGTACCACATACTGTGGTCTTTCAGGATGACATATTGGTCACGGGTCGGGACACCGCCGAACACCTACAAAACCTGGAGGAGGTCCTCCAGCGACTGGATCGTGTAGGGCTGTGGCTGAAGAGGTCGAAATGCGTCTTCATGGCAACAGAAATGGAGTTTTGGGGGAAAAAGATCGTGGTGGACGGCATTCGGCCCACAGACGTCAAGACAGGCTATCAGGAACGCGTCCAGGCCACAGAACGTCACAAAGCTGTGGTCGTTCCTGGGACTCCTCAACTATTTTGGTAACTTCCTACCGGGGTTAAGCACCCTTTTAGAGCCCCTACATGTGTTATTGAGAACTGGGTATGGGGAAATAACCAAGTAATTGCTTTTGAGAAAGCCAGAAACATTTTATGCTCCAACAAGCTGCATCTATTGTATAACCCGTGTAAAAGACTTGTGCTAGCATGTGACGCATCGTCGTACGGAGTCGGGTGTGTATTACAACAAGCTAACGTTGCCGGGAAGTTGCAACCTGTCGCCTATGCTTCCAGGAGCTTGTCTAAGGCTGAGAGGGCCTACAGCATGATTGAGAAAGAGGCATTAGCGTGTGTGTTCGGGGTAAAGAAAATGTATCAGTACCTGTTTGGCCTCAAATTTGAGCTGGAAATCGATCACAAGCCCCTCATATCCCTGTTCGCTGAAAACAAGGGGATAAATACTAATGCTTCAGCCTGCATACAAAGGTGGGCACTCGCGCTATCAGCGTATAGTTATACCATCCGCCACAGGCCAGGCACCGAGAACTGTGCGGATGCTCTCAGTCAGCTACCATTGCCCACCACGGGGGTGAAAATGGCGCAGCCTGTAAACTTGTTGATGGTGGCGCAGCCCGCAGACTTGTTGATGGTCATGAAAGCGTTTGAAAATAATAAATCACCTGTCATGGCCCGCCAGATTCGGACTTGGACCAGCCAAGATCCTCTGCTGTCCCTAGTAAAAAACTGTGTGCTGCATGGGAGCTGAGCCAGCATCCCCGTTGAAATGCAAGAGCCAATCAAGCCGTTCCAGCGGTGAAAGGACGAGTTGTGCATTCAGGCAGACCACCTGTTGTGGGGTAACCGCGAAGTGCTATCAAAAAAGGGCAGGGAGACATTCATCTCGGATCTCCACAGCACACACCCGGGTATAGTAATGATGAAAGCGATAGCCAGATCCAACATATGATGGCCTGGTATCAACTCTGACTTAGAGTCCTGTGTACGGCAATGCAGCGTATGTGCTCAGTTGAGCAACGCGCCCAGAGAGGCACCACTAAGTGTGTGGTCCAGTCCATGGTCGAGGATCCATGTCGACTATACCGTTTCTCGGTAAAATGTTCTTGGTGGTGGTGGAAGCGTTTTCAAAATGGATTGAATGTGAAATAATGTCGGGAAGCACTGCCACCGCCACCATTAAAAGCCTGAGGGCCATGTTTGCCACCCATGGCCTGCCTGACCTACTGGTCAGTGACAACGGGCCATGTTTCACCAGTGCCGAATTTAAAGAATTCATGACCCGCAATGGGATCAAACATGTCACCTCGGCACCGTTTAAACCAGCCTCCAATGGGCAGGCAGAGCGGGCAGTACAAACCATCAAACAGAGCCTTAAATGAGTCACAGAAGGCTCACTCCAAACCCGCCTGTCCCGAGTACTGCTCAACTACCGCACGAGACCCCACTTGCTCACAGGGATGCCCCCGGCTGAGCTACTCATGAAAAGCACAGTTAAAACCAGACTCTCGCTGGTTCACCCAAACCTGCATGATCAGGTAGAGAGCAGGCGGCAGCAACAAAATGTAAACGATGGTCGCGCCACTGTGTCATGGGAAATTGATCTTAATGACCCTGTGTATGTGCTAAACTATGGACATGGTCCCAAGTGGATCGCGGGCACGGTGATAGTTAAAGAAGGGAATAGGGTGTTTGTCGTCAAACTAGACAATGGACAAATTTGCAGAAAGCATCTGGTCCAAACGAGGCTCCGGTTCACAGACTGCCCTGAACAACCCACAGCAAACACCACCTTTTTCGAGCCCACAACACACACCCAAAGGATCAATGATACCACGCCGGACCAGGAAATTGAACCCATCACGCCCAACAGCCCAGCAAGACCAGGCTCACCTCACAGCCCTGCAGGGCCAACAACACGCCAGCCCAGCGAGGGCACAGCTAACACACCAGAACAGACATTTGTACCGAGGAGGTCCACCAGTGAAAGAAAGGCTCCCGACCGCCTCACCTTGTAAATAGTTTTCACTTTGACTTTGGGCAGGGGAGTGATGTTGTGTATCTGTAAAGCATGCACTCCCATGTTCTGCCACCAGGGGGCTCATCTCTTGAAGTCCCAAGGGATCCCAGCATCCCTTGGGAGCATTGTATATAAGCCAGCCCTTAAGGCCAGTTCCTCACTCTGGAGTGTCTTAATAAAGACTGAGGTCACTGTTACTTTAACCTCCCTGTGTGCAGTCTCACCTGTGTTAGGAACACAATAATATCATTCTCTGTAACTTTGGGAATCAGGTTGGTGGAGATAAAAGATTCTGTGGCAATTCTCCTGGTGTCCGGTCCAACATTGCTCCCTCAACCATCACCATCAATAACTGATTGGCTGGTCATTGATCTCGTCGCTCTTTGTGGGACCCAGCTCACTGCAAACCAACAGTGGCTTCACTTCATAAATAATCCATTGGATGTAATGGGCTTTGGGACGTCTTGTGGACATGAAAGCTAAAAATACAAGCTCTTTCTTTACTTAACACGTACAAATGTTTCTATGACCGAAATCCTCACAAATTGTGGGTAAATTCACGGAATATTAGGAACAGTCTGTCATTTTCAGTGTGGACAAGAACGGTGACCAAGAGGGATAATGAAAATCTCTCCGCACTGCACCAGGTGGACTCACTTGCTGATCGGAAGCAGGTTCTACAATCAATGGTCTTTTCAGGGACACACAAAAGGTCACATCTCTTATCTCTGGTTTGACAAATGTCTCCACTATCTACACAATTCCCTCTTGTTGATCAATCTGCCGTCAGAACAGCTGAAATGTCAGCATTGACCCTTATCACTGGATCAGAGCTGCCACAGTAATGGAAGGAGCTTGGAACTGAATGTCAATGTTCGACATTGATGAGAGGGTGACAAGACTATTTCTAAACCTGGCAGTGGGAACATCATCACGCCCTTCTGGGAATTCCTTTTCCAAAATCGAGGCGTTTGTTGCGATATGAACGGATGATTAGGATGGTGCCATGGATTGAACAGAGAATTTTAATGTGCATGGGTGAGATTCAACTCAGGACCTCAATGCAAGAGTCCATTGAGACTAGGAGAAGCATCATGACTTTCATAATGAAACCAAAACGATGGTCAAGATTTGACTCCTTTGTACAATTAAGAACTATCAGAATTTTTAGGAACAGGAAGAGACCGGTTGGCCCAATGAGGCAGCTTCCTGTCTGATTCCTCTCAGCCCCATCTACCCAGCTTTTTTGCAATATCTCTTCTCTCTCAGATTGTCTTCCGATCCGTTCCATATTGTCTGCCTCACTGGTCTCCATTACACTTTGTGCAAAAACTTGCCAAACTTCTCTCCTCACTCCTCACATCTGAATGTCTTTGTGTGCCTTGGTATTCGAACCCTTCCCCACAGAGAGCAGCTGGCCTGACCAGTGCTGGCGCTGCCCTTCTCAATATTTAAAACTACTACCTTCCAATGCTAATAGGTCTGACTCCACAAACCTTTCCTCCTAACTAAGATTGATACACGACACTACTTTCAGAAGGTAAAGCGGCTGATTTTCCTCTCGGTGCCCAGGGACTCACTCAGTTCCTGGGAGCAAAGCAGCGGGGAACGGGATGGGGATCCGTGACCCCAGGTCTCCACCCCCTTTATGTTGCTCAGGGATTTCCCGAGGGGGACAGAGCGTTTATGCTCCAAGAAGATGCAGCAAGGCAAGCGAGGTGTGAGTTGGTGTAACAAGCCTTCCTGTCCCATTATCTTCCCTCAATGTCAGGCAGGCATCGACATGGAGCAGCAACTGGAAGTGCTGCTCAGGCTTTGCATGTTTCCAACTGTGACTACACTTCAAAACTACTTCATTGGCTTCATTGGCTGTAAAGCACTTTGGGATGTCCTGAGGTTGTGAAAGGCACTATATAAATGCAAGGGGGTGGGTTTTCCGGTCTCTCATGCTTCTATTTTTGCCCCGGATCATCGGCAATGATGGCGGTGAGGTTTTCTGGGTAGGCGGACAGCCTCTAGCGCCCCGTGGGGTTTTCGGGGCCGATTTTGTGAAGGCGCGGAGCAGCATTGCCCCTGGTTGCGACACCGGTGTGGTTTTTGAATCCCGTCCGACCCGTCCGCCCCCCAGCGCCCTGCTGTGACCGCCTGGGAAATCGGGCGGTCCGACCTACTCCGTTAATGTTACCCTCAGGTAGGAGCGATTATTTGTTACGTTAATAATCTTTGCGATTTATGTTGTGGTGGCGTGGACTGTGTATTGGGAATGTTTTTGTGGGGTTTTTCTCCCCAGGCGTCTCTGGGAGCGCTCCAGGCCCGGCTCTTTAGCTCGGGAGTTTCCCATGCTAACGCCCGAGAGAGGTCTACCTTAGTGCTGCGCCCCAGAATCAGGGCCCTGCTGCCCAATGTCACTGACTGAGGCGCAAACTGTTTCCGGGCACAAACGTTACCGCCCCGCCGCCATTACCGCCCCGAAATCTTCAAAGCCGAAAATCCAGCCCAAGGCCTTTGTTTTCCTGTCCGTTGATCCAGCCCTCAGATTGGAGCAAGGTGGAGGAGTTGGAACAAGATGAGAACATTTCACTGACGTGTAACACACACCAGCTCTCAGCTCTCAGGGCTGCCTTTGGACAGGCCATTACTGGAATATCCAGGAACAAGACCTTGCTACACTGGGCTAGGCCTCTGATGGGGGAGGGTCTGGCCCAGGCTAATGACTAGAACCCACATATACAGTTCGGTTCAAACTCAGCAACTCGAAAAAAGACAAGGCTGAGGGGTGACCTGATCGAGGTCTGTCAAATTATGAAGGGGTTTGATGGGGTATACGTAGGGACGATGTTGCAACTTGTGGGGGGTTCCAAAACTAGAGGCCTTAAATATAAGATAGGTCAAAAATAAATCTTTGCTCAGAAAGTGGTTACAACGTGGAACTTGCTACCACATGAAGTGGTTGAGATGAATAACATAGCTGCATTTAAGGAGAAGCTAGTTATGTACATGAGGGAGGAAGGAATAAAAGGATATGTTGATAGGGTGGGAGGAGGCTCGAGTGGAGCATAAACACCGGCACGGGTCGGTTGGGCCAAATGGCCTGTTTCTGTGCTGTCAATACTATGTAACTGCATTACCACAGTTGTCCACTAGGTGGAACAGTAGTCCACTAGGGGGAGCTGTATTACACTATGTAATCACAGGAGCCGACCCTGGGAAGGTGTAACACTAACTCTACAGGTACATTAACAACTTCGGGAGACCAGTCCTACTTTATGATTTCCTTGTGGTTGCAGTTGGAATATTGCGGGTTTGTGACATCGAAGAAAGGAATTTCCCACTTTGACCTCTTTCCTGACAGCACAATTCCAGGCCTGTCCAAGAGACAAGAGAGTGAGGCCAAAGAGGCGGGACATGTGCAGTCACTCTCATCAATGTCCATCTTGCTCATCTACCTCATCGCCGTTCAGTCTTTTTCTCCCTCAGGAGCAGCTTCTGCAGCAAAACATCAACATGTCCTGTCTTTGAGTCGGTGAGGCACGAGGTGGACCAGGGGGGTGGCACTGAATAGTGGAGCAAAGCCTAGTCATGTGACCGTGTGGGCGGGACCTGGGCTGCTTTGTGACATCATTTTTGGCTGCTGTTCTGATTGGCTCCTGGCTCCTTTGTGATGTCACCCAGAGACAGGTTTACGCCCCTGGTTACACAGCATCAGTGGGATGTCACTGTGGGTGGAGCTGGAGTGGCCGCTGACACTGGGAGAGTTTAGTCCCTATAAATAGTGAAAAGGAAAGGTAAGACAATATAATATAAAGTAATTTAACTAAATGTCATTAATTACAAATATATTCACATTAAATGTAATCACAGTCAGTAGAATAGTCCTATTGTGATGCAGTGAGAGATTCTGGAACCAGTGCTGGCAGTTGTGGGACATGTGCCCAGTGAGACTCGGCCTGTGATGGTTCCACCCTCTCTCTGGGTAAGCACCTTGCCCACATGGCTTCCACTGTGATGAGGAAGGAACATAAGAACATAAGAAATAGGAACAGGAGTAGGCCATATGACCCCTCGAGCCTGCTCCGCCATTCAATAAGATCATGGCTGATCTGATCATGGACTCAGCTCCACTTCCCCGCTCCCCATAACCCCTTATTCTCTTATCATTTAAGAAACTGTCTATCTCTGTCTTAAATTTATTCAATGTCCCAGCTTCCACAGCTCTCCAAGGCAGTGAATTCCACAGATCCACAACCCTCAGAGAAGAAATTTCTCCTCATTTCTGTTTTAAATGGGCGGCCCCTTATTCTAAGATTATGCCCTCTAGTTCTAGTCTCCCCCATCAGTGGAAACATCCTCTCTGCATCCACCTTGTCAAGCCCCCTCATAATCTTATACGTTTCGATAAGATCACCTCTCATTCTTCTGCATTCCAATGAGTAGAGGCCCAACCTACTCAACCTTTCCTCATAAGTCAACCCCCTCATCACCGGAATCAACCCAATGAACCTCTGAACTGCCTCCAAAGCAAGTATATCCTTTCGTAAATATGGAAACCAAAACTAAACAGTAATCCAGGTGTGGCCTCACCAATACCCTATACAGCTGTAGCAAGACTTCTCTGCTTTTATACTCCATCCCCTTTGCAATAAAGGCCAAGATTCCATTGGCCTTCCTGATCATTTGCTGTACCTGCATACTATCCTTTTGTGTTTCATGCACAAGTACCCCCAGGTCCCGCTGTTCTGTAGCACTTTGCAATCTTTCTCCATTTAAATAATAACTTGGTGGGGGTGAATCCAGAACATGCCACCCCACGGTGTGGGCATCAACACACGAGTGCCCTGCTCCATACTGGCCGCCCACTTCGACCATGACAACGTACATCTGTACAGTGCTCTGTACATTCGGAGAGACGTCGCAGAAAACCATACAGGGCAGGGAGCACAGACTGGGTACCAAGCAGAGGGGAGAAAGTATGGTGAGCACCCAGCGAGAGAGAGGATTTTGAAAGCGGGGATGGCGGGGACTAGATGGGGGAGTGGGATTTTCAGTTGCCCCGGGTGGAGGGGCTTGAGCACTTGCCAATGGTGGAGCAGAAGGAGCAGTGAATGAGTAATCTGGTGGCAGAGGAGGAGGGAGAGGGGCGGAGAGAGGTGAGGAGAGAGCAGCGGAGGGAAGAGTGAAGGAAGGAGTGGAGAGAGGAGGACAGAGAAGAGGGGAGCGAGGAATGGAGGGAGGAGTGGAGAAAGGAGGGGAGGGAGGAATGGAGAGAGGAACAGCTTGAGGAGGGGAGAGGAGTGGAGATTATGCACAGTGATGTACTGATGGAGGAGATTGTTGAGATACGGAGGGAGTCAGACATGAAACGATTGGAAGGGAAGACAATGATCTTAAAATCAATTCACTGGTGCACAGGGAGCCAGTGAAAGTTGGCAAGGAGGCAGAGAAAAGGGATTTGGGTCATTGTTCGGGTCAAGATATACATTGTGTAGTCGGGATAACTTGTAGTTTGTGGAGGGTAGCGGTGGGGAGGTTGGTAGGGAAAGTTGGAGAGATTGTGCCTCGAGGTGCTCAAGGCTGGATTTGTGTTATGGCAGCAGCAGGGGCAGACACTGTGTCGGAGGTGACAGAAAGCAGGCTGGTGATGGATTGTGTGTGGGGTGGTGTGGGGGAAAGCTGAGATAGTCGAGATACCAAGGCTCCACAGATCTGGGTTGTGGGGATACTCTGATGGAGGCAGTGTTGGGGTTGCGTTGGTGTCTGTGGGAAATGAGGAGGATGGCATCAGTTTAGTTGGAGTACACTTTGGCTGGTCCAGATCTCAATGTTGGACAGACGGTTAGAGAGAGTGGCAACATGCTGGGGTCAATGGCGGAGGCGGGGCGTGTCATTGGTCTACTTGTGTAAGCTGCTGACAGGCATCCTGATGATGTCACAGAGCGTTAGTGTTGATATAATGATCAGCAGAGCAAGGGCAATGCACAGCGTTACGTTAAACAATGAAAGGAGGAATATTGGACATGATACAATCCCCTATGTTCCTGGTCTCTGCGTCTGTGGAATGGTTAATTCCCAGGTGCAAAGGAGTGGAAAAAGAGGTGGAGACATTGGAAGCTGGGGGTCATTGAATAGTGGAGCCCCATGTTAGGTGTTTGGGGCACAGGATTCACAGGGTAATTTTGGGAGGCTGTGCTCCTAACCTGGGGTGTCGTTCGACAGGAGCTGAGGTCTGAGACAGGGCCATAACGCTGCTGGGCTGATTCTGTAACTTGTGCTCCAGTCCATCAAGATCGTACATCAGTAAGCTGGTCATGTGACCTTGCAATATCTCGAGTGGGAGAGGCTCAGGCAGCTTTGTGACATCGTTCCTGGCTGCTGTATGATTGGCTCCTGGCTCCTTTGTGATGTCACCTGGATGTGGGTGTCTGTAGCAAGGCCCAGCATTTATTGCCCATCCCTAATTGCCCCTTGAGAAGGTGGTGGTGAGCCCCCTTCTTGAGCCGCTGCAGTCCGTGTGGTGAAGGTGCTCCCACAGTGCTGTTAGGGAGGGAGTTCCAGGATTTTGATCTAGCGACGATGAAGGTATTGCAGGTGTGTGACATTAAACCTTTGACCTCTTCAATTCCTTTATTTCAGCTCACCTTTGAAGATCAGGACTGTCCTTCAGTTGTGGCGCATTTCCTGGCAGCACTGTACAAGAGACAAGAGAGAGACACCAAAGAGGTAGGATATGTGCAGTCCCTCTCGTCAACCTCCACCTTGCTCATCTATCTAATGGCGCTAACACAGCCCTTGGGGCTTTTCCTCAATCAAAGCTGGAGCTTGACATCTCGGGACCGAGGACATTTCGTGGACAAGATTGCGGGATTTACCCATATCTTGCCTAACAAATGTCCGCAAAAATCTTGCGCCTGAAAAAACAGGCACATAGCCTACTGTTACAGGCGCAAATGTTTTAAAACACACAAAAACACGATAAAAGTTAAAATATAAAAACATCATTTATTGTTAAAAACCCTCCCCACTACGGTTAGTTTATTTTTAACCATAATTTAAAAAACGTTTTTAAAAATCAGAAAAATATTTTTTTTTATAAGACATAATGGGCTAGAACCTCCATTGTTTTTGCATGCTTAACGCCCATTTAATGCCCATTTTACCGCTGAAATGACGTATAAAGCCCATATAGCGCCCATTTAGCCACAAAATGGAAACTGACGGGTATTTTTAGGAAACTTATCAGCGAGTGTTACTTTTTCCGTGTGCGTAACGCTGGGAAAAAATATTACCGCACACCCACTTTTTTTGGGCGGAATCATCAGAATGGGCGAAATCAACGCCCATAATATCGGCCAGTGTTACTTTCCACAACGATTTAACGCCGAGATTCAATAATACCGCCCGCCCACTTTATTTTGTCGTAAAGAGCATATTTACCGAAACTAGCGGCCATGCAGCTTGCCCATTGTCAATTTCACCACCTCCCACATATCGCCCACAATATCGCTCGCCCAAAATAACACCCAGAAAAAGTGGAACTAACTGGAATTAATCACAGCGTTATGGACGCCATGTTCTAGAGCACATGTCACATCCTTTAAAAGGCTGCTGTGCTTCAACCTCGGCGGAGTTTGGATGTACTCTGCAGGTGGTTGGAGTTGATGTGAACATCTCTAAAAACATCTTGACCATACAGTGACCAATTGAAATTGAATAGGTGTCTTTGTCGGGACAGTCATTGTTTGTGACCATTCGGTGGAAAACAGAGAGCTACTGCAATGGGGTGTGGGAGGCGCTCAGGTCAAGACCTCCCTGTACATGGACGACATCGCCGTCTTTTGCTCGGATCCGCAGTCGGTCCGCAGATTGCTCGCAATCTGTGACCAGTTTGAACTGGCCTCGGGAGCAAAGGTCAATCGCAGCAAAAGCGAGGCTATGCGCTTTGGCAATTGGACCGACCGATTCTTTATTCCCTTCACCGTTAAACCAGATTACCTGAAGGTGTTGGGAATATGGTTCGGAGCGGATGGGGCGTGCGCCAAAAACTGGGAAGAGCGTATCGCCAAAGTGAAGCAAAAACTGGGATAGTGGAAGCTGCGCTTCCTCTCCATGGCAGGAAAGAACCTGGTCATCAGGGGTGAGGTGCTCTCGGGGTTGCTTGACGTGGCACAGGTCTGGCCCATCTCTCGCTCCTGTGTTGCGGCAGTCACCCGGGCCATCTTCCACTTTGTCTGGAGGTCCAAAATGGACTGTGTCCGCAGAGACCAATGTACAAATCTCTGGACAGTGGAGGAAAGGATGTTCCGGACGTGGCCCTCATCCTGATGGCCACCTTTGAGTGCGGCTGCATCAAGTTGTGCACAGACCCCCGGTACGCAAACACCAAGTGTCACTATGTGCTGAGGTTCTACCTATCCCTGGGTCTGACCATGCTGCCGCAAAACGGCCCCACCAGTTGCACCATGCCTGTCCACCTGTCCTTCGTGGACAAGTTTTTCACAAAAAACTCCTTTGATCACAAGGCCATAAAACAGTGGTCAGCACGTAACGTCCTGGACACCCTTCGAAAGGAGAGGGTGGACCCTGTCGGGTGGTTCCCTGAGCGGACTGTCGAACTTGTTTGGCAGAACGTCTCATTGCCAGAGCTTTCACACAAGCACCAAGACGTAGCTTGGTTGGCAGTGAGGAGGGCCCTACCCGTCAGAGCGTTCATGCACAGCCGGCGTCTCAGCAGCACGGCATGGTGCCCCCTGAGTCAACTGCGGGCGGACGAGACTGTCACCCATCTCCTTCAGGATTGCGCCTTCGCAAGGCAAGTTTGGAAAGAGATGCGGTGGTTGCTGTCGAGGTTCATCCCGAGCAGCTCCGTAACACAGGACTCTGTGCTCTATGGGCTGTTCCCAGGGACACACACCGAAACAGACATCACCTGCTGCTGGAGGGCCATCAACTCGGAGAAAGATGCTCTTTGGTCTTGCCGAAACTTGCTGGTCTTCCAGAGCAAGGAGATGTCCACATCTGCGTGTTGCAGACTGGCGCAATCCAAGATCCAGGATTATGTGCTGAGGGACGCACTTAAAATTGGTGCAGTCGCCGCAAAGGCACAGTGGGGAAGGTCCACAGTTAAAAGCCCTTCTGCCACGGTAAACCCGGGGGCAGGAATCAGTACAAAACTCCCCTCGGGCCGCACTTGTAACTTCTTTTTTGTGTACATGGAGCACCATGATCTGTAAACACCTATGTAGTGCCATGTACAATGCAAGGTCTGTTTCGTAATGCACGTTGGAAAGGAAAAAATGTAAATGTACCGTCACCCATTCCGTGTACTGTAATTTGTTGAATGTACTACAATGTATCCCGTATTGTACCGAATTGTACTTGAACTGAAAAGCAAGTAAATGTATCGAACGGAACTGCCGTCAGCATCCAAATGTAGTGTATGGGATTGCTGACCGCAGCTAAATGTACTGAACTGCTTTTGAATGTACTGTACAAATTTTTATATGAATAAAGTATATTTTGAAAAAAAAAATGGGGCCTGTCCTTTCTCACCCTTTCTTGGTGACCAAATACATGCAGCAGACGCGACATCGCCAAAGGAACGCTGCACTGCATTATGTGCCTAAGGTAAGACGTGACAGACTGATGAGGAGGTCCAGACATTACACCCTCTGCAAGTACAAGGAGAAGCATTCTTACCTCGACTTGCCCGACACCACCTGCCTTCGGAGACCGCACTTCCACAAAAAGGTTATCACTGAGGTATGCCAGCTGATAAGAGCAGATCTGCAGCCTGCCAGCACCATCAAGGTCCGTCGAGGTCAAAGTCACCGCGGCACTGTCGTTCTACACCTCGGGTTCTTTTCAGACTACAGCTGGAGACATTTGTGGACTTTCTCAGCATGCCACACATCGCTGCATTAGACAGGTCACTGAAGCCCTGTACGCATGCAGGAGGGACTTGATCAGCTTCCCTATGACCAGGGAGGCACAGAGTGAGAGGGCTCTCGGTTTCTCCAGAATTTCAAACTTCCCCAAGATGCAAGGACAAATAGACTGTATGCACATCGTGATGCGGGCACCTTTTCAGGATGCAGCGCTTTTCAGGAACCGCAAAGGATTCCACTCCCTGAATGTCCAACTTGTTGTCGACCACCAGCAAATTATACTGGCAGTGAATGCCCAATTTCCAGGCAGCATCCATGAGAGCACTGTATCTGACTTGTTTAACAATCAGCCACAAGGTCAATGCTGGATGCTTGGTGACAAAGGATATGGCCTCGCCACCTGGCTAATGACCCCTGCATGACACCCACACCGAAGCCACAGAGCAACTCGCAATATCATGGAGACAAACATTGGAGTGCTGAAGCAGCGCTTTAGATGCCTGCACGACTCAGGAGGCAACCTCTAATACCACCCTGAGCAGGTAGCTCAATTCATGGTGGTGTGCTCCGTGCTGCACAACTTGGCTATCAGGAGGAGACAAGATGAGTCTGACAGTCCACCTCACCAGAGAGAGGAAGAGGAGGACGAGGAGGCGGACGCTGACATCAGCCCAGACAATCAGGCTGACGCTGAAGCCATGCCCCCCCCCACCCCCTGTAGACTGCATGAAATGGCCCATGGTGGCATGATAGCTGCAAGAGCCTTACGTCAGGAGCTCATCAATGATCGCTTTGCCTGAAAGAACGTTGGTGTTATTTACAAGGCTGACACACTGCTGGGTGTGCAGATGATACATCAATGGTGGCATCACCTTGGTGACAGTTAAAGTTTAAGTTGGTTGAAGTTAAGTGTCATTATACCCACTAATGTTAAGGAATCACCAGCGTGTAACGGTGCAGCTATCTGAGCCAATACATAACAAGGTTTTGTTGAATAAAAAACATTTAAACCGAACATTTGTCGGAAACCATCAGTATTTCTGTACAAACCAACCCTCCCCTCCCCCTCCGCTTCTCCTCCCCACCTGTAACCCTTCCCCTTCCCCTTCTGACTCCAAGCCACCTGGCTGAGAAGTTCCTCAGGCGACGCTTCATTGGGGGAGGGGGCTGACGGCCGAACCGCTGCTTGGACGGATACGGGCGAGGATGGTCCCAAGGTTGGAACGTGCTCCGAGCCAGAAGGAAGATGTTGCTGCTGGCTCTCATGTGTGGTTGGCAATGGGGGTGCGGTACCTTCGGGTGCAGTGCCGTGCTCCGGGACCACTGGGAGCCCTCTGCCACCAGTGTTCCTGGCTACCAGCTCCAGGGCCTCCTCCATTCCTTCCATGTTATATCTTATTTGTTGGACAAAAACTCAGTGCCAACTATGTTCTGACGAGATCGCAAAGTTGCTGTTTAAAGAGTGGACTCAGTCGAGAATATTTTGTGGACTTTATGGGTTTTTCTGAGGGTATTTTCCCTGTGCTGGGGCCGGCCTGTGCAGATATGTGGAAAAAGCTGGTTTTGTTAAAACTCCAGAGACAGCATGGCAGTTAGCTGTGACTAGAGAACTGTCAGTCATCCAGAACGGGTTTGCCCACCAGTCCCAGCTAAAGGAAGGGGGCCATGAATATTGACAAAAGAGCTGTTGGCCAGGAAGGGTGGGGTGGCGGGGGGGGGGGGGGGGAGGGGAACCATTGACAAAGCCACTCTAATATGCAAAAGCACTTCTCACCTCCATCTCAGAAGGATAAACAAGACAGTGAACTCACTAACCTGGCCAGCCATATAGGAGCCGGGTCTATCCCAACACAATGGCTCAGAGCGATGCCTAGATTAAGGGCCATCAGCCCAATACACATGGGTTGGATGGCTCATCACTGACTAAGTACCTGTGCTTAGAAAGAAAGGGATTTTAAAGATTGGCGGGGAAGATAGGGATTGCAAAACTCCCGTAAAGACAGGGCCTTTTCCACTTTATTTTTTAGCTTGAAGCTTGTATCTAGAGAGAGCTGTTTCTCTCCCTCTCCCTCTCGCTCCACCAAGATCGATGTACCAGGAGGAAGCCGCAGAACCGCAGAAGAAGCCACCGAGACTGAAGACCAGGCAGTAACTTCCCACAGCTGAGCTAAAGTTAGGAAACCGGCTGGTGTGGTGGTGAGCATGATCTAGAGTGTCCCAAGCCAGTAACCAGATATCCCAGGCAAGCTGGTTAAGGGCTCAGAGTTTTCTCAGAAGTGAAGCTTTTCAGGGCTATTCTGGGGAGGAAGCTTTGATTGGGTAATTCGTTGGTAGGGGTGGAGTTAGAATCCACCAGGGAATTACTGCATGTAACTAGGTCTCATTTCTGTACTGTATGTATGCTGTTTGTAACCTGAATTTTATTTTCCACCGAGACAGTAATGTAGTTTAGTAGTGCATGTTTTAGCCAGTGAATGTTGGACCAAATAAATATAAGTATGATTTTTCATCTAAGCATTCCTGTCCATGACTCATTTCATTTACACTCTGAATAATAATTCCCGGGTCTAGAACTTTCGTAGGGTGGGGGCGATTCGAACTGTCCGTCTAGCAATTAGGCTTGGATCAAAACCGTTTACAGTTCTTGGTGCTGAGTAGGCTTTTTGCTGCTGGTGAATCTCCCTCGTGCCTCCCACAACAGCCAGACAAGCACACACCACAGCCACACACGCTTTCAGTGCCACTGAGTTTCCTCTTTCACTGACTCCTCTTCTGCGCATGTCATGATGACCCTTGACCTCCTGAATCGCGGGAATCAAATGTTGCCATTGCTAAGGACGGCCACACTTTACGGCAGAAGGTCAAAAAAATTTAACGCTACCACCCATTTGATAACGCTCGCGCTAACGCCCTTTTTCAAAAATGGAGACTAGGTGTTTTGAGAATGGGCGAGAAGCCAGCAATCTGAAAACCCATTTTTACCGCCGACGCCGGAAATAACGCCCATTTTTGGTCAATAAGCACAAAATTGGAGGTTCTAGCCCAATAACTTTAATTTCAATTAATTTTAAACGTGTGTGGTCAGTTTTTATTTTTTATTATTTTGTGTGTTTGGTTTTGTTCCCATTAATAGCACTGAGAACTCGTAGATACGCGAGTCTCAGTGCTATTAATGGGAACCTGTGAAATACTTACCTGGTTGGCTGAGCAGTCTCACGTGACTGCATCTTCTGCGTCAGGAACCCTCCGGACGGGAGCACGCTTCGCAGAGCGGGAGGAGAAGGCCTCCCTATCGGAAATCAGGGCGCCTCCTAGACCATCAGGTAAATTCGTAAAGAATCTCCAGCGAGGAGGTAATTGCCCGCGGGAAGACCCCCAGAGGGATTTCTGGGCCAATAAATATGCATCACGAAGCTTAATATTTTCAAACTTAAAATGCAGAAAATGGAAGTTTCATGCAATTGTTTAATTTTGGATTTTTTTCCAAAGTGCCATGCCACCAGCGAACGTCTCCAAACCGGGCTCGAGGGTCGGTGTGTCGGCTGGCAGAATTGGTCCCTCGCCCGGACACAGGGGCTCGGCTTCAAAAGAAGCCTGGTGGTGGGGGGGGGTGGTTGCAAGCCGAACTGAAGGGATGAGAACCCTTACACTATGCAGCAGCTTCAAAAGAAGCCCATGGGGCGGGTGTTTGCCGAGCCTGTGTGTTCGGGCGTTGGAGCGATTCTTCCGGCCGACCCTTGAGCCTGGTGAGGAGACATTCAGTCGGTGGTGGGGTGGTATTTTGAAAAAAACTAAAATTAAAGAATCGCATTAGATTTTGTTGCCCCAAATGTCCTCATTGAATGCCTAGCTTCCCGTACTAAGCAAGCCTATTGCACATGTGCGGGCCAGGGTGTGGTCCATACTAGGGTGTCGACCTTGGGGAGAGAGAGGGGAGAGAAGCTTGAACTTTGTCCTGCTGCTTTCAGCTTCTTGCAAAGCTACAATTAAATTATGGGGGCAATATTGACAATACCATACCTCATGCAAGCCTTCTGCATGATGGTGCTGCGGAGGAGACGATTGATTTGATGTCATCGCATGACGAATCTCAGAGCATGTAGGATGATGGGCAGGAGGCCTTACCCACGTCGGGTATATCGATACAGGCATTCATACCTGCACCTGAGTGATGCAGACTGCGTCAGAAGGCTACGTTTCCGCAAAGAAGTTGTAACCGAGATCTGTGAGTTAGTAAAAGCAGACTTGCACCCTAGAAGTGTCAAGAGGACTGCTTTGTAAGTTGAAGTGAAGGTTACAGCTGCACTTTTATTCTATGCATCTGGATCATTCCACGCTACAACTGGGGATGTGTGCACCATTTCTCAACATGCAACACATACCTGCATTCTGCACTATATGCCCGGAGGAATGACTACATAAAGTTCCCCATGACCGCCCAGGCAATGCGTGATAGGGCTGTGGGCTTCTCCAGGATTGCTGGCTCCCCAAAGGTACAGGGCTGCATTGATTGTACACACATCGTCTTGCGAGCACCTTTGGATGATTCTGAGATGTACATAAGAACATAAGAAATAGGAGCAGGAGTAGGCCATATGGCCCCTCGAGCCTGCTCCGTCATTTAACACGATCATGGCTGATCCGATCATGGACTCAGGTCCACTTCCCTTTCCGCTCCCCATAACCCCTTATTCCCTTATCGGTTAAGAAACTGTCTATCTCAGTCTTAAATTTATTCAATGACCCAGCTTCCACAGCTCTCTGAGGCAGCGAATTCCACAGATTTACAACTCTCCGAGAGAAGAAATTTCTCCTCATCTCAGTTTTAAATGGGCAGATTATTATGCCCTCTAGTTCCAGTCTCCCCTATCAGTGGGAAACATCCTCTCTGCATCCACCTTGTCAAGCCCCCTCATAATCTTATGTTTCGATTTGATCACCTCTCATTCTTTTGAATTCCAATGAGTAGAGGCCCAACCATTCCTCAAAAGTCAACCCCCTCATCTCTGGAATCAACCTAGTGAACCTTCTCTGAACTGCCTCCAAAGCAAGTATATCCTTCCTTAAATATGGAAACCAAATCTGCATACAGTATTCCAGGTGTGGCCTCACCAATACCCTGTATAGCTGTAGCAAGACTCCCCTGCTTTTAGATTCCATCCCCTTCGCAATAAAGGCCAAGATTCCATTGGCCTTCCTGATCACTTGCTGTACCTGCATACTAACCTTTTGTGTTTCATGCACGAGTACCCCCAGGTCTCGCTGTATTGCAGCACTTTGCAATTTTTCTCTATTTAAATAATAACTTGCTCTTTAATTTTTTTCTGCCAAAGTGCACAACCTCACATTTTCCAACATTATATCTGCCAAATTTTTGCCCACTCACTTAGCCTGTCTATGTCCTTTTGCAGATTTTCTGTGTCCTCCTCACACATTGCTTTTCATTCCATCTTTGCTATTGAGGGAGTGCAGCGAAGGTTCACCAGATTGATTCCCGGGATGGCAGGACTGACATATGAGGAGAGACTGGATCAACTGAGCTTGTATCTGTTGTGTATCTGTAAAGCATGCACTCCCATGTTCCGCCACCAGGGAGCGCATCCCCTGAAGTCCCAAGGGATCCCAGTATCCCTTGGGAGCACTGTATATAAGCTGGCCCCTAAGGTCTGTTCCTCACTCTGGAGTGTCTCAATAAAGACTGAGGTCACTGTTACTTTAACCTCCCTGTGTGCAGCCTCATCTGTGTAAGGAACGCTATAGTATCCACTGGCGTTTAGAAGAATGAGAGGGGATCTCATAGAAACATATAAAATTCTGACAGGATTGGACAGGTTCGAGGCAGGAAGAATGTTCCCGTTGCTGGGGAGTTCCAGAACCAGGGGTCACAGTCGAAGAATAAGGAGTAAGCCATTTAGGACCGAGATGAGGAGAAACTTCTTCACTCAGAGAGTGGTTAACCTGTGGAATTTTCTACCGCAGAAAGTTGTTGAGGCCAGTTCTTTAGATCTATTCAAAAGGGAGTTAGATATGGCCCTTATGGCCAAAGGGACCAAGGGATATGGAGAGAAAGCAGGAAAGGGGTACTGAGGTTGAATGATCAGCCATGATCTTATTGAATGGCGGTGCAGGCTCGAAGGGCCGAACGGCCTGCTCCTGCACTTAATTTCTATGTTTCTATGTATCACCAGCAAACTTGGCGACATTACACTCGGTCCCTTCTTCCAAGTCATTAATATAGATTGTAAATAGTTGGGGTCCCAGCACTGATCCCTGCGGCACCCCACCAGTTATTGATTGCCAACCCGAGAATGAACAATTTATCCTGACTCTGTTTTCTGTTCATTAGCCAATCCTCTATCCATGATAATATATTACCACCAACCCCGTGAACTTTTATCTTGTGCAGAAACCTTTTATTTGGCAGCTTGTCAAATGCCTTTTGAAGTCCAAATACACCACATCCACTAGTTCCGCATTATCCACCCTATTCGTTACATCCTCAAAGAATTCCAGCAAATTTGTCATTCATGACTTCCCTTTTATAAATCCATGCCTGACTGAATTATGTTTTTCCAAATGCCCTGCTACTGTTTCTTTAATAATGGACTCCAACATTTTCCGAACCACAGATGCTAGGCTAACATTTTTCCAACTACAGATGTTACTACAAGGTTCAGTGCTGGGACCCCAGCTATTTACAACAGACATTAACGATTTAGACGAAGGAATTGAATGTAATATCTCCAAGTTTGCAGATGACGCTAAGCAGGGTGACAGTGTAAGCTGTGAGGAGGATGCCAAGAGGCTGCAGGGTGACTGGGCAGGTTAGGTGAGTGGGCAAATGCATGGCAGATACGGTATAATGTAGATAAATGTGAGGTTATCCACTTTGGTGGTAAAAACAGGAAGGCAGATTATTATCTGAATGGTGACAGATTAGGAAAAGGGGAGGTGCAATAAGACCTGTGTGTCATGGCACATCAATCATTGAAAGTTGGTATACAGGTACAGCAGGTGGTGAAGAAGGCAAATAGCATGTTGGCCTTCATAGCTAGGGGGTTTGAGTATAGGAACATGGAGGTCTTACTACAGTTATACAGAGCCTTGGTGAGGCCACACCTTGAATATTGTGTTCAGTTTTGGTCTCCTAATCTGAGGAGGGACGTTCTTGCGATTGAGGGAGTGCAGCAAAGGTTCATCAGACTGATTCCCGGAATGGCAGGACTAACATATGAAGAAAGACTGGATCGACTGGGCTTATATTGAATGGAATTTAGAAGAATGAGAGGGGATCTCATAGAAACATAAAAAATTCTGACGGGATTGGACAGGTTAGATGCAGGAAGAATGTTCCCGATGTTGGGGAAGTCCAGAACCAGCAGTCACAGTCTAAGGATAAGGGGTAAGCCATTTAGGACCGAGATGAGGAGAAACTTTTTCACCCAGAGAATTGGGGACCTATGGAATTCTGTACCACAGAAAGTTGTTGAGGCCAGTTCATTAGATATACTCAAAAGGGAGTTAGATGTGGCCCTTACGGCTAAAGGGTTCAAGGGGTATGGAGAGAAAGCAGGAATGGGGTACTGAAGTGCATGATCAGCCATGATCATATTGAATGGTGGAGCAGGCATGAAGGGCCAAATGGCCTACTCCTGCACCTATTTTCTATGCTTAGCCGTAAGGGCCATATCTAACTCCCTCTTGAATATATCTAACGAACTGGCATCAACAACTCTCTGTGGTAGAGAATTCCACAGGTTAAAAATTCGCTGAGTGAAGAAGTTTCTCCTCATCTCAGTCCTAAATGACTTACCACTTATCCTAAGACGATGTCCCCTGGTTCTGGGCTTCTCCAACATAAGGAACATTCTTCCTGCATCTAACCTGTCCAGTCCCGTCAGAATTTTACATGTTTCTATGAGATTCCCTCTCATTCTTCTAAACTTCAGTGAATACAGGACCAGTCGATCCCCAGTCTCTCCTCATATGTCAGTCCCGCTATCCCGGGAATCAGTCTGGTGAACCTTTGCTGCACTCCCTCAATAGCAAGAACGTCCTTCCTCAGATTAGGAGACCAAAACTGAACACAATATTCCAGGTGAGGCCTCACCAAGGCTCTGTACAAATGCAGTAAGACCTCCCTGCTCCTATACTCAAATCCCCTAGCTACGAAGGCCAACATGCTATTTGCCTTCTTCACCGCCTGCTGTACCTGCATGCCAACTTTCAATGACTGATGTACCATGACACCCAGGTCCCATTGCACCTCCCCTTTTCCTAATCTGCTTTCATTCAGATAATATTCAGCCTTCATGGTTTTGCCACCAAAGTAGATAACCTCACATTTATCCACATTATACTGCATCTGCCATGCATTTGCCCATTCACCTAACCTGTCCAATCACCCTGCAGACTCTTAGCATCCTCGTCGCATCTCATACCGCCATCCAGCTTAGTGACATCTGCAAACTTGGAGATATTACACTCAATTCCTTCATCTAAATCATTGATGTATATTGTAAATAGCTGGGGTCCCAGCACTGAGCCCTGCGGCACCCCACTATTCCCTACCTGCTAGTCTGAAAAGGACCCATTGATCCCGACTCTCTGCTTCCTGTCTGCCAACCAGTTCTCTAGCCACATCAATATATTACCCCCAATACCATGTGCTTTAATTTTGCACACCAATCTCTTGTGCGTGACCTTGTCAAAAGCCTTTTGAAAGTCCAAATACATGACATCCACTGGTTCTCTCTTGTCCACTGTACTAGTTACATCCTCAAAAAATTCTAGAAGATTTGTCAAGCATGATTTCCCTTTCATAAATCCATGCTGACTTGGACCGATCCTGTCACTGCTTTCTAAATATGCTGCTATTTCATCTTTAATAATTGATTCCAACATTTTCCCCACTACTGATATCAGGCTAACCGGTCTATAATTCCCAGTTTTTTCTCTCCCTCCTTTTTAAAAAGTAGTGTTACATTAGCTACCCTCCAGTCCATGGGAACTGATCCAGAGTCGATAGATGGTTGGAAAATAATCACCAATGCATACAGCATTTCTAGGGCTACTTCCTTAAGTACTCTGGGATGCAGAGTATCAGGCCCTGGGGATTTATCGGCCTTCAATCCCATCAATTTCCCTAACACAATTTCCTGACTAAAACGATTTCCTTCTGTTCCTCCTTCCTGCTAGTAGATCCCCTAGTATTTCCGGAAGGTTATTTGTGTCTTCCTTCGTGAAGACAGAACCAAAGTATTTGTTCAATTGGTCTGCCATTTCTTTGTTCCCCATTATAAATTCACCTGAATCTGACTGCAAGAGACTTACGTTTCTCTTCACTAATCTTTTTCTCTTCACGTATCTATAGAAGCTTTTGCAATCAGTTTTTATGTTCCCAGCAAGCTTCATCTCATACTCTATTTTCCCCCTCCTAATGACCCTTTGTCCTCCTCTGCTGAATTCTAAATTTCTCCAGGTCCTCAGTGCTTGTTCTGGCCAATTTATATGCCTCTTCCTTGGATTTAACACTATCCCTAATTTCCCTTGTTAGCCACGGTTGAGCTACCTGCCCCATTTTATTTTTACTCCAGACAGGGATTTACAATTGTTGAAGTTCATCCATGTTATCTTTAAATGTTTGCCATTGCCTATCCACCATCAACCTTTTAAGTATCATTCGCCAGCCTATTCTAGCCAATTTACGTCTCATACCATCGAAGTTACCTTTCCTTAAGTTCAGGACCCTAGTCTCTGAATTAACTGTGTCACTCTCCATCTCAATAAAGAATTCTACCATATTATGGTCACTTTTCCCCCAAGGGACCTCATAGAACATGATTGCATAATTAGTCCTTTCTCATTAAACATCACCCAGTCTAGAATAGCCAGCTCTCTAGTTGGTTCCTCGACATATTGGTCTAGAAAACAATCCCTAATACACTCCATGAAATCCTCCTCCATCAGATTGGTACCAATTTGGTTAGCCCAATCTATATGTAGATTGAAGTCGCCCATGATAACTGCTATATTTTTATTGCACGCATCCCTAATTTCTTGTTTGATGCTGTCCCCAACCTCACTACTACTGTTTCTATGTTTCCTGATTTTTGTCTGCCTCCTTTTTTAAATAGGGGCGTTACATTTGCAGTTTTCCAATCTGCTGGGACCTCCCCAGAATCCAGAGAATTTTGGTAAATTACAACCACTGCATCCACAATCCCTGCCGCTACTTCTCTTCAGACCCTAGGATGCAAGGCATCAGGTCCAGGGGATTTATCTGCCTTTAGTCCCATTATCTTACTGAGTACCACTTCCTTAGTGATTGTGATTATGTTACGTTCCTTCTCCCCTATAGCCCCTTGACTATCCACTGTTGGGATATTGTTTGTGTCTTCTACCGTAAAGACTGATACAAAATATTTGTTCAGAGTTTCTGCCATCTCCATGTTCCTCATTATTAATTCCCCGGTCTCATCCTCTAAGGGACCAACATTTACTTTAACTACTGTTCCTTTTTATATACCTATAGAAACTCTTGCTATCTGTTTTTATATTTTGTGCTAGTCTACTTTCATGGGGCTAAATTCTTTGCATGCTTAACGCCCACTTAATATCCATTTTACCGCTAAAATAACGTATATCGCCCATTTAGCCACAAAATGGAAACTGATGGGCATTTTTTGGAAACTTATCACCGAATGTTACTTTCCCCATGTGTGTAACGCTGGGAAAAAATAATACCGCCCGCCCACTTTTTTTGGGCAGAATCATCAGAATGGGCGAAATCAACGCCCATAATATCGCCCAGCGTTAGTTTCCACACGGAATTAATGTCGAGATTCAATAATACCGCCCGCCCACATTTTTTTGTCGTAAAGATCACATTTGCCGAAACTAACGGCCATGAGATCGCCCAGCGTGACTTTCATCACCTCGCACACATATCACCCACAATATAGCTCGCCCAATATACCGCCCAGAAAAAGTGGAACTAACCAGAACTAATCACAGCGTTATGGACGCCATGTTCTACATCACATGTCGCATCATTTAACTTAACACAATCACAATCACTAAGGAGTTGGTACTCAGTAAGATAATGGGACTAAAGGCAGATAAATCCCCTGGACCTGATGCCTTGCATCCTAGGGTCTTAAGAGAAGTAGCAGCAGGGATTGTGGATGCATTGGTTGTAATTTACCAAAATTTCCTGGATTCTGGGGAGGTCCCAGCAGATTGTAAAACTGCAAATGTAACGCCCCTATTTAAAAAAGGATGCAGACAAAAAGCAGGAAACTATAGACCAGTTAGCCTAACATCTGTGGTTGGGAAAATGTTGGAGTCCATTGTTAAAGAAGTAGTAGCAGGACATTTGGAAAAGCAAAATTCGGTCAGGCAGAGTCAGCATGGATTTATGAAGGGGAAGTCATGTTTGACAAATTTGCTGGAATTCTTTGAGGATGTAACGAACAGGGTGGATAAAGGGGAACCAATGGATGTGGGATATTTGGACTTCAAGAAGGCATTTGACAAGGTGCCACATAAAAGGTTACTGCACAAGATTAAAGTTCACGTGGTTAGGGGTAATATATTAGCATGGATAAAGTTTGGCTAACTAACAGAAAACAGAGAGTCGGGATAAATTGTTCATTCTCTGGTTGGCAACCAGTAACCAGTGGGGTGCCGCATGGATCAGTGCTAGGACCCCAACTATTTACAATCTATATTAACAACTTGGAAGAAGGGACTGAGTGCGACGTAGCCAAGTTTGCTGACGATGGGAGAAAAAGCAATGTTTGAGGAGGACACACAAAATCTGCAAAAGGACATAGACAGGCTAAGTGAGTGGGCAAAAATTTGGCAGATGGAGTACAATGTTGGAAAGTGCGAGGTCATGCACTTTGGCAGAAAAAAAAATCAAAGAGCACGTTATTATTTAAATGAAGAAAGATTGCAAAGTGCTGCAGTACAGCGAGACCTGGGGGTACTTGTGCATGAAACACAAAAGGTTAGTATACAGGTACAACAAGTGATCAGAAAGGCCAATGGAATCTTGGCCTTTATTGCAAAGGGGCTGGAGTATAAAAGTAGGGAAGTCTTGCTACAGCTATACAGGGTATTGGTGAGGCCACACCTGGAATACTGCGTGCAGTTTTGGTTTACATATTTAAGGAAGGATATACTTGCTTTAGAGGCAGTTCAGAGAAGGTTCACTAGGTTGATTCTGGAGATGAGGGGGTAGACTTCTGAGGAAAGGTTGAGTAGGTTGGGCCTCTACTCATTGGAATTCAGAAGAATGAGAGGTGATCTTATTGAAACGTATAAGATTATGAGGGGCTTAACAAGTGGAGACTAAAACTAGAGGGCATGATCTTAGAATAAGGGGCTGCCCATTTAAAACTTTGATGAGGAGAAATTTCTTCTCTCAGATGGTTGTAAATCTGCCTCAGAGAACTGTGGAAGTTGGGACATTGAATAAATTTATGACAGCAATAGACAGTTTCTTAAACGATAAGAGAATAAGGGGTTATGGGGAGCGGGCAGGGAAGTGGAGCTGAGTCCATGATCGTATCAGTCATGTTTGTATTGAATGGTGGAGCAGGCTTGAGGGGCTGTATGGCCTATTCCTGCTCCTATTTCTTAAAAGGCTGCGCTGCTTCAACCTTGGGGGAGGTCGGATGTTCTCTCGAGGTCTTTGGAGGTGATGTGAATATCTGTACAAACATCTTTATCATACTGTGAACGATTGGAATTTAATAGCATGGATTTATGAAAGGGAAATCATGCTTGACCAATCTTCTGGAATTTTTTGAGGATGTAACTTGTAGAGGGAGAACCAGTGGATTGGTGTATTTGGACTTTCAAAAGGCTTTTGACAAGGTCACGCACAAGAGATTGGTGTGCAAAATCAAAGCACATGATATTGGGGTTAATGTACTGACGTGGATAGAGAACTGGTTGGCAGACAGGAAGCAGAGAGTCGGGATAAACGGGTCCTTTTCAGAATGGCAGGCAGTGACTAGTGGAGTGCCACAGGGCTCAGTGCTGGGACCCCAGCTCTTTACAATATTCATTAACGATTTGGATGAAGGAATTGAGTGTAATATCTCCAAGTTTGCAGATGACACTAAACTGGGTGGTGGTGTGAGCTGTGAGGGGGACGCTAACAGGCTGCAGGGTGACTTGGACAGGTTAGGTGAGTGGGCAAATGCATGGCAGATGCAGTATAATGTGAATAAATGTGAGTTTATCCATTTTGGGGGCAAAAACACGAAGGCAGATTATTATCTGAATGGTGGCAGATTAGGAAAAGGGGAGGTGCAATGAGACCTGGGTGTCATGGTTCATCAGTCATTGAAGGTTGGCATGCAGGTGCAGCAGGCAGTGACGAAGGCAAATGGTATGTTGGCCTTCATAGCTAGGGGATTTGAGTATAGGAGCATGGAGGTCTTACTGCAGTTGTACAGGGCTTTATTGAGGCCTCACCTGGAATATTTTGTTCAGTTTGGTCTCCTAATCTGAGGAAGGACGTTCTTGCTATTGCGGGAGTGCAGCGAAGATTCACCAGACTGATTCCAGGGATGGCTGGACTGTCATATGAGGAGAGACTGGATCAACTGGGCCGTTATTCACTGGAGTTTAGGAGGATGTGAGGCGATCTCATAGAAACGTATAAGATTCTGACGGGACTGGACAGGTTAGATGCGGGAAGAATGCTCCTGATGTTGGGGAAGTCCAGAACCAGGGGACATAGTCTTAGGATAAGGGGTAGGCCATTTAGGACTGAGATGAGGAGAAACTTCTTCACTCAGAGAGTTGTTAACCTGTGGAATTCCCTGCCGCAGAGAGTTGTTGATGCCAGTTCATTGGATATATTCAAGAGAGAGTTAGATATGGCCCTTACGGCTAAGGGGATCAAGGGGTATGGAGAGAAAGCAGGAAAGGGGTAATGAGGGAATGATCAGCCATGATCTTATTGAATGGCGGTGCAGGCTCGAAGGGCCGAATGGCCTACTCCTGCACCTATTTTCTATGTTTCTATGTTTCTATGTAATAGGTGTCTTCATCAGGACATTCATTCTTTGTGACCAATCGGTGGAAAACAGAGAGCTACTGCAATGGGGCCTGTCCTTTCTCACTCTCTCTTGATGACCACTAACATGCTGCAGACTTGAGATGGCTGAAGGTATGCTGCTCATCATTATGTGCCCAATGTATGATGTGACAGACTCATGAGGAGGACCAGATATTACACCCCCCACAAGTACAAGGAGAAGCAGTCTTACCTCGTCCTGCCCGACACCACCTACCTTCGGAGACTGCGCTTCCACAAAGAGATTATCACTGAGGTATGCCATCTGATAAGGGGAGATCTGCAGCTTGCCAGCACCATCAGCACTGTCCGTCGAGGTCAAAGTCGCCGCGGCACTGTCGTTCTACGCGTCGGGTTCTTTTCAGTCCTCAGCTGGCGACATTTGCAGTCTGTCTCAGCATGCCACACATTTCTGCATTAGTCAGGTCACTGAAGCCCTGTACGCACGCAGGAGGGACTTGATCAGCTTCCCTATGACCAGGGAGGCACAGAGTGAGAGGGATTTAGGATTCTACCAATTTGCTAACTTCCCCAAGGTGCAGGGAGCAATAGACTGTACGCACATCGCGATGTGGGCACCTTTCCAGGATGCAGAGGATTTCAGGAACCGCAAGGGATTCCACTCCCTGAATGTCCAACTCGTTGTCAACCACCAGCAATTTACAATGGCAGTGAATGCTCTATTTCTGGGCAACATTCATGATGCTCACATCCTGCATGAGAGCACTGTATCTGACCTATTTAACAATGAGCCACAAGGTCAATGCTGGATGCTTGGTGACAAAGGATATGGCCTCACCACCTGGCTGATGGCCCCTTGCGTCACACCCACACCGAAGCCGATAGTGATACAACAAGAACCACCGAGCCACTCGCAATATCGTGGAGAAAACCATTAGAGTGCTGAAGCAGCGCTTTAGATGTCTAGTCCACTCAGGAGGCGAGCTCCATTACTACCCTGAGCAGGTAGCTCAATTCATGGTGGTGTGCTCCATGCCGCACAACTTGGCTATCAGAAAGGGACAAGTATTGCCTGAAGGGTCTGACAGTCCACCTCACCAGAGAGAGGAAGAGGAGGATGAGGAGGCGGACACTGACATCAGCCCAGACAATCAGGCTGATGCTGAAGCTATGCCCCCGCCCCGCTGTAGTCCACATGAAAGGGCCCGTGATGGCAGGATAGCAGCAAGAACCTTATGTCAGGAGCTCATCAATGAGCGCTTTGCCTGAAAGAACGCTGGTGGTATTTACAAGGCTGACACACTGCTGGGTCAATGGTGATTGTTAAAGTTTAAGTTGATTTAAGTTAAGTGTAATTATACCCTTTGATGTTAAGGAATCACCAGCGTGTAACGGTGCAGCTATCCAAGCCAATGCACAACAAGGTTTTGTTAAATAAAAAACATTTAAACCGAACACTAGTCTGAAATCATCAGTATTTCTGTAAAAACCAACTCTCCCCCCCGCCGCCCGCCGCTTCTCCTCCCCACCACGACCCCTTCCCCTTCCCCTCCTGACTCCAAGCTGCCTGGCCGAGGAGCTCCTTGCGCGATGCTTCGTGGGTGGGGGAGGGGAGGGGTGACGGCCAAACCACTGCTTGGAGGGATACGGGAGAGGACGGTCCCGAGGTGGGAACGTGCTCCAAGCCAGAAACAAGATGTTTCTCCTGGCTCTGATGTGTCATTGGCAATGGGAGTGCGGCACCATGGGGTGCAGTCCATGCACAGGGACCACTGGGAGCCCTCTGCCACCAGTGTTCCTGGCTACCTGCTCCAGGGCCTCCTCCATCCCTTCCATGTTATATATTATTTGTTGGACAAAATCTCGGTGCCAACTATGTTCTTGGTGCTTAGTAGGCTTTTTGCTGCTGGTGAATCTCCCTCGTGTCTCCCACAACAGCCAAACAAGCACACACCACACCCACACATGCCATCAGACCCTCTCTGTTCCCTCTCTCTCTGTCTCCTCTTCTGCGCAGGTCATGATGATCCTTGACGTCCTGAATTGCGGGAATCGAGCATTGCCATGCCGTTGCTAAGGACGGCGACACTTTACGGTAGAAGGTCAGAGAGATTTAATGGTACCGCTCAGTTCACATCGCTCGCAGTAACGCCCAATTTCAAAAATGAGACGAGGTGCTTTGAGAATGGGCGAGAAGCCAGCGATCTGAAAACCCATTTTTACCGCCCGCGCTGGAAATACCGCCTATTTTTGGGCGATCTGCACAAAAGTGTAAAATCTAACCCATAGTCTTCCCTTTCTTAATCATTTTTTAGTCATTCTTTGCTGGCTTTTAAAAGCTTCCCAATCTTCTGTCCTCCCACTAGTTTTAGCCACTTTGTATGCCCTTGTTTTTAATTGGATACCATCCTTTATTTCTTTAGTTAGCCACGGATGACTATCTTTTCTTTTACACTCTTTCCTCCTCACTGGAATATATTTTTCTTAAGAGTTGTGAAATATCTCTTTAAATGTACGCCACTGTTCATCAACTGTCCTACACTTTAATCTATTTTTCCCATCCACTTTAGCCAACCTCATATCTTTGTAGTCTCCTTTATTTAAGCTTAGTACTCTGGTTAGAGATCCAACTTTCTCATCCTCCATCTGTATTTCAAATTCAACCATGCTATGGTTACTCATTCCAAGGGGATCCTTTACCAGGAGATTGTTTATTAATCCTAGCTCATTTCACAGGACCAGATCTCAGATAGCCTGCCCCCTGGTTGGTTCCATTACATACTGCTCAAGGAACCCGTCCCTTATGCACTCTATGAACTCTTCCTCAAGGCTACCCTGACCAAGTTGATTTGTCCAATATGGAGGTTAAAATCACCCATGATTATTGCTGTTCCCTTTTACAAGCCCCCACTATTTACTGGTTTATACTCCGACCAACAGGAACAGAAAAAGCTTCCACTCATTAATGTGCAGCTCGTGTGTGACGATGACATGCATCGCGACATACCCTGGGAGCACCCTTGATGTGTTCATCCTACGTGAGAGCGCTATATCTGCCATGTTTCAGTAGCAGCCAGAAGGGCAGAGCTGGCTACTGGGAGACAAAGGGTACGGCCTCGCCACCTGGCTCCTGACACCCCTGTGCGTAACCCGGACGGAAGTTGACTGGCAATACAACATATCGCACATTGCGACGTGCAGCATAATAGAGACGACCATTGGCATTTTGAAACGTTTCCGATGCCTGGACCATTCTGGAGACTACTTGCAATACTCCCCTGAGATTGTCGGTCAGTTCACTCTTGTGTGCTGCATGCTGCATAACTTAGCCATCATGAGGCAGCAGCAGCTGGTAGTAGAAGACCCACCTGAGGTGATAGTAGCTGATGATGATGAGGACGATGCAGATGAAGAGGAGGAGGAGGACGAGGAAGCCTCCCTGAACCCGGGGCACAAAGGAGGAGGATGGCAGGCCGTCGTGCCCCTTTAACGATTGCTCGAGCCTTGCGCCAGCAGCTCATCCGTGAACGCTTTGCTGCCTGAAGGCTCAGCGGCAACTGTTCCACATGGACCATGTTTTGGAAGAGCTCGGGAGTGCGTTGGGGTGCCCTCAGACCGACATGGGTGCAATCAATGACCCCAGGACCCTGGGGAAGCCTGCAATGCACAGGAAGCCAGTCTGCCGCTCCAACTGCTTGTCGCTGCTCCTAGGGAAAGAGATGTAATCGGCCCTCCTCCTATGGAGAGCACCTGTGACCTCCTGTATCGACGTGTAGGCTGCAGCTCAGCGATAATGTCACTGGACCAACAAGTTCAAATCCCACCACAGCAGCTGGGCAATTTAAATTCAGTTAATTAAATACATTTGGAATGAAAAAGCTAGTGTCAGTAATAGAAACATCGAAAATAGGTGCAGGAACAGGCCATTTGGCCCTTTGAGCCTGCACCGCCATTCAACAAGATCATGGCTGATCTGACCGTGGACTCAGCTCCACTTACCTGCCTGCTCCCCATAACCCTTAATTCCCTTATTGGTTAAAAATCTATCCATCTGTGATTTGAATACATTCAATGAGCTCACCTCAACTGCTTCCTTGGGCAGAGAATTCCACAGATTCACAACCCTCTGGGAGAAGAAATTTCCTCTCAACTCGGTTTTAAATTGGCTCCCCTGTATTTTGAGGCTGTGTCCCCGAGTTCTAGTCTCCCTGACCAGTGGAAACAACCTCGCTGCCTCTATCTTGTCTATCCCTTTCATTATTTTAAATGTTTCTATAAGATCACCCCTCATCCTTCTGAACTCCAACGAGTAAAGACCCAGTCTACTCAAGCTATCATCATAAGGTAACCCCGTCATCTCTGGAATCAGCCTAGTGAATCGTCTCTGTACCCCCTCCAAAACTAGTATATCCTTCCTTAAGTAAGGTGACCAAAACTGCACGCAGTACTCCAGGTGCGGCCTCACCAATACCCTGTACAGTTGCAGCAGGACCTCCCTGCTTTTGTACTCCATCCCTCTCGCAATGAAGGCCAACATTCCATTCGCCTTCCTGATTACCTGCTGCACCTGCAAACTAACTTTTTGGGATTCATGCACAAGGACCCCCAGGTCCCTCTGCACCGCAGCATGTTGTAATTTCTCCCCATTCAAATAATATTCCATTTTAATGTTTTTTTTTCCAAGGTGGATGACCTCACATTTTCCGACATTGTATTCCATCTGCCAACCCTTAGCCCATTCGCTTAACCTATCTAAATCTCTTTGCAGCCTCTCTGTGTCCTCTACACAACCCGCTTTCCCACTAATCTTTGTGTCATCTGCAAATTTTGTGACACTACACTCTGTCCCCTCTTCCAGGTCATCTATGTATATTGTAAACAGTTGTGGTCCCGGCACCGATCCCTGTGGCACACCACTAACCACCGATTTCCAACCTGAAAAGGACCCATGTATCCCGACTCACTGCTTTCTGTTAGCCAGCCAATTCTCTATCCATGCTAATACATTTCCTCTGACTCCACGTACCTTTATCTTCTGTAGTAACCTTTTGTGTGGCACCTTATCGAATGCCTTTTGGAAATCTAAATACACCACATCCATCGGTACACCTCTATCCACCATGCTCATTATATCCTCAAAGAATTCCAGTAAATTAGTTAAACATGATTTCCCCTTCATGAATCCATGTTGCGTCTGCTTGATTGCACTATTCCTATCTAGATGTCCCGCTATTTCTTCCTTAATGATAGCTTCAAGCATTTTCCCCACTACAGATGTTAAACTAACCAGCCTATAGTTACTTGCCTTTTGTCTTCCCCCTTTTTTAAATAGAGGCGTTACATTAGCTACTTTCCAATCCGATGGTACCTCCCCAGAGTCCAGAGAATTTTGGTAGATTATAACGAATGCATCTGCTATAACTTCCGCCATCTCTTTTAATACCCTGGGATGAATTTCATCAGGACCAGGGGACTTGTTTACCTTGAGTCCCATTAGCCTGTCCAGCACTATCCCCCTAGTGATAGTGATTGTCTCAAGGTCCTCCCTTCCCACATTCCCGTGCCCAGCAATTTTTGGCATAGTTTTTGTGTCTTCCACTGTGAAGACCGAAGCAAAATAATTGTTTAAGGTCTCAGCCATTTCCACATTTCCCATTATTAAATCCCCCTTCTCATCTTCTAAGGGACCAACATTTACTTTAGTCACTCTTTTCCGTTTTATATATCTGTAAAAGCTTTTACTATCTGTTTTTATGTTTTGCGCAAGTTTACTTTCGTAATCTATCTTTCCTTTCTTTATTGCTTTCTTAGTCATTCTTTGCTGTCGTTTAAAATTTTCCCAATCTTCTAGTTTCCCACTAACCTTGGCCACCTTATACGCATTGGTTTTTAATTTGATACTCTCCTTTATTTCCTTGATTATCCACAGCTGGTTATCCCTTCTCTTACCACCCTTCTTTTTCACTGAAATATATTTTTGTTGAGCACTATGAAAGAGCTCCTTAAAAGTCCTCCACTGTTCCTCAATTGTACCACCGTTTAGTCTGTGTTCCCAGTCTACTTACAATTCTGCCCTCATCCCACTGTAGTTCCCTTTGTTTAAGCATAGTATGCTCATTTGAGACACTACTTCCTCACCCTCAATCTGTATTACAAATTCAACCATACTGTGATCACTCATTCCGAGAGGATCTTATACTAGGAGATCGTTTATTATTCCTGTCTCATCACACAGGACCAGATCTAAGATAGCTTGCTCCCTTGCAGGTTCTGTAACATACTGTTCTAAGAAACAATCCTGTATGCATTCTATGAATTCCTCCTCAAGGCTACACCATGCGATTTGATTTGACCAATCGATATGTAGGTTAAAAACCCCATGATTACTGCCGTTCCTTTTTCACATGCCTCCATTATTCTCCTGATTATTGTCCGCCCCACCGTGAAGTTATTATTTGGGTGCCTATAACCTACGCCCACCAGTGACTTTTCCCCCTTAATATCTCTAATCTCCACCCACAATGATTCAACATTTTGTTCATTAGAGCCAATATCGTCTCTCACAACTGCCCTGATATCATCCTTTATTAACAGAGATAGCCCACCTCCTTTCCCTTCTTGTCTATCTTTCCGAATTGTCAGATACCCCTGTATGTTTAATTCCCAGTCTTGGCCACCCTGCAACCACGTTTCAGTAATGGCCACCAAATCATACCCATTTGGAATGATTTGTGCCGTCAACTCATTTACTTTGTTTCGAATGCTGCGTGCGTTGAGGTAAAGTGTTTTGATACTAGTTTTTAAACCATGATTTTTAGTTTTGACCCCTCCTGCAGCCCTTTTATATTCATACATATTGTCCCTTCCTATCACCTTGTGGTTTACACTTACATAGAAACATAGAAAATAGGTGCAGGAGTAGGCCATTCGGCCCTTCTAGCCTGCACCGCCATTCAATGAGTTCATGGCTGAACATGCATCTTCAGTACCCCATTCCTGCTTTCTCACCATACCCCTTGATTCCCCGAGTAGTAAGGACTTCACCTAACTCCTTTTTGAATATATTTAGTGAATTGGCCTCAACAACTTTCTGTGGTAGAGAATTCCACAGGTTCATCACTCTCTGGGTGAAGAAATTCCTCCTCATCTCGGTCCTAAATGGCTTACCTCTTATCCTTAGACTGTGTCCCCTGGTTCTGGACTTCCCCAACATTGGGAACATTCTTCCTGCATCTAACCTGTCTAAACCCGTCAGAATTTTAAACGTTTCTATGAGGTCCCCTCTCATTCTTCTGAACTCCAGTGAATACAAGCCCAGTTGATCCAGTCTTTCTTGATAGGTCAGTCCCGCCATCCCGGGAATCAGTCTGGTGAACCTTCGCTGCACTCCCTCAATAGCAAGAATGTCCTTCCTCAGGTTAGGAGACCAAAACTGAACACAATACTCCAGGTGTGCCCTCACCAAGGCCCTGTACAACTGTGGCAACACCTCCCTGCCCCTGTACTCAAATCCCCTCGCTGTGAATGCCAACATGCCATTTGCTTTCTTAACCGCCTGCTGTACCTGCATGCCAACCTTCAATGACTGATGTACCATGACACCCAGGTCTCGTTGCACTTCCCCTTTTCCTAATCTGTCACCATTCAGATAATAGTCTGTCTCTCTGTTTTTACCACCAAAGTGGATAACCTCACATTTATCCACATTATACTTCATCTGCCATGCATTTGCCCACTCACCTAACCTATCCAAATCGCTCTGCAGCCTCATAGCATCCTCCTCGCAGCTCACACTGCCACCCAACTTAGTGTCATCCGCAAATTTGGAGATACTACATTTAATCCCCTCGTCTAAATCATTAATATACAGTGTAAACAGCTGGGGCCCCAGCACAGAACCTTGCGGTACCCCACTAGTCCCAATCCCATGTGCTTTAACTTTGCACATTAATCTCTTGTGTGGGACCTTGTCGAAAGCCTTCTGAAAGTCCAAATATACCACATCAACTGGTTCTCCCTTGTCCACTCTACTGGAAACATCCTCAAAAAATTCCAGAAGATTTGTCAAACATGATTTCTCTTTCACAAATCCATGCTGACTTGGACCTATCATATCACCTCTTTCCAAATGAGCTGCTATGACATCCTTAATAATTGATTCCATCATTTTACCCACTACCGATGTCAGGCTGACCAGTCTATAATTCCCTGTTATCTCTCTCCCTCCTTTTTTAAAAAGTGGGGTTACATTGGCTACCCTCCACTCCATCGGAACTGATCCAAAGTCAATGGAATGTTGGAAAATGACTGTCAATGCATCCACTATTTCCAAGGCCACCTCCTTAAGTACTCTGGGATGCAGTCCATCAGGCCCTGGGGATTTATCGGCCTTCAATCCCATCAATTTCCCCAACACAATTTCCCGACTAATAAGGATTTCCCTCAGTTCCTCCTCCTTACTAGACCCTCCGACCCCTTTTATATCCGGAAGGTTGTTTGTGTCCTCCTCAGTGAATACCGAACCAAAGTACTTCTTCAATTGGTCCGCCATTTCTTTTTTCCCGTTATGACTTCCCCTGATTCTGACTGCAGGAGACCTACGTTTGTCTTTACTAACCTTTTTCTCTTTACATATCTATAGAAACTTTTGCAACCCGTCTTAATGTTCCCTGCAAGCTTCTTCTCGTACTCCATTTTCCCTGCCCTAATCAAACCCTTTGTCCTCCTCTGCTGAGTTCTAAATTTCTCCCAGTCCCCGGGTTCGCTGCTATTTCTGGCCAATTTGTATGCCACTTCCTTGGCTTTAATACTATCCCTGATTTCCCTTGATAGCCACGGTTGAGCCACCTTCCCTTTTTTATTTTTACGCCAGACAGGAATGTACAATTGTTGTAGTTCATCCATGCGGTCTCTAAATGTCTGCCATTGCCCATCCACAGTCAACCCCTTCAGTATCATTCGCCAATCTATCCTAGCCAATTCACGCCTCATACCTTCAAAGTTACCCTTCTTTAAGTTCTGGACCATGGTCTCTGAATTAACTGTTTCATTCTCCATCCTAATGCAGAATTCCACCATATTATGGTCACTCTTCCCCAAGGGGTCTCGCACAACGAGATTGCTAATTAATCCTCTCTCATTACACAACACCCAGTCTAAGATGGCCTCCCCCCTAGTTGGTTCCTCGACATATTGGTCTAAAAAACCATCCCTTATGCACTCCAGGAAATCCTCCTCCACCGTATTGCTTCCAGTTTGGTTAACCCAATATATGTGCATTTTAAAGTCACCCATTATAACTGCTGCACCTTTATTGCACGCACCCCTAATTTCATGTTTGATGCCCTCCCCAACATCACGACTACTGTTTGGAGGTCTGTACACAACTCCCACTAACGTTTTTTGCCCTTTGGTATTCTGCAGCTCTGCCCATATAGATTCCACATCATCCAAGCTAATGTCCTTCTGAACTATTGCCTTAATTTCCTCCTTCACCAGCAATGCTACCCCACCTCCTTTTCCTTTTATTCTATCCTTCCTGCATGTTGAATACCCCTGGATGTTGAGTTCCCAGCCCTGATCATCCTGGAGCCACGTCTCCGTAATCCCAATCACATCATATTTGTTAACATCTGTTTGCACAGTTAATTCATCCCCCTTATTGCGGATACTCCTTGCATTAAGACACAAAGCCTTCAGGCTTGTTTTTTTAACACCCTTTGTCCTTTTAGAATTTTGCTGTACAGTGTCCCTTTTTGTTCTTTGCCTTGGGTTTCTCTGCCCTCCACTTTTCCTCATCTCCTTTCTGTCTTTTGCTTTTGCCTCCTTTTTGTTTCCCTCTGTCTCCCTGCATTGGTTCCCATCCCCCTGCCATATTAGTTTAAATCCTCCCCAACAGCATTAGCAAACACTCCCCCTCGGACATTGGTTCCGGTCCTGCCCAGGTGCAGACCGTCCGGTTTGTACTGGTCCCACCTCCCCCAGAATCGGTTCCAATGCCCCAGGAATTTGAATCCCTCCCTGCTGCATCACTGCTCAAGCCACGTATTCATCTGCGCTATCCTGCGATTCCTACTCTGACTATCACGTGGCACTGGTAGCAATCCCGAGATTACTACTTTTGAGGTCCTACTTTTTAATTTAGCTCCTAGCTCCTTAAATTCGTTTCGTAGGACCTCATCTCTTTTTTTACCTATGTCGTTGGTACCAATGTGCACCACGACAACTGGCTGATCTCCCTCCCTTTTTAGAATGTCGTGCACCCGCTCCGAGACATCCTTGACCCTTGCAAAGGGAGGTAACATACCATCCTGGAGTCTCGGTTGCAGCCGCAGAAACGCCGATCTATTCCCTTTACAATTGAATCCCCTATCACTATCGCTCTCCCACTCTTTTTCCTGCCCTCCTGTGCAACAGAGCCAGCCACGGTGCCATGAACTTGGCTGCTGCTGTCCTCCCCTGATGAGTCATCCCCCTCAACATGACCCAAAGCAGTGTATCTGTTTTGCAGGGGGATGACCACAGGGGACTCCTGCACTACCTTCCTTGCACTACTCTTCCTGCTGGTCTTCCATTCCCTAGCTGGCTGTGGACCCTTCTCCTGCGGTAAGACCAACTCGCTACACGTGATACTCACGTCATTTTCAGCATCGTGGATGCTCCAGAGCGAATCCACCCTCAGCTGCAACTCCGCAACGCGGACCGTCAGGAGCTTGAGGTGGATACACTTCCTGCAGATATAGTCGTCAGGGACACTGGTGTCGTCCCTGAGTTCCCACATGGTACAGGAGGAGCATAACACCCAACCGAGCTCTCCTGCCATGACTTAACCCTTAGATGCACTTAAATTGGCAACAACAATGTTAAAAGTTACTCACTGTTATAGACTGTTGTCGGCTACTCTGCTCTGTCGCCTCCTGCCTTTTGCATTCTTTCTTAGGGTTCTGTTCATCTGAGCTCTCACCCACTCTAACTAGCTCAGAGCCCTCTCCTGGGTTCCCATCCCCCTGCCAAGCTAGTTTCAAGCCCTCCCAACCATACTATCAAAACCACCCGCGAGAACATTGGTCCTGTCTCTGTTGAGGTGTAACCTGTCCGACTTGTACAGATCCCACCAACCCCAGAAGCGGTCCCAATTGTTCAGGAAACGAAAGCCCTCCCTCCTACACGGGAGAATGGAGAGCACTAGCTCCAACTGTCACAGGAGAGAGAGTGGAGAGCACCAGTTCCAACAGTCGCAGGAAAGAGAGTCTTGGTGATGATGAAACTACCAATTTAGGGGCACTTGTTTAAAAGTCTTTGGTATGTCCCCCTCCCTTTAATCAGGAGGCTTTTGATTTAACTGTTTTCTCCAAAAATAATTGTCGGCTGCAAACTGCGAGATGTTGGAGCTGTCTGCAGTGGCAGCTTGGAAGGACCCAGTGATCTAAGTTCAGGGTGATTGTAACCTTGGATGCCACGCTCAGGGCTGTCCTCGTCCATGTTTGCGGCTCCAAGTCTGCCTGCAGGAGATTGCAGAGCTCCGTTAATCGTAGCCTGCGCAGGCACTGATCACCATTGAGGTTCCTGGAGGAGAACTGGTGCCAGAAGACCCTTTGTCGATATGGCTTTCTGCCCCCAATTCTGTGCAGCCATCTTTATTTCTCTTCTGTCTCATTGGCTTCTCCCTGTTGGTCTGGAAACAGATAATGTGCTCACGGATAGCCCATCTGAAGTGTGGATGTGCAGGCTGTCTCCTCCCTGCCCCCTCCTCTTCCCTCTGCGAGTAGCTTTGTGTGGTGTCCCTGCACCATACTACAAACTCACACGAGGCATGTACTGCAGACACAGTCACTACGTGACCTTAACCTTTATTCCCAGGACCACGGAGTGCTGATCCTGGGTGGGACCTCCCCTTTTATACTTGGAAACCCAGGTGAGGAGTGTCTCCCACAAGTTTACCCCCTGTGGTCAAGGTGTGCATTTCTAGGGTATAAGTACAGTGTACAGGAGTTACATGAAGGTTACAGTTACATGAAGATTACTGTTGCATGATGGTTACATACATGACATCACCACCCCCCTTACGCCTTTTTGTGTCAAAGGTTAAGTCTCTCAGGTGGTCGGCGCTCTCTCGTGGAGCGCCGCAGTTGTGGCTCTGGTGGCTGAGCCTTGGCATGCGTCTCTGTTACCTGAGGTGATTCCGGTCTGTCCGGGCTGGCTGCAGGGACTGTGCATGCTGTGGATTGTCTTCGTTGCTCATCCACTGGCAGTGGTGTGGGTGATATCTCATGCTCTTCAGGTTCCTCCGTGTCTGTGCTGAACCTTTTCTTTACTTGGTCCAAGTGTTTGCGGCATATCTGCCCATTGTTTAGTCTGACCACTATGACCCTATTCACTTCTTTGCCAATTACTGCGCCCTCAAGCCACTTGGGTCCCAAAGCATGGTTAAGAACAAATACCGGGTCATCCATTTCTATACACCTTCCCCATGAGTTTCAATCATGGCACTCGGTTTGGGACTGGTGCTTGCCCTCAACAATGTCTGCCAGGGCTGGGTGAATGAGGGACAACTGTGTTTTAAGCGTGCGTTTCATGAGGAGTTCCGCTGGCGGGACTCCCGTGAGCGAGTGTGGGTGGGACCTGTAGGCCAGCAGGATGCGTGATAGGCGGTACTGAAGGGAGGGCCCTTGGATACGTAGCATGCCCTGTTTTATGACTTGGACCGCACGTTCCGCCTGGCTATTGGAGGCCGGCTTGAACGGCGCTGTCCGGACATGTTTGATACCATTGCCCGACATAAACTCCAGGAATTCATGGCTGGTGAAACACGGGCCATTGTCGCTGACCAGGATGTCCGGCAAGCCATGGGTCGCAAAAACCGTACGCAGACTCTCCACGGTGATGGCATGCACGAGTTTAATACGATGCACTCGATCCATTTCGAGTATGCATTGGCAACGATCAGGAACATTTTCCCCATGAACGGGCCCGCATAGTCGACGTGAATACTTAACCATGGCCTGGTGGGCCAGGGCCACGGGCTGAGTGGGGCCTCCCTAGGGGCATTGCCCAGCTGGGCACACGTCGTGCACCTGTGAACCCAGTGTTCCAGGTCTGAGTCAATCCCCGGCCACCATACATGTGACCGGGCAATGGCCTTCATTAACACAATGCCAGGGTGCTCGCTGTGGAGTTCCCTGATGAATGCTTCCCTGCCTTTCTGGGGCATGACTACTCGGCTGCCCCATAGCAGGCAGTCGGCTTGGATGGAGAGTTCATCCATCCGTCTCTGAAACGGTCTGACCTCCTCGGGGCACGCCCCGTGTGCGGACGCCAAATCCCCAGTCAGGACACATTTCCTTATCATGGATAGGAGTGGGTCCCTGTTGGTCCAGAGTTTGATCTGGCGGGCTGTGATGGGGGAGCCTGCGGTGTCAAAAGCCTCAACGGCCATGACCATCTCGGCGCTCTGCTCCGATGCCCCCTCGGTGGTGGCCAGTGGGAGCCTGCTGAGCGCATCAGTGCAATGTTCGGTGCCTGGCCGGTGCCGTATGGTGTAGTCATACGCAGCCAGCGTGAGGGCCCATCGCTGTATGCGAGCTGACGCATTGGCATTGACAGCCTTGCTGTCGGACAACAGGGATGTTAACGGCTCATGGTCTGTTACTAGCTCGAACCGTCGACCGAAAAGGTACTGGTGCATCTTTTTCACACCGTAAACACAAGCGAGTGCTTCCTTTTCGACCATGCCATATCCACGCTCTGCCTGGGAGAGTGACCTGGAGGCATAAGCCACCAGTTGGAGTCAGCCGTCATCATTACCCTGCTGCAACACACACCTAACCCCGTAGGATGCTGCATCGCACGTTAAAACCAGTTTTTTACAGGGGTCATACAAAGTCAACAGTTTGTTAGAACACAGCAGGTTCCTTGCCTTATTGAAAGCCCGTTCTTGACAGTCCCCCCAAAGCCATTCACAGCCTTTACGCAGGAGCATGTATAACGGCTCCAACAATGTGCTTAAGTTCAGCAGAAAGTTCTCGAAATAGTTCAAAAGTCCCAGGAATGATTGCAACTCCGACGTGTTGCCGGGCCTGGGTGCCCGGCGGATCGCCTCCGTTTTTGATTCAGTGGGCCACATCCCATCTGTGGCAACCCTCCTGCCCAAAGACTCAACCCCTGGGGCCAAAAACACACACTTGGCCTTTTTCAGCCGCAAGCCTACCATGTCCAGTCAGCGTAGCACCTCCTCCAGGTTGTGGAGGTGTTCCTCAGTGTCTCGGCCCATTATAAGGATGTCGTCTTGGAATACGATTGTTCCAGGAATTAATGTGAGTAAGCTTTCCATGTTCCGCTGAAAGATAGCTACCGCCGAACGACTACCAAATGGACACCTGTTGTCGATAAATAATCCCTTGTGCGTCGTGATGGTGGTCAGAAACTTGGATTCTTCAGCCAGTTCCTGAGTCAGTGAGTTCCAGCTTTGTGAACAGCTTGCCACCTGCCAGGGTGGCAAAAAGGTCCTCCGCTCTCGGGAGCGGGTATTGGTCTTGCAGCGACACTCGGTTGATGGTGGCTTTGTAGTCGCCACAAATCCTGACCGAGCCATCTGCTTTAAGGACAGGAACGATGGGACTTGCCCAGTCGCTGAATTCAACGGCTGAAATTATGCCCTCTCTCAGCAGCCTGTCCAATTCACTTTCAATTTTCTCACACATCACATACGGCACCGCTCTGGCTTTGTAGTGCACCGGTCTGGCGTCCGGAGTGATGCGTATCACTACTTTAGTGCCCTTGAACGTTCCGACACCAGGTTGAAACAGTGACGCAAATTTTTGTAGGATCTGTGAGCATGAACTTCGCTCCACAGATCCCCCCATTTCCAATTCATCTTGGCTAGCCAACTCCTCCCCAAGAGCGCAGGGCCATTTCCCGGGACGATCCAGAGTGGCAACTGGTTCTGTGATCCATTATGTGTTACCACCAAGTTTGCACTGCCGAGCACTGGGATGATCTCTATGGTGTACATCCATAGCTGCGTGTCAATGCGTTCCAGTTTGGGCCTGCTAGCTCTGTGTGGTCATAGTCTCTCAAATTGTTGGGCGCTCATAAGTGACTGACTAGCTCCCGTATCCAGCTCCATGCGCACCGGGATGCCATTCAGTAAAACTTTCATCATCATGGGTGGCCTTTTAGTGTAAGAGCTGTGGACGTCAGCCACGTGAACCCGCTGAACTTCAGCATCCATGGCTTTTCCCGAGGCATCATCCTGCATTGCAGACCCCTCGTCTGGTTCCTCTGTCTCGCAGATTAGCCTCGCCACAGCCTTTTTGCACATCCTGGCCAAGTATCCACTGACGTTACAAATCCTACAGGTACATTGCTGGAACCTGCAGCTTTTCGCAGTATGTCTACCCCGCACCTCCAGCATGAGTTGAGATTGTTGTTAACAAAGGGACTGTTTCCATTTGGTTGCCCATTTGGTTGTTTCTAAGCACTCTGATGGTGGGTGTTAATGGTCCCATCGCGGAACGCATTGTTCCTCATGATGGCGTGAATTGCCGATCCCCTTTCCATTGTCCCTGTTGCGGGCCCACCCTAGAGTTTGTTGCTGCCTGGGCGGTTTCGAAATGCCCTTGCCTGCCTGCAGGGTCCCTAGCCGCGTTCACCATGTTAACTCCCTGGTCCATCGTCACGTTGGGACCAGGGCTGCACGTGTAAATTAACTTGGTCTCCTCATCCCCTGCCATGAAGGTCTGAGCTATCAAGTCCTTGGCCTCTATGAGCTTCCTGAAAATCCCGGCATGGATTAATGCCCTCAATGAAAAAGTCCCTTAACATCTCCCCACTGCAGGCGTCTGTGAACTTACAGAGACTGGCCAAGCGCCGCAGGTCCGCAACGAAGTCCGAGATGTTTTGCCCCTCCCGATGCCGGTGTGTGTAGAACCGGTGCCGGGCCATGTGTACGCTACTCACCGGCTTGAAATGCTCACTGATCAGCTGGCTGAGCTCTTCAAAGGACTTGTCCACTGGCTTTTGGGGTGCGAGCAAGTCTTTCATCAGCGCATACGTTTGTGGTCCGCAGCTGGTCAGTAGTTGCGCCCTCCGCTTGTCAGCTGCCGTTGCTCCCAGCCAGTCCTTCGTGACAAAGCTCTGCTGGAATCTTTCCACTAAGTCGTCCCAGTCCTCACCCACACAGTCATGTTCCTTTGTGCTACCAGTGGCCATCCTCGTGGTTCGGTGATTCCCGTTTCTTGTCGCCAAATGTGGTGTTCCTGCACCTTACTACAAATTCACACGAGGCATGTACTGCAGACACAGTCGCCATGTGACCTTAATCTTTATTCCCAGGACCAAGGAGTGCTGACCCTGGGTGGGACCTCCCTTTTTATACCTGGAAACCCAGGTGAGGAGTGTCTCCCACAAGTTCACCCCCTGTGGTCAGGGTGTGCATTTCTAGGGTATAAGTACAGTGTACAGGAGTGGCATGAAGGTTACAGTTACATGAAGATTACTGTTGCATGATGGTTACATACATGACACTTTTCGTCTTTGTTACACCTGCTCCATCTCCCTGCCATGCTGCAGCGTGAGGGGGGCTGCAACTCGAACCCCCAGGACCGGGAGCCAGTGGGTCATCAGGGCCCTTCCAGTAGCTGCCAATGCAACTTTAACAACTTTCAAATCTCTTGCGGCAATCCAGTACTCTTGAAAACTCTGCAAGAGCCAACACGCATCAATAAGCAACTAACCTGCGAGTGGGAGGTATCTCATTAAATAGCGCTGGTGGTGGGGGGGGGGGGGGTCCCTTCTACAGCTGAACACATATTTAGCTGTGCATGTTTAGGAGAAGGCGTGAATGGAGCAGCGAGGTTAAAAATGGCGGGTCGTGTGTCAAATCAGCGTTATACGCTGACTGACGTCACGATCTGTCGACTGCATACTGTTCACGCATGCACATACTGCTCATGCTATTATCTTACCAAGATGGCATTCAGCGGGGGTCCCACCAGAAGTGGGGTGAAGCAAGGAGGCCACCAGTTTTCATTCTACAGGTGTTATGGAGCGACAAACCATGTTTCCATCCTTGGCAACTGCCTGATGCTGAGCCAGACCGATCGCAACCTTGGTGTTGTGTTTGACTCCGAGGTGAATGTCCGACCACATATCTGCACCATCACTAAGACTGCCTAGTTCCACCTCCAGAACATCGCCCCCGACTCTGGCCCTGCTTCAGCTCATCTGCTGCAGACATCCTCATAGATGCCTTTTTTTACCTCTAGCCTTGACTATTCCGACGCTCTCCTGGCCGGCCTCCCAGCTTCCACCCTCCAAAGCTTGGCTGTCTGTATCTAAACTCACTCTAAGGCTCATTCACCCATCACTTCTGTGCGTGCTGACTCCCAGTCAGACAACGCCTCAGTTTTAAAGTTCTCATCCTTGTTTTCTAATCCCTCCATGGCCTCGCCCCTCCCTATCTCTGTAACGTCCTCCAGCCCTGCAAGCCTCCGAGATCTCTTCACTCCTCCAATTCTGGCCTCTTGCGCATCCCTGATTTTAATCGCTCCACCACTGCATCTGTGCTTTCAGCTATCATCCGTAAGCTCTGGAATTCCCTCCCGAAAACTCTCCACCTCTCTACCTCTCTCTCCTCCTTCAAGATGCTCCTTAAACCTCACCTATTTAACCAAGCTTTTTCTCAGCTGTCCTGACATCTCCTTCTGTGGATCGGTGTTATTAATGTTGTTTTATTGATATCGCTTTTGTTAAGCACCTTGGGACATTTTGCTAGGTTAAAGGCACGATACAAATGCAAGTTATTATTGTTCTTGAAGGACTGTCCTTCAGATGACACACATTCCCTGACACCACATTTCCAGCACTGGACAAGAGACAAGAGAGTGAGGCCAAAGAGGCCACTCACATCTACACCCACCTTGCCCGCACCTGTTGCTGTGCTGTGACAGATGGAGAAATGCTGGGCTTCCCCTGGGGAGCGAGATAACAGCAGCTCTGCTGCAACAAATAGTCCCTGGACACGAGAGAGGGCGAAGGAATGGATTGGGAAATGTAAAACTTTGAGGAACTGGATTCTGAACAAAATGAGGTTCCTCGGATCATGGCGTGTTCACACCAGATACATGTGTCAGAAATGTTTGCTATCCTGGATTAATGCAGAATGCCTGCTGACCAAGAGGATAACAGTGAATCCCAGATTTCCAGGATTGTGACATGCTTGACCCTCAAAGGGTATATATTAGGCACTAGTTTGCAAAAGCAGAGCTTGAGCACAGAGCTGGGAGAAAGTTGGGTGCATCGCAGACCGAGTGGATTGCAAACAGAGAGCTGAGAATTTGATGATAGTATGAATTGGGCGGAGAGGAGGAAGGTGGTTTCTCATGCCCAAGGAGTGGAGCCCATGGTTTCTAAGCTAAGTATCTAGACTTGCCTGCGGCCTGTGGCAACTTCAGGATGCTTAATGTGTCGCAGAGGCCAAAGTTTGCTCGAACTCACACTGAGGGTTTCTGAGCCTGAGGTGAATTGGATTCACTGCCAGAGCCTTTGGATGGCTGAATAGTTCCTGCATCACAGCTCCCAGGAGGTGGTCACCCCACAGCCAGGGTTCAGACTCATCATCATAGGCAGTCCCTTGGGGTCGAGGATGACTTGCTTCAACACTAAAAATGAGTACTCAGGTGATTGATAACTAATTTTAAATGGAAGATGCCTGTGCATGAATTCTTTTAACGTGGGGTGGCCGTTGCACACCAGCCACCACACGGGCTTGACGGAGCAAGGTCTTGGTCCAGTGGCAAGGGAATCCAAGACAACTGGAGACCAGGCTCCGCCACAAAGTGCCAATACATACACACAAACGCAAACATACTCTGATCAGAAAGAAGCAGGGCGAGCGTGCATGTAGCTTTGCCAGGATCGTGGGCTTCTCCATGGTGCAGGGCGCCATCGACTGCACCCACATGGCTTTGTGGGCACCGCATAACAATCCTGAGATTTAATGTGCAGTTTGTGTTGTTATGTATGTTAACTGGGTTTTACCTGCCACCGGAGTGCGCGACTGTCGGAGTCCTAATGGTCACTGGCAGACACGTGCAAGGCGTGTATATAATGTTGGCAGCCATGTTGAATCCTCACTGAGAATAAATAAACTGGAGTAAGGTCATGCCTGAACTAGCTCACCGTACTTCGCCTCGTGGAGTTATTCGATACTTAACAATTGGCGACGAGTTAAAAATACTAACTTTCACGCAACCATGAGTATTGGAACTTTGGAGAGATTTGTGGAAGGGGAAGACTGTGAGGTTTTCACTGATCGCCTCGACCAGTACTTCGCAGCCAACGAATTGGAAGGAACCGATAACGCAAGTAAGCGCAGGGCAGTTCTCCTCACCGTTTGTGGGTCAAAGATTTATGGCCTTATCAAGAATCTACTCTCACCGACTCGATCAACGGATAAGACTTACGATGAATTGTGTACGCTGGTTCGGACCCACTTTAAATCCAAGGAAAGCATCATCATGGCGAGGTATTGTTTCTATATGCACAATCGCTCCGAGGGCCAGGAAGTGGTGGAATTTGTCGCTGCATTGGAGGAAATGCTGCGGGACTTTTTCATGCTTGGCATTGGCCACGAGGTCATCCTTTGAACGCTGTTGGCTGCTGAATTTCTAGATCTGAGCAGGGCCATCACGATCACCCAGGTATGCATGTCCACGGACGTAAACTTGAAACAGATATGTTCCCAGCATCGAAACTCACTGGCAAGTACTGTGCATAAAATAATATCGTCGGCAGCAGAGTTGCACATGGCAGGGCCGACTCGTCCGTGTTCGTACGATCTGTAACTGCTCAAAGTCCGTCATCAGTGGTGAATCAAATCTTAGCTTGTTGGCATTGCGGGGGCTATCATCAGGCTCATCAATGCCGATTCAAACAATATGTGTGCAAAGGCTGTGCAACAATGGGGCACCTTCAGCGAATGTGTCTGCAACCGAGCAAGCGTGCTGCGACACACCACGTGGCTGAGGATGATGGATCAAGTGGCACAGGAGACTCAGCCCGAGGTACAGGACGAAGAAGTGTATGGGGTACATTCTTTTACCAAAAGTGCTGGAAGTTAAATTAAATGGGGTTCCAGTATCCATGGAATTGGACACGAGTGTGAGTCAGTCAATAATGAGCCAGAGGGCTTTCGAAAAGCTGTGGGACACTAAGGCAAATGAGCCCAATCAATGCGAAGCTGCGTACCTACACCAAAGCTCATACCTGTTATTGGCAGCACGGCAGTAAAGATATCGTACGATGGAGCTGTGCATGATTTATCATTGTGAATCGTTCCAGGCAATGGCCCATCGCTGTTCGGCAGGAGTTGGCTTGAGAAAATTAAATGGAACAGGAACGATATTGAAGTCTTATCATCAGTGGATGAAACTTCATGTGCTCAAGTGCTGAGCAAGTTTCCCTCGTTATTTGAACCAGGCATCGGCAATTTCACGGGAGCCAAGGTGCAGATCCACCTAGGCCCGGACGCAAGACCCGTCCATTACAAGGCTCAGGCGGTTCCTTACATGATGAGGGAGAAGGTCAAGATTGAACTGGACAGACTTCAACGGGAAGGAATCATATCACCAGTCGAGTTCAATGAATGGGCCAGTCCAATTATCCCAGTGTTGAAAAGTGATGGCACAGTCAGGATCTGCGGCGACTACAAGGTAACGATCAACCGAGTCTCGATACAGGATCAGTACCCATTACCCAAGGCTGATGACTTGTTTGCAATGCTAGTGGGGGGGAAGTCGTTCACCAAATTGGACCTGATCTCCGTTTACATGACACAGGAGCTGGTCGAATCATCGCAAAAACTGACGTGGCTCAACACACACAAAGGACTGTTTATATACCACAAAGGGCTGTTTATATACCACAAAGGGCTGTTTATATACCACTGATTACCCTGTCAGAATTCACCCGGCGGCAGCCATATTTCAGAGAAACATGGAGAGTTTGCTGAAGTCCGTCCCGAGAACTGTCGTGTTCCAAGATGGCATCCTGATCACCGGTCATGACGCCACCAAACACCTGCACAACCTGGAAGAGGTTACATGTTGTCTGGACAGAGTGGGACTCAGGTTAAAATGCTCCAAGTGCGTTTTCATGGCACCAGAAGTCGAATTCCTGGGGAGAAAGATTGCAGCAGACGGCATCAGGCTTTTGGACTCGAAGACAGAGGCCATCAAGAATGCACCCAGAGCCCAGAGTGTGACGGAGCTGCGTTCATTCCTGGGTCTTCTCAACTATTTCGGTACCTTTCTACCTAGTTTGAGCACATTGCTAGAGCCCTTGCACATGTTGCTGAGAAAGGGTAACGACTGGGTTTGGGGCAAATCTCAATACAGAGCCTTTGAGAAGGCCAGGAACCTGCTATGTTCCAATAAATTACTGGTACACTCTGACCCATGTAAGCGGTTAGTGCTGGCCTGTGACACCTCATCATATGGGGTCGGTTGTGTGCTCCAGCAAGCCAATGTATCAGGCAAACTCCAACCAGTTGCATACGCATCCAGAAGTCTGTCTAAGGCTGAAAGAGCCTATAGTATGGTAGAGAATCAGGCTTTGGCATGCGTATATGGGGTTAGGAAAATGCACCAATACCTGTTTGGGCTTACGTTTGAGCTTGAAACAGACCACAAGCCGCTCATTTCATTATTTTCTGAGATCAAAGTTATAAACACGAATGCCTCGTCCCACATCCAAAGATGGGCACTGACATTATCCGCTTATAATTATGTCATCCGCCATAGACCAGGCACTGAAAGCTGATGCGCATAGCCGGCTACCATTGCCCACAACCGGGGTGGAAATGCCGTAGCCCGCAAACTTGCTGCTGGTCATGGATGCCTTCGAGAACGAGGGATCACCCGTCATGGCTGCCAAATTAGGACCTGGACCAGCCAGGATCCTGTACTGTTAAGCGTAAAAAGGTGTGTCCAAAATGGAAATTGGTCTACCGGGGAAATGCAGGATGAAATTAAGCCTTATAGCTGCCGCAAAGCTGAATTGTCTATTCAGTCTGATTGTCTGTTATGGGGTAATCATGTTGTTATGCCAAAAAAAGGCAGGGAAACTTTTGTGCGAGATTTACGCAGTACCCACCCAGGCATTGTCATGATGAAGACCATCATGTTTGGTGGCCCAGCATTGACTCAGACTTGGAGTCATGCGTGCACCAGTGCAACACTTGCATGCAACTAAGTTATGCACCTGTGAAGGCTCCACTGAGTCTGTGGCCATGGCCATCCAAACCGTGGTCAAGGATCCACATAGACTTTGCCGGCCCCTTTCTCGGCAAAATGTTTTTAGTGGTATTGGACGCTTACTCTAAATGGATTGAATGTGTAATCATGTCATCCAGCACGTCCATAGCCACTATTGAAAGCCTCCAGGCCATGTTCGCCACCCATGTCCTGCCCGACGACCTAGTCAGCGACAACGGACCGTGTTTCACCAGTTCGGAGTTCCACGAGTTTATGACCCGTAATGGCATCAAGCATGTCAGGTCTGTCCCTTTCAAACCCACCTCTAACGGTCAAGTGGAGTGGGCTGTCCAAACCATTAAGCAGAGCCTAAAACACGTGACTCTCGGCTCCCTACAGACCCGCTTGTTCCGCATTCTGCTCCGTTACCGGACGAGACCCCACTCGCTCACTGGGGTCCCTCCTGCTGAGCTGTTAATGAATAAAGGCCTCAAAACCAGGTTCTCCCTTGTACATCCGGATCTCAATGATCAGCTCGAAACCAGAAGGCAACAGCAGCAATGGTACCACGATCGCGCAGCTATATCACGTGACATTGCTGTTCATGACCCTGTGTTTGTCCTGAATTATGGTCATGGTCCAAAGTGGATTGCTGGCACAGTTTTGGCCAAGAAGGGGAACAGGGTGTTTGTAGTCAAACTGCTAAATGGCCAAACGTGCAAAAGGCACATTGACCAAATCAAACTGCGATTCACAGACAACCCAGAACAAATTGAAAATGACATCATCATTGACCAACCAACATGGGTTACAATGCTGGTTGAATACATGACATCACCTCCCCCCCCAAAGTCTTATTGGGATCACAGGTTGCGTCTCTCTGGTGGTTTACGCTCCCTTGTAGAGCGCCTGAGTTGGGGCTCCGGTTGTTGGCGCTGGCCTGAGTGTCTGCTGTTTGCGGTGCTTCAGGCCTGTCCGGACTGCCCACAGTGACTGGGCTCTGCTCCCTTCAGTTCCTGTGTTCGGTCACCTGTGGTGGAGTGGACTTTACCTCTGTGTTCTTCCTCTGCTTCTTCTATGGGGTTGCTGAACCTGCTTTTTTTTTGATCCACATGTTTGCAGCAGATTTGTCCATTGGTAAGTTTAACTACCAGAATCCTATTTCCCTCTTTGGCAACCACAGTGCCTGCGAGCCATTTGGGCCCTGCAGCGTAGTTGAGGACAAAAACAGGATCATTTACATCAATATATCGCGCCCTCGCATTCCTGTCATGGTAGTGATATTGTGACTGGCGCCTGCTCTCGACAATTTCTTTCATGGTGGGGTGTATAAGGGATAACCGGGTTTTGAGCATCCTTTTCATTAGCAGCTCTGCGGGTGGAACCCCTGTGAGCGAGTGTGGTCGGGATCTATAGGCCAACAGGAGGTGTGATAAGCGGGTTTGTAGGGAACCCCCTTGGATTCTGAGCATTCCCTGTTTGATTATCTGCACTGCTCGTTCTGCCTGGCCGTGTGAGGCCAGCTTGAACGGTGCCGTTCTAATATGGTTAATTCCATTGCCTGCCATGAAGTCCTGGAATTCAGTGCTTGTGAAGCACGGGCCATTGTCGCTGACCAAGATGTCCGGTAGACTGTGGGCGGCGAACATTGCCCGTAGACTTTCTACCGTGGCAGAGGATGTGCTTGAATTTAAAATGTCACACTCGATCCATTTGGAGCAGGCATCTACTACAATCAAAAACATTTCCCCATGAAAGGACCTGCATAGTCCACATGGATGCGTGACCAAGGCTTGGCGGGCCATGGCCAGGGGCTAAGGGGGGCTTCCCTGGGCGCATTGCCCAGCTGGGCACACGTGTTGCACCTGCGAACACAAAGTTCCAGATCTGCGTCTATCCCTGGCTACCAAACGTGTGACCTGGCAATTGCCTTCATCGTGACAATGCCCGGGTGCCCATTGTGGAGTTCTCTGATGAACACCTATCTGCCCATCTGGGGCATGACTACGCGGTTTCCCCACTGTAGGCAATCGGCCTGAATCAAGAGTTCATCCATGTGCCTGTGAAATTTCTCAAGGCATGCCCTGTACGTGGCTGCCCAGTCCCCATTCAGGACACATTTCTTGACTAGAGACAATAGCGGGTCTCTATTTGTCCTGACTTTAATCTGAAGGGCTGTCACGGGTAAGCCTTCGCTTCCGAAAGCTTCAACAGCCATGACCATCTCAGCAGCATGCTCGGTAGCCCCCTCAGTGGTGGCTAGTGGGAGCCTGCTGAGTGCATCGGCGCAGTTTTCGGTGCCCGGTCTGTGCTGAATTGTGTAGTCATAGGCAGCTAACGTGAGTACCCACCTCTGTATGCGGGCCGATGCATTTGCATTTATGGCCTTGTTGTCGGCCAAAAGGGACGATAGGGGTTTGTTATCTGTCTCCAGCTCAAATTTCCTGCCAAACAGGTACTGGTGCATTTTCTTTACCGCATATACACATGCGAGCGCCTCCTTTTCTACCATCCCGTAGCCCCTTTCTACCAGGGACAGACTTCTGGAGGCATAAGCTACCGGCTGTAACTGACCCTTGGCATTGACATGCTGCAACACACACCCGACACCATAGGACGACGCATCGCATGTTAACACAAGTTTTCTTACATGGGTCATATCGCGTTAACAGATTGTTGGAACATAACAAATTGCGTGCTCTATTAAAAGCCCTTTCCTGGCTGTCCCCCCAGACCCATTCGCGACCTTTGCGTAGGAGCACGTGTAGCGGCTCTAGCAGTGTGCTCAATTTGGGAAGAAAGTTACCAAAATAGTTCAGGAGCCCCAGGAATGAACGCAGCTCCGTCGTGTTACAGGGTCTGGGTGCTCTCTGGATCACTTCCAGAGAGGACGCAGTAGGGCTGATCCCGTCTGCTGCTACCCTCATCCCCAGGAATTCTACCTCTGGAGCTAGGAAGACGCACTTCGCCGTTTTCAGTCGCAGCCCTACACGGTCCAGTCTGCGTAGCACCTCCTCCAGGTTGTGGAGGTGTTCTTCAGTATCGTAACCCGTAATGAGGATGTCGTCCTGAAAAACCACTGTCCCTGGAATCGACTTGAGGAGGCTTTCCATATTTCGTTGGAAGATCGCGGCGGCCGAGCGAATCCCGAACGGACATCTGTTGTACTCAAACAACCCCTTGTGTGTGGTGATGGTGGTCAGCTTCTTCGACTCACTCGCGAGCTCCTGGGTCATGTAAGCTGAGGTCAGGTCCAATTTTGAAAAAAGTTTGCCACCGGATAGCGTCGCAAAGAGGTCCTCCACTCTCTGTAGCAGGTACTGGTCTTGGAGTGACACCCGATTGATGGTGGCCTTGTAATCGCCACATATCCGACCAACCCATCCGCCTTGAGCACCGGCACAATCGGGCTCGCCCAGTCACTGAATTCGACTGGCGAGATGATGCCTTCCCTCAGCAGGCGGTCCAATTCGCCTTCTATCTTTTCCCGCATCACGTATGGCACCGCTCTGGCCTTGTGGTGTATTGGCTTGGCGTCCGGGTTTATGTGAATCGCTACCTTGGCCCCTATGAAAGTGCCAATGCTGGGTTGAAATAATGAGTCAAATTTGTCCAGGATCTGTGAGCATGATACTCGCTCCACAGAGGAAGTTGCATTGACATCGCTCCATTTCCAGTTCATGACAGCAAGCCAACTCCTCCCCAGTAGTGCGGGACCATCCCCTGGGACAATCCAGTGTGGCAACCTGTTCTCCGAATCTTTGTGGGTCACAACTACCGTGGCGCTGCCTAGCACTGGAATGATCTGCTATGTGTAAGTCCGTAGCTGTGCGTCAATCGGCGATAATTTTGGCCTCCTGGCCTTGGACGCCCACAACTTTTCAAACTGTTTGATACCCATCAGGGACTGGCTGGCCCCCGTGTCTAACTCCATTGATACTGGGATGCCATTGAGGAGCACTTTCATCATTATCGGTGGTGTCCTGGTGTATGAACTGTATACGTGCTCCACATGAACTCGCTGAACTTCAGCTTCCAGCGATTTCCCCCAGCGTTCATTTCTGCAATTTCTGCAGGTATTTTGCTCACCTCTGCAAACTCCGGCTGAGTGTGTGCCTCCACACTTCCAGCATGAGCTGCGGTTTGAAACGAAAGGTCCCTTGCCAGTCGATCGTCCCTGACTGCCCCTGTTATTGCCCTTAAGTGTGCCATTAACAGGTGTTGATGGCCCCATTACAGGCCACATTGTCCCTTGCAATGGCGTGAATCGCCGTTCAGCTTGCCATTGTCTCTGTCGAACTCCTCCTCTGGGTTCGACTACATGTTGGGGCATGCCCGACTGGCCTTGTCTGCCTGGAGAACTGTGTGCTGCTTTAACAATGTTGAATCTCTGGCCCAACCATTCCTTAACACAGTACCTCTCGTCTGTTCTGCTCGTGGCCAGGCTCGCGTGGTTTAATTCCCAGTTTCTTGTCGCCATTGATACGTCCTTACTATACAGTATAAATGCACACGAGGCCCATGCTTGAGAGAAGGTCAGTCTGTGACCTGTCCTTTATTTCTTAGCACTCAAGTGCAGGAAGTGGGTGGAGCTTCCCCTTTTATATCTGAAGGTCTCGGTTAGGAGTGTCGCCCACAAGTTCACCACCTAGTGGTCGGTGTTCTCACGGTGTACAACTTAGGTCAGATTATACATGGGTTACAATGCTGGTTGAATACATGACACCAAACACTCGTGCTCAGCACTCGTATAATGAGAGTCATGCTGCCACCAGCAACATCATCGAGCAGACCATCGACATCGGCAATAGTTCTGCTGCATTGGCTGCTTAGGAGGAGCCCTCCAGTAATCACCGGAGCAGGTGTCCCATTTTGTGGTGGTCTGCTGCATGCTCCACAACTTGGCCATCATAAGGACACACCCCTGGTCAGTGGGGATTGCGGGACCATCTCAGGAGGACGAGGCAGAGGATGATGAGGACGAAGAGGGAGAACAAGTGGGAGGGAGGAAGCAGTGAGACAATCGACCTTCCGAACGGGTTGTTCATGACCGGCTCATCAGACTGCGATTCGAATGAATGAAACCCCATATCCCCGTTGCTCACCACATCCCCATCATACATCCCTATCTTATGCCATATCACAGCGTTCTCCTGGGTGCAAAGATACAAAGAGAGAGACCACAAAATATTCCAAACACAATTAATAAATGTATCGATAAATATATCACACAAATTACAAGAGTTCTAATAACTAATCACCCTTGTGCAATCCCTTAGTGCCCATCGTCCATGTGCCCTTTCCTGCTCTAGTGCTCCTATGCAGTCTGACCCCAGTGGCTGCATCACGGCTGGTGGAAGACTGCTGAGTTTCCGTGTGAGGCACTTCAGATGATCTTGCACGGTGACCTCGACCAGTTGTGGACCTAGAAGGTCCGGCTGTAGACTGCACCACCTCGGGTAGCAGCAGTCTGGGCTGGTGGGCTGACAGGCAGCTGCAAGGGCAATGGCAGAGTAGCAGTGGTGGGAACAGGAATGCTGTCATCCTGAGAGAGGACAGTAGGTTCCTGCTCCACTGACCCAGTGCCACTCCCCCGGGGCAGCATCTCAGCATTTCCACCAATCCGCTGGAGCACAGATTCCTGGCCTGCTGTGACACCGTGAAAGCCCCGGTCACAATGGCAGCAGTCAGAGCTTGTGTGGCATCAAGCTGAGACTGCACGAGAGCAGTATGAGGTTGGATGGTACCAAGCACAGACTGTATTACAGCACTAAGACATTGTGTTGCTTCTGCCTGTGCTACAATGGAAGCTGCCAGATCGCCCATCACACGCGGCATCAGGTCTGGGTCCCCACGGTCTCTCTGGGAGTCTACAATCGTCTGCAGACTGGGAATGATGGGCTCCATGGTCTGCGCAGAGCTCTGTGCAATATTGGAGGTGGACTCCTCCACGCTCCTCACCATTGCTGAGAGGCTCTCGGGAACCCTTGCAATTGCACCCATCATCTCCGAGCGCAGGCCCATCACCCATCTTCAAAACGCCTTCCCATCGAGGTCCTCATCTGAGTCGTGTGCTGCAGAACCCACGCATGAACCCTCCCTCCAGGGAGATGGCCCCCGAACTACCCTTTTGCCCCTGGCCTTGCTGCAGCCCACTCGTCCCTGGTGCCCTGCCCTGTGCCAATCGCGCTACTGTACCAGCCTCTAAACAACACGTAGTGCCAGTATCTGAGCTGGTGCCTGCGGGTGACAGATGCAGTGAGGCGATGTCTTCTTCCTCCTCCTCCTCCTCCTCTCCCCCCTCGCTCTCGTGTATCGCCTCAAGGCAGGCTGCTCGGGTGCTTGCTCATTGTCTGAAAGCATAAAGGCACAAGAGTCGGGTTATGGTGAGGGGAGGGGGTGGGGGAGGGGAATTCAGAAAATATTGTGGGGTGAGAGCAGTGGGATGTTAGAAGGATTAGGAATGAACATAGCGCTGTTGCCCCCAAGGTGGCCACGGTGCCAATGACGTGGTGCCCAATCACCTCCAGCACTCTCGTCTCCAGCTGGTTCAGTCCTTCATTGTGGGCTTGGTCCCTGCCATAAAACCATGCTGACTCTGCTTGATTCAATGATGCTTTTCCAAATGTCCCGCTACTGCTTCCTTAATAATGGACTTCAGCATTTTCCCAACGACAGATGTTAATCTAACTGGTCTGTAGTTTCCTGCTTTCTGTCTCCCTCCTTTTTAAAATGCTTTATCACTTTCCAATCCCCTCTCGTTCTCTCCTACCACCCCCGCCCCCCAGTTTCCAGCTCCTGATACTGTCTGCATTTCTTGCTCCATTCCTGCCCCACTGCCCTCACCTTTATTCGCGTCTTGTGATATTTATGCTTTCTGATAACCAGGCAGAAACTGTCCATCCTGCACCTGAGCCCCCCAAGACATTGTGGAGGGAGAGGAAGAGCCGGAGGAAGAGGAGGAGCCAAGCACTGCCTCATTGCCTCTCTCACCCACAGGCACCAGCTCAGAGACTGGCACTATGCGGTCCTTCGAGGTTAGGCTCATAGAGGGGTCTGCACCGGGTGATGCACTGGGGCCTAGCGGGCTGCAGCAAGGCCAAGGGGAAAGTGAGCTATTCCCCAGAGGGCGAGTTCGCACGCGAGTTCTGCTCTACAGGACTCAGAAGGGGACCTCGATGGGGAGGCATTCACAAAAAGGGTGATGACCATGCATTCTGACATCATAAGTGCAATGGCAAGGGTGCCCGAGAGCGTCTCAGCATTGGTACGGAGCGTGGAAGAGTCCCAGAGAGACTGTGCAGATCCAAACCTCATGATGCATGTCATGGGCGATGTGGCAGCTTCCATTGCAGCACAGAAACTCAATGTCTTAGTGCTGTGATGCAGACAATGGTTGGTGGCATTGAAGCTCAGACTGCTCTCATGCAGTCTCAGGTTGAATTCATGCAACGTCTTGGTTCTGTCATGCAGTCAGTGAGTGCTGACATCGAATCTCAGTCTCAGCTGGATGCAATGAAAGCTCTGACTGCTGCCATCACCGCTGGGTCCACCATAGTCCACCGGGGATCTCACGGTGCTGCAGCAGGCCACCGAGCTGTGCTCCAGCTGATTGATGGGGATGCTGAGGTGCTGCTCCGGGGCAGTGGCAGTGGGTCAGTGGAGCAGGAACCTGCAGAACTCTCTCAGGATGACAGCATTCCTGATCCTACCACTGCCACTCCGCCATTGCCCCTGTCGCTACCTGTCACCCAGCCCAGACTGCCGCTGTCCAGCCTGAGGTAGTGCAGTCTGCAGCCGGACCTTCCAGGCCCAGAGCTGGTCAAGGGCGTCCTGCAAGGCCATCTGTATCTCTGGCCCTGACACACAGCAGCCTTCCACAGCCCTGCTGCAGCAACAGGGGACACACTGCGGAGAAGCACAAGATTAGTTAAAGCAAAGAGCGGATGTAAGGAAATGCACAAGGGAAAATTCATAAATACATTATGAAAGTGTGTATTGGTGTGATATAAACTTGGATTGGAATGTTTATTCTTTGCTATTGTCTTTCAATTTAGTTTCGGGGCTTTGGAATGGAAGGGCAAATGGATGTGGTGATGGGGATGTCCAGAGGAACCGGGAAGTGGGATGGAAATCAGTGGAACCAAACTCTGCTGGGACAGTCGCGGACCTCTGTCACACAATCGCAATGAACTCGCTACCTCCTCCGTCGCTATTGTTGCTGCTCTTCCTCAGATACAGCAAGTGATCAGGAAGGCCAATGGAATCTTGGCCTTTATTGCAAAGGGGATGGAATGTAAAAGCAGGGAAGTCTTGCTACAACTGTACAGGGTATTGGTGAGGCCATACCTGCAATACTGCGTGCAGTTTTGGTTTCCATATTTACGAAAGGATATACTTGCTTTGGAGGCAGTTCAGAGAAGGTTCACTAGGTTGATTCCGGGGATGAGGGGGTTGACTTATGAGGAAAGGTTGACTAGGTTGGGCCTCCACTCATTGGAATTCAGAAGAATGAGAGGTGATCTTATCGAAACGTATAAGTTATAAGGGGGCTTGACATGGTGAATGCAGAGAGGATGTTTTTCCACTGATGGGGGAAATTAGAACTAGAGGGTTATGATCTTAGAATAAGGGGCTGCCCATTTAGAACTGAGATGAGGAGAAATTTCTTCTCTCAGAGGGTTGTGAATCTGTGGAATTCACTGCCTCAGAGAGCTGTGGAAGCTGGGACATTAAATAAATTTAAGACAGAAATAGACAATTTCTTAAACGATAAGGGAATAAAGGGTTATGGGGAGCGGGCGGGGAAGTGGAACTAAGTCCATGATCAGATCAGCCATGATCTTATTGAATGGCGGAGCAGGCTCGAGGAGCCGTATGGCCTGCTCCTGTTCCCATTTCTTATGTTCTTATGGGTGGTGGGGTTGCGGAGGGGAGTCATGAGCCAGGTGAAGAGCAGATAGCCGAAGTTTCTGACCAACCAGCTACGAGCTTGATGTGGTGGCTGGAAGAGAGCTGGCGCACCGGTCTGGTGCAGGATGAAGGCATCGTGGCTGCTGCCAGGATAACGGGCATTGACGTTGAGGATTTGCTGTGTGAGGTCACACACCAACTGGACATTCAGTGAGTGGCAGCCTTTGCGGTTACGGAAGATCTCAGGAATGTGATTGTGATGCGGTGCCCTCACAGCAATGCGGGTGCAGTCAATGGCCCCCTGCACCATGGAGAAGCCCACTATCCTGGCAAAGCCACATGCACGCTCCAGCTGCTTCTCTCTGCTCATGGGGAAGGAGATGGAGTCCCTCCTTCTTCTGTACAGAGCATCTGTGACCTCGCAGATGGAGCAATGGACGGCAAACTGGGAGATGTTGGAGATATCTCCTGTCGCTCCCTGGAAGGATCCATTGGTGACCCTGTGTGCCACTGTCCTCACCCTGGTCTGAGGCTCAACGTCTGGTTGCAGGAGGTGGCAGAGCTCTGTGACCACGTCCTTCCTGAAACGCAGCCTTCTGACACACTGCTCCTCAGTGACATTGATGTTGGAGGACTGCTACCGGAATACCATGGAAGGGTAAGGTTTCCTGTGGCCCGCCCTATTGGGCCTTCTCCCTCTGGCCACATTTTGCTGCCTTTCTCCCTCTGCCTCTCCCTCTCCCGTGCCTCTCCCTGTCCTGCTCCCTCTCCCCATCCCTCTCCCTCTTCCCCTCTCCCTGTGCCTCTCCCTCTCCCCCTCCCTCTCCCTCTCCCTCTCCCTCTCCCTATGACTCTCCCTCTCCCTCTCCCTGTGCCTCTCCCTCTCCCCCTCCCCTTCCCTTTCCCTCTCCCCCTCCCTCACCCTCTCCCTCTCCCTCTCCCCGTCCCTCTCCCTCTCCCTGTGCCACTCCCTCTCCCTCTTCCCATGCCTCTTGCTGTCTTGTTCCATGTCCTTCTCCCTGTCTTTCTCAACGCCTTTCTCTCTGCATTTAACACCTAAGCAGCCTCCGATGGTGATGTCGGAGCAGGAGGTCGAGCGCCAAGATATCCCCATGATACAAGGTAAATGTTGTGGTTTCAAATCTGTCCTCATAGAAACATAGAAAATAGGTGCAGGAGTAGGCCATTCGGCCCTTCGAGCCTGCACCACCATTCAATATGATCATGGCTGATCATTCCCTCAGTACCCCTTTCCTGCTTTCTCTCCATACCCTTTGATCCCCTTAGCTGTAAGGGCCATATCTAACTCCCTCTTGAATATATTCAATGAACTGGCATCAACAACTCTCTGCGGCAGGGAATTCCACAGGTTAACATTCTCTGAGTGAAGAAGTTTCTCCTCATCTCAGTCCTAAATGGCCTACCCCTTATCCTTAGACTATGTCCCCTGGTTCTGGACTTCCCCAACATCGGTAACATTCTTCCTGCATCTAACTTATCAGAATTTTATATGCTTCTATGAGATCTTCTCTCATTCTTGTAAATTCCAGTGAATATAAGCCTGGTCGATCCAGTCTTTCTTCATATGTCAGTCCTGCCATCCCGGGAAACAGTCTGGAATCATCTAACCTGTCCAGTCCCGTCAGAATCTTATACATTTCTATGAGATCCCCTCTCATCCTTCTAAACTCCAGTGGATAAAAGCCCAGTTAATCCAGTCTCTTCTCATATGACAGTCCAGCCATCCCTGGAATCAATCTGGTGAATCTTTGCTGCACTCCCTCAATAGCAAGAACGTCCTTCCTCAGATTAGGAGACCAAAACTGTACACAATATTCCAAGTGAGGCTTCACGAAGGCACTGTAAAACTGCAGTAAGACCTCCCTGCTGCTGTACTCAAATCCCCTACCTATGAAGGCCAACATACCATTTGCCTTCTTCACCGCCTGCTGTACCTGCATACCAACTTTCAGTGACTGATGAACCATGGCACCCAGGTCTCGTTGCACCTCCTCTTTTCCTAATCTGCCACCATCCAGATAATGTTCTGCCTTCGTGTTTTTGTCCCCAAAATGGATAACCTCACATTTATCCACATTCTACTGCATCTGACATGCATTTGCCCACTCACCTAATCTGTCCAAGTCACCCTGCAGCCTCTTAGCGTCCTCCTCACAGCTCACACCGCGAACCAGTTTAGTGTCATCTGCAAACTTGGAGATATTACACTCAATTCTTTCAGCTAAATCATTAATGTATATTGTAAATAGCTGGGGTCCCAGCACTGAGCCCTGCAGCACTCCACTGGTCACTGCCTGCTATTCTGAAAAGGACTCGTTTATCCTGACTCTCTGCTTCTTGTTTGCCAACCAGTTGTCTATCCACATCAGTACATTACTCCCAATACCATGCGCTTTGATTTTGCACACCAATCTCTTGTGCAGGACCTTGTCAAAAGCCTTTTGAAAGCCCAAATACACCACATCCACTGGTTCTCCCTTGTCCACTCTGCTAGTTACATCCTCAAAAAATTCCAGAAGATTCGTCAAGCATGATTTTCCTTTCATAAATCCATGCTGACTTGGACCAATCCTGTCACTGCTTTCCGAATGCGCTGCTATTTCATCCTTAATGATTGATTTCAACATTTTCCCCACTACTGATGTCGGGCTAACCGGTCTATAATTACCCGTTTTCTCTCTCTCTCCTTTTTTAAAAAGTGGTGTTATATTAGCTACCCCGCAGTCCATAGGTACTGATCCAGAGTCGATAGACTGTTGGAAAATGATCACCAATGCATCCACTATTTCTAGAGCCACTTCCTTAAGTACTCTGGGATTCAGACTATCAGGCCCCGGGGATTTATCGGCCTTCAATCCTATCAATTTCCCTAACACAATTTCCCGCCTAATAAGGATATCCTTCAGTTCCTCCTTCTCACTCGACCTACTGTTCCCTAGTACAATCGGAAGGTTATTTGTGTCTTCCTTCGTGAAGACAGAACCGAAGTATTTGTTCAATTGGTCTGCCATTTCTTTGTTCCCCATTATAAATTCACCTGAATCCGACTGCAAGGGACCTATGTTTGTCTTCACTAATATTTTTCTCTTCACATATTTATAGAAGCTTTTGCAGTCAGTTTTTATGTTCCCTGCAAGCTTCCTCTCATACTCTATTTTGTCCCTCTTAATTAAAACATTAGTCTTCCTCTGTTGAATTCTAAATTTCTCTCAGTCCTCAGGTTTGTTGCTTTTTCTAGCCAAATTATATGCCTCTTCCTTGGCTTTAACACTATCCTTACTTTTCCTTGTTAGCCATGGTTGAGCCACCTTCCCCGTTTTATTTTTACTCCATACAGGGATGTACAATTGCTGAAGTTCATCCATGTGATCTTTAAATGTTTGCCATTTCTTATCCACCGTCAACTCTTTAAGTATCCTTTGCCAGTCTATTCTAGCCAATTCACGCCTCATACCGTTGAAGTTACCTTTCCTTAAATTCAGGACCCTAGTTTCCGAATTAACTGTATCACTCTCCATCTTAATAAAGAATTCTCCATATTATGATCACTCTTCCCCAAGAGGCCTCGCACAACAAGATTGCTAATTAGTCCCTTCTCATTGCACATCACCCAGTCTAGGATGGCCAGCTCTCTAGTTGGTTCCTCGACATATTGGTCTCGAAAACCATCCCTAATACACTCCAGGAAATCCTCCTCCATTGCTACCAGTTTGGTTAGCCCAATCAATATGTAGATTAAAGTCGTCCATGATACTTGCTGTACCTATATTGCACACATCCCTTATTTCTTGTTTGATGCTGTCCCCAACCTCACTACTACTGTTTGGTGGTCTGTACACAACTCCCACTAGCGTTTTTTGCCCTTTGAAATTCCGCAGCTCCACCCATACCAATTCCACATCATCCAGGCTAAAGTCCCTCCTTACTATTGCATTAATTTCCTCTTTAACCAGCAACGCCACCCTGCCTCCTTTTCCTTTCTGTCTATCCTTCCAAATGCTGAATACCCTTGGATGTTGAGTTCCCAGCCTTGGTCACCCTGGAGCCATGTCTCCGTGATGCCAATTACATCATACCCGTTAACTGCTATCTGCACAGTTAATTTGTCCACCTTATTCCGAATACTCCTCGTATTGAGGCACAGAGCCTTCAGGCTTCTCTTTTTAACACACTTTGCCCCTTTAGAATTTTGCTGTAATGTGGCCCTTTATGTTTTTTGCCTTGGGTTTCTCTGCCCTCCACTTTTACTATTCTCCTTTCTATCTTTTGCTTCTGACTCCATTTTATTTCCCTCTGTCTCCCTGCATAGGTTCCCATCTCCCTGCCATATTAGTTTAACTCCTTCCCAACAGCACTAGCAAACACTCCCGCTAGGACATTGGTTCCGGTCCTGCCCAGGTGCAGACTGTCCGGTTTGTACTGGTCGCACCTCCCCCAGAACCGGTTCCAATGCCCCAGGAATTTGAATCCCTCCCTTCTGCACCACTGCTCAAGCCACGTATTCATCTGAGCTATCCTGCGATTCCTACTCTGACTAGCATGTGGCACTGGTAGCAATCCTGAGATTACTACTTTTGAGGTCCTACTTTTTAATTTAACTCCTAGCTCCCTAAATTCATCTCGTAGGACCTCATCCTGTTTTTTTACACATATTGTTGGTATCTATATGCACCACGATAACTGGCTGTTCACCCTCCCTTTTCAGAATGTCCTGCACCCAATCCGAGACATCCTTGACCCTTGCACCAGGGAGGCAACATACAATTCTGGAATCTCGGTTGCGGCCACAGAAACGGCTATCTATTCCCCATACAATTGAATCCCCTATCAGTATCACTCTCCCACTCTTTTTCCTGCCCTCCTGTGCAGCAGAGCCAGCCATGGTACCATGAACTTGGCTGCTGCTGCTCTCCCCTGATGAGTCATCCCCCTCAACAGTACCCAAAGCGGTGTATCTGTTTTGCAGGGGGATGACAGTAGGGGGTCCCTGCATTACATTCCTTGCACTGCTCTTCCTGTTGGTCTTCCATTCCCTATCTGGCTGTGGACCCTTTGCCTGCGATAAGACCAACTCACTAAATGTGCTATTCACATCATTCTCAGCATCGTGCATACTCCAGAGTAAACCCACCCGCAGCTCTAGTTCCGCAATGCAGTGCGTCAGGAGCTGGAGGCGGATACACTTCCCGCACACGTCGTCGTCAGGGACACCAGAAGCGTCCCTGACTTCCCACATAATACAGGAGGAGCATAACACATGTCCGAGCTCTCCTGCCATGACTTAACCCTTAGATAAACTTAAATTGGCAACAATGCTAAATGTTACTTACTGATACAGAAAAGAAAAAAGAAAAGCTACTTACCAATCACTAGCCAATCACTTACCCCCTTGGCTGTGACGTCACCTCAATGATACAGGGGAATAGTTAGGAGACAGAACAAGTCGTTGAAGTCAAAATTGCTGCAATCAGTCCCCAGCCACTCTGCCTGTGTCAGCAAGCTGCAAACAGTAATGAGCAACATCATTTTTTTTTCAAGATAGCGCCTTTAAATAACGCTCCACCAGCCATTCCGGACTCCAGCTCCACAGCTGAAGCTGTCGTTGTGACAAAGGAAGAAATTGGTTGGGATCATTGAAGCTGGATTGGAGTGAGATTTTTCGTGTGGAAGCGAGATTTTCATCAACGGATGAGGTTATCAAGAAGTATCCGAAGGTGTTCTGCGAAACGGGCAGTCCGATCCAAGGCTTCAAGGCGAGTGTCAGGGTACAGAAGGACGCTAGATCGGTTTACTACAAGCCGCATTCTGTACCATACGCACTCAAGGAGAAAGTTGAGCAAGAACTCAAAAGACTAGAGACTGAGAACATTATTCGTAAGATAGATCGATGTAATTGGGCTAACACCCATTGTTGTTGTACCTAAGTCCGATGGTAAGGTAAGATTGTGTGGTGATTATAAAGTAACTGTAAACCAGGTTCTAGAGGGTAATCTCCTCAATACATTGTCAAATATAGAAGATTTGTTCACAACACTGACAGGTGGTCAGATCTTCTCAAAGTTGGATCTTACGAATGCCTACTTACAGCTTGAACTAGATGAGGAGTCCAAGTCATGCTGGACTATAAATACTCATCTAGGCCTATATCAATTTAATAGGCTACCATTTGGAGTGTCTTCTGCCCCTGTCATATTCCAAGGGGTGATGAACCAGATTTTGCAAGGCATTGAAGGGGTAGTATGTTATTTAGATGACATACTAATTTCAGCAACAAACAGGCAAATCCATAATAACGTTTTGAATGAAGTCCTCAAACAGCTGGAGAAGCACAGAGTACAAGTGTCTGCTCGCAAGTGTGAGTTATTTTAAAACTCAGTGGAGTACATAGGGTACAGAGTAGACAAAGATTGTTTACATCCAACCAAGGGAAAGCTGGATGCAATCAGAAATGTACCCATTCCCAAAAATGTCAATGAACTTTGATAATTATTGGGTCTTTTGAACTATTGTGGGAAGTTCCTGCCAACTTTGGCTACAGTTTTACATTCACTGAACGAGCTGTTGAAAAAACAGGTCCATTGGAAGTGGTCAGAAGAATGCGACACAGCATTCAAGGAGTATAAAAGCCAATTGGTAGAGAGCACCATGTTAGTTCACTATGACATATCTAAGGAGATCAAGCTAGCATGTGACGCCTCTCCATACGGAGTTAGGGCAGTGATCTATCATGTATTACATAGTGGGGAGGAGAGACCAATTGCTTTTGCTTCACGCACTCTCAGTGCCAGTGAGTGTAATTATGCGCAAATCGAAAGGGAAGCTTTGGCATTAATTTTTGGGGTCAAGAAGTTACACAAATATTTGTATGGTCATAAGTTTACCATCGTTACTGACCATATGCCCCTGACAGCAATCCTCCATCCAAAGTCCTCAGTTCCAATATTGGCTGCAGCCCAAATGCAGAGATGGGCTTTGATTTTGTCATCATATACATATGATATTGAATACAGACGATCAGCTGATCATAGTAATGCTGATGCAATGTCTAGATTGCCTTCCCCATCACAAGTTACACCCGATAGGGAAGAAGTGTTCTATTTTTCATAAATTGATGAACGGCCAGTCACAGCTGAAGAGATTGGTAGAGCAATCAAATGTGACCCCGTGATGTCAAAGGTGTATGATTATATTGCAAATAGCTGATCAAACCAAGTATCAGAGAAAGATATTCATCCATTCTTCATTCACAGGAATGAATTATCAGTCGATAAAGATTGTGTCATGTGGGGTGCAAGAGTGGTTATATCAAATAAATTCAGGTCCAAATTATTAGGAAATCTTCATGAGCAGCACCTGGGAATGTGCTTGACCAAGAGTTTTGCACGCAGTTACTTATGGTGGCCAGGTCTAGATAAAGATATAGAGTACATGGTCAGTCAGTGTACAACATGTCAATTGGTCAGCATCATCATCATCATCATCAATGCAGTCCCTTGGAATCAAGGAAGATTTGCTTCCACTCTAAAAGTGAGTTCTCAGGTGACTGTACAGTCCAATAGGAGAATTACAGTCTCTGTCACAGGTGGGACAGACAATGGTTGAAGGAAAAGGTGGGTGGGGAATCTGGTTTGCCGTACGCTCCTTCCGCTGCCTGTGCTTGTTTTCTGCATGCTCTCGGAGATGAGACTCGAGGTGCTCAATGCCCTTCCTGATGCTCTTCCTCCACTTCAGGGCAGTCTTGGGCCAGGGATTTCCAGGTGCCAGTGGGGATGTTGCACTTTATCAGGGAGGGTGAGGGTGTCTTTGAAATGTTTCCTCTGCCCATCTTTGGATGGCTTGCGAGTAGAGCACTTGTTTTGGGAATCTCGTGTTGGTCAATCAGTAAGCAAGAAACCATCATCAATACTGTTACAGCCATGGAAATTGCCTCCAAGGGTGTGACAAAGGTTACATATTGATTTTGCTGAGCTAGAAGGACAGCAATTGTTCATCGTGATTGATAGCCATTCGAAGTGGGTAGAGGTGTTTCCAATGCAGAAAATAACAGCCTATAACATTAGACATTTTGCGAAGATTATTTTCTTCATTTAGCCTCCCAGATGAAATTATTTCTGATAATGGGCCACAATTTTGTTCAGAAGAATTTGCACAGTTCACGAGCAGAAACAGTGTGAAACATACCAAGGTTCCACCATAATATGGTCGATTTCTTCATTAAGATGGAGAGTAACATAGTTAATTCAGAGACTAGGGTCCTGCATTTAAAGAAAGGTAACTTCGATGGTATGAGATGTGAATTGGCTAGGATAGACTGGTGAATGATACTTAAAGGATTGACTGTAGATAGACAATGGCAGACATTTAAAGATCACATGGATGAACTACAACAATTGTACATCCCTCTTTGGCGTAAAAATAAAACGGGGAAGGTGGCTCAACCGTGGCTAACAAGGGAAATTAGGGATAGTCTTAAATCCAAGGAAGAGGCATATAAATTGGCCAGAAAAAGCAGCAAACCTGAGAACTGGGAGAAATTTAGAATTCAGCAGAGGAGGACTCAGGGTTTAATTAGGAGGGGGAAAATAGAGTATGAGAGTAAGCTTGCAGGGAACATAAAAACTAACTGCAAAAGCTTCTATAAATATGTGAAGAGAAAAAGATTAGTGAAGACTAATGTAGGTCCCTTGCAGTCAGAATCAAGTGAATTTATAATGGGGAACAAGGGAATGGCAGACCAATTGAAAAAATACTTTGGTTCTATCTTCACTAAGGAAGACACGAATAACCTCCCGAAAATACTAAGGGACCGAGGGTTTAGCGAGAAGGAGGAACTGAGGGAACTGAGGGAAACCTTTATTAGTCAGGAAATGATGTTCGGGAAATTGATGGGATTGAAGGCCGATAAATCCCCAGGGCCTGATCGGCTGCATCCCAGAGTACTTAAGGAAGTGGCCCTAGAAATAGTAGATGCATTGGTGGTCATTTTCCAACATTCCATGGATTCTGGATCAGTTCCTATGGATTGGAGGGTAGCTAATGTAACCCCACTTTTTAAAAAAGGAGGGAGAGAGAAAACAGGGAATTATAGATCAGTTAGCCTGACATCGGTGGTGGGGAAAATGCTGGAATCAATTATTAAAGATGTAATAGCAGCGCATTTGGAAAGCAGTGACAGGATCGGTCCAAGTCAGCATGGATTTATGAAAGGGAAATCATGCTTGACAAATCTTCTAGAATTTTTTGAGGATGTAACTAGTAGAGTGGATAAGGGAGAACTAGTGGATGTGGTGTATTTGGACTTTCAAAAGGCTTTTGACAAGGTCCCACACAAGAGATTAGTGTGCAAAATTAAGTCACATGGGATTGGGGGTAATGTATTGACATGGATAGAGAACGGGTTGGCAGACAGGAAGCAAAGAGTGGGAATAAACGGGTCCTTTTCAGAATGGCAGGCAGTGACTCGTGGGTAGAAACATAGAAACATAGAAAATAAGTGCAGGAGTAGGCCATTCGGCCCTTCGAGCCTGCACCACCATTCAATAAGCTCATGGCTGATCATTCACCTCAGTACCCCTTTCCTCCTTTCTCTCCATACCCCTTGATCCCTTTAGCCGTAAGGGCCATAATCTAACTCCCTCTTGAATATATCCAATGAACTGACATCAACAACTCTCTGCGGCAGGGAATTCCACAGGTTAACAACTCTGTGAGTGAAGAAGTTTCTCCTCATCTCAGTCCTAAATGGCCTACACCGTATTCTATGACTGTGTCCCCTGGTTCTGGACTTCCCCAACATCGGGAACATTCTTCCCGCATCTAACCTGTCCCGTCCCGTCAGAATCTTATACATTTCTATGAGATTCCCTCTCATCCTTCTGAACTCCTGTGTATAAAGGCCCAGTTGATCCAGTCTCTCCTCATATGTCAGTCCAGCCATCCCTGGAATCAGTCTAGTGAACCTTCGCTCCACTCCCTCAATAGCAAGAACGTCCTTCCTCAGATTAGGAGACCAAAATTGAACACAATATTCCAGGTGAGGCCTCACCAAGGCCCTGTACAATTGCAGTAAGACCTCCCTGCTCCTATACTCAAATCCCCTAGCTATGAAGGCCAACATGCCATTTGCCTTCTTCACCGCCTGCTGTACCTGCATGCCAACTTTCAATGACTGATGAACCATGACACCCAGGTCCCGTTGCACCTCCCCTTTTCCTAATCTGCCGCCATTCAGATATTCTGCCTTCGTGTTTTTGCCACCAAAGTGGATAACCTCACATTTATCCACATTATACTGCATCTGCCATGCATTTGCCCACTCACTTAACCTGTCCAATTCACGCTGCAGCCTCTTAGCATCCTCCTCACAGCTCACACCGCCACCCAGTTTAGTGTCATCTGCAAACTTGGAGATATCACGACACACAAGCTCCTCCTATGTGCTTTCTGTATTTAGCTTGATTCTCTGCTGCATTATGGACCCGACATGTATCATAAGCCTCTTTTTTCTGCTTCATTTTAATCTTTATATCTTTCGTCATGCAGAGAGTTTTGGAAGTCCTTCCTTTCCCCCAAGTTAGAATGTGTCTAGTGTGTACCTGAGAGTTCTGGGAATGACGTGCTCTTTGAAGGCCTTCCATTGCTCATTCAGTTTTACTGCCATTCTTTGATTGCAATCCACCTGGGCCTGAGGCCTTTTAACCCACTGAAATTAGCCCTCCTCCAGTTGAGCATTTTCACATTTGATCCTTGTCCTTTTCCATAACTACTCTAAACCTAATAATATTGTGATCACTGTTTCCCAAATGCTCTCCCACTGAAACATGCTCCACTTGCCCCACGTCATTCCCAGAACTCAATCCAGCACTGCTTCCTTCCTTGTTGGGCTGGAAACATTCTGATCAAGAAAGTTCTTTTGTATATATTTTCCTCCCATTCTTTGCCCATTACACTGTTATGTTTCCAGTCTATATTAAGATAATTGAAGTCCTCCATTATCATTACTCTGTAGTTCTTGCATCTTTCTGTAAATTGCCTACAAATTTGCTCCTCTATCTCCTTCCCACTATTTGGTGGTGTTGTGTATCTGTAAAGCATGCACACCCATGTTCCGCCACCAGGGAGCGCATCCCCTGAAGTCCCAAGGGATCCCAGCATCCCTTGGGAGCACTGTATATAAGCCGGCCCCTAAGGCCTGTTCCTGACTCTGGAATGTCTTAATAAAGACTGAGGTCACTGTTACTTTAACCTCCCTGTGTGCAGCCTCATCTGTGTTAGGAACACAATAGGTGGCCTACAGTATACATCCAGCAGCTTAATAGCTCCTCTATTGTCCCTTAATTGTACCCAAATAGATTCTGTCTTTGAACCCTCTCATACATCATCCCTTTCCAATGCTGTAATAGTGTCTTTGATCAATACTGCCATCCCCACACTTCTTTTTTCCCATTCCTATCTTTCCTGAATACCTTGTAGCCAGGTATATTAAGTGTTCAATCCTCCCCATGTTTGAGCCTGGTCTCCGTTATTGCCACTGTGTCATAGTTCCATGTGGCAATTTGTGCTTGCAGCTCACCAACCTTATTTACCATGCTCTGTGCATTCAGGCACATGCACTCCCAAACCATCATAGTCTGCCTCACATTTCTCATCCCTCCTTGTCTCACCCCTATTTTTAACTACTGTTACATCTAATTCTCTTCGTCCTTCCCAGTCATCCGTGCATCTTGTCTCTCCTCTCTAATGCTTCAACCTTGCCCCCCCACCCCCAGCCAAATTAGTTTAAACCCTCTCCCACAGCACTAGTTAACCTTCCTGCATGGATATTGGTCCCAGCTCTGTTGAGGTGCAATCTTGTACAACGACATTCAGGCTTGGGCTGATAAGTGGAAAGTAACATTCACGACACATAAGTGCCAGGCAATGACTATCTTCAACAAGACAGAGTCTAACCACTGCCCCTTGACATGCAACGGCATCACCATCGCAGAATCCCCCAACATCAACATCCTGGGGGTCACCATTGATCAGAAACTTAACTGGACCAGCCACATAAATACTGTGGCAACAAGAGCGGGTCAGAGGCTGGGTACTCTGCGGTGAGTGTCTCACCTTCTGACTCCACAAAGCCTTTCCACCATCTGCAAGGCACAAGTCAGGAGTGTAATGGAACACTCTCCACTTGCCTGGATGGGTGCAGCTCCAACAACACTCAAGAAGCTTGACACCATCCAGGACAAAGCAGCCCGCTTGATTGAGACCCCATCCACCACCTTCAACATTCACTTCCTCCACCACCGGCGCACCATGGCTGCAGTGTGTACCATCTACAAGATGCACTGCAGCAACTCACCAAGGCTTCTTCGGCAGCATCTCCCTCACCCACAACCTTTGCTACCTAGAAGGACAAGGGTAGCAGGCGCATGGGAACATCACCAGCTGCAAGTTCCCCTCGAAGTCACACACCATCCTGACTGGGAAACATATCACCGTTCGTTCATCGTCGCTGGGTCACAATCCCTCCCTAACAGCACTGTGGGAGCACCTTCACCACACGGACTGCAGCGGTTGAGGAAGGCGGCTCACCACCATCTTCTCAAGGGCGACTAGGGATGGGCAATAAATGCTGGCCTTGCCAGTGACGCCCTGAACCGGTCCCAATGCCCCATGAATCTGAAGCCCTCCCTCCTGCACCATCTCTCCAGCCACGCATTAACTCGTGTTATCTCACTACTCCTATACTCACTAGCCTGTGGCACTGGGAGTAATCCAGAGATTATCACCTTTTCGGCCCTACTTCCTCCATAGCTCCTGAAACTCTGTCTGTAGGGCCTCAACCCTTTTCCTTCCTGTGTCTTTGGTTCCAACATGGAACACGACTTCCAGCTGTTCCCCTTCCCCCCGTGAAATGTCCTGCACCCTCGCAGTGCACCAGAGAGGCCACACGCCATGTGGGACCCTTGACGGCGATTACTGAAATGCACATCTGTCCCCCTGACTATCGAATCCCTCCCAATGGCCACTGCATTTCTACACTTTGCTGTGCTCCCCACGTGTAGTTCTTTGCTCCACGGTGTCATGGATTTGTTCTGTACCGCACTCCTTTGAGGTGTTGTCACCCTTCGTGGTATTCAGCACTGAAAACCTGTATGTGAGCTCCTCACTGCCAGAGGATTCCTGCTCTGCGTGCTTCTTCATACCCTGCTGGAGAAGACTAAGCGACCATCAGGTTTCTGCTCCTCATCACTGTCAACCTACATCCACCCAAACAGCCATAGGGGTGGTTTTGACTTTGTGCGATGGTATAAAATGGGTGATAGCGAGTCGGCCGTCCACTTTACATCGCTCACTATTTTTATTTCCATTGACTGCCCCCATTCGCTATCGCCCATTTTATACTATCGCACAAAGCCAAAGCTCCCTCCCTGATACTGTGGATGTTGGCTGAAGACTTTAGCGATCCTTACAGTCCAATAAGCAGGCAATATTCACCAACAAAGATCAGACATGAAGATTGGCCGCTTGGTATGGGTCCTGGGGTGTATGGCGGGGGCGACGGGGGGGGGGGGCGGTGGAGACGGTTAGCTGCGTATCTTCGAGAGAGGAGGGGGAAGCAGAATGAAGATTTAAGATGATCTCACTTTTTTGAGGGAGGCGGGGTCAAGGGGCAATATTCCTGCACTGAAGCTGAGTTCTTGGCAGAAATGCTGCCCTCTGTGAGACAAGCGAGGCCTCACGGTTGATTGTGTATGTGGAAGTGTGATTAGCAAAAGGGATGTAGTAATTAAAGAGTTAATTAGCGATGTTTGATTTTCCGAGTTACTGGGCATAATACACTGCTGCTAAATATAAACACATTTAAACATTCGTCAGAAAATGTGGAAAGGAAAGCAGAGGACAACCAGGGAACATTCCTTCTGCTAATGGATCCAGATGCTGTGAACTAGCGTCACAATATCTTGACATAATTCATAATGACTTGCACTAAACATTAATTGGCATCTCCGCTGCTTCGTGTCTCTTCTGATTCACTCTCATATCAGTGTAGAAAATAAAGTCTGTCAGCAGTTGAAGTGATGGTTACTGCCATCGGCGATATGTGTGCGCACTAGGTCCGTGCAGCAGAGCAGGTCTCCAGTCGTCTTGGTTAATCCTTGCCACTGGACCAAGACCTAGCTCTGTCAAGCCCGTGTGGTGGCTGGTGTGCAACGGCCACCCCACGTTAACAAAATCCACGCGCAGGCACCTTCCATCCTTCAACATGTAGCTCAGGACCTGAAAACACATCCTTTTTTGGCATGGAAGCAAGTCATCCTCTCTACGAGGGACCGCCTATGATGATGATGGTGGTTACAGCTGTTTGCAGTGCGTCTAGGCAGATGTTCCGTTGGCCCCACCGTGAGCTCCCAGGGGTCCTGCAGGTTTGCTGCTGATCTCATCATTTCATTGATTTCCATCTGCCATTGATTAGTCTTGCCTCCTTCACTAGGAGAGTGCTGGGCTGTAACCTCAGTGTGGCGTCTGACTGCAAACATCTGCATCTCATTCACAACTACTTAGAACTTGATACTTCCGCTGCTCGGCCTTTTAGTAAACCGCTGATGAGCTTAGCAACATCCGCAAATTCTTATATCCAGCTCCTTTGGCCTCTCGATTGCATTGACCCTGCAGCACAGAATCAGGCCGTTGGACCCAACTGGTCCATGCCCGTGCTTCAACTCCACACGGGCATCCTCCCATTCTAGTTACTTCTTCCCACCCTGCTCCTGTCATGTATGTACATTCTGTTTGTAGCCACCAGATGGCGTCATTGTTGGAGGCCACTGAGAAGCACGCACATGGTGCTGCTCTGGTATAAAAGGCCAGCCATTTTGTGAATCAGACACATTGGGCCGTAATAAAGCAGAAGCAAGGTTAGTTAAACAGTACTCAGTTTGTACCTTTATTGCATACATAACATTTGGCGACGAGAATACAAGAACCTTTGTTTGCAAAATGAGCACAATTGGATTTTTAGAGTGATTTGTGGAGGGAGAAGATTGGGCAGACATTGTGAGCCGTTTGAACCAGTACTTCGTGGCCAACAAAATGAAGGGGTCGACGATGCAGATCGGCGCCGGGCCGTGTACCTCACTGTGTGACGTTCAAAGATCTACGGTCTGATAAAGAATCTACTCATGCCTAGTGATCCAACAGAGAAAATGTACGAGGAGTTGTGTACATTGGTACGGGAGCACCTCAAGCCAAATGACGGCATCATCATCTCGAGATACTGGTTTTATACACACGTTTGATCGGAGAGCCAGAACGTGGCAGAATTCGTTGCCGACCTGAGACATCTAAAGGGACCGTGCAAGTTCGGGACGGTGTTATAGAAACATAGAAACATAGAAAATAGGTGCAGGAGTAGGCCATTCGGCCCTTCTAGCCTGCACCGCCATTCAATGAGTTCATGGCTGAACATTCAACTTCAGTACCCCATTCCTGCTTTCTCGCCATACCCCTTGATCCCCCTAGCAGTAAGGACCTCATCTAACTCCTTTTTGAATATATTTAGTGAATTGGCCTCAACAACTTTCTGTGGTAGAGAATTCCACAGGTTCACCACTCTCTGGGTGAAGAAGTTCCTCCGCATCTCGGTCCTAAATGGCTTACCCCTTATCCTTAGACTGTGACCCCTGGTTCTGGACTTCCCCAACATTGGGAACATTCTTCCTGCATCTAACCTGTCTAACCCCGTCAGAATTTTATATGTTTCTATGAGGTCCCCTCTCATTCTTCTGAACTCCAGTGAATACAAGCCCAGTTGATCCAGTCTTTCTTGATAGGTCAGTCCCGCCATCCCGGGAATCAGTCTGGTGAACCTTCGCTGCACTCCCTCAATAGCAAGAATGTCCTTCCTCAGGTTAGGAGACCAAAACTGTACACAATACTCCAGGTGTGGCCTCACCAATGCCCTGTACAACTGTAGCAACACCTCCCTGCCCCTGTACTCAAATCCCCTTGCTATGAAGGCCAACATGCCATTTGCTTTCTTAACCGCCTGCTGCACCTGCATGCCAACCTTCAATGACTGATGTACCATGACACCCAGGTCTCTTTGCACCTCCCCTTTTCCTAATCTGTCACCATTCAGATAATAGTCTGTCTCTCTGTTTTTACCACCAAAGTGGATAACCTCACATTTATCCACATTATACTTCATCTGCCATGCATTTGCCCACTCACCTAACCTATCCAAGTCGCTCTGCAGCCTCACAGCATCCTCCTCGCAGCTCACACTGCCACCCAACTTAGTGTCATCCGCAAATTTGGAGATACTACATTTAATCGCCTCATCTAAATCATTAATGTACAGTGTAAACAGCTGGGGCCCCAGCACAGAACCTTGCGGTACCCCACTAGTCACTGCCTGCCATTCTGAAAAGTACCCATTTACTCCTACTCTTTGCTTCCTGTCTGACAACCAGTTCTCAATCCATGTCAGTACACTACCCCCAATCCCATGTGCTCTAACTTTGCACATCAATCTCTTGTGTGGGACCTTGTCGAACGCCTTCTGAAAGTCCAAATATACCACATCAACTGGTTCTCCCTTATCCACTCTACTGGAAACATCCTCAAAAAATTCCAGAAGATTTGTCAAGCATGATTTCCCTTTCACAAATCCATGCTGACTTGGACCTATCATGTCACCTCTTTCCAAATGCACTGCTATGACATCCTTAATAATTGATTCCATCATTTTACCCACTACCGATGTCAGGCTGACCGGTCTATAATTCCCTGTTTTCTCTCTCCCTCCTTTTTTAAAAAGTGGGGTTACATTGGCTACCCTCCACTCCATAGGAACTGATCCAGAGTCAATGGAATGTTGGAAAATGACTGTCAACGCATCCACTATTCCCAAGGCCACCTCCTTAAGTACTCTGGGATGCAGTCCATCAGGCCCTGGGGATTTATCGGCCTTCAATCCCATCAATTTCCCCAACACAATTTCCCGGCTAATAAGGATTTCCCTCAGTTCCTCCTCCTTACTAGACCCCCCGACCCCTTTTATAACCGGAAGGTTGTTCGTGTCCTCCTTCGTGAATACCGAACCAAAGTACTTGTTCAATTGGTCCGCCATTTCTTTGTTCCCCGTTATGACTTCCCCTGATTCTGACTGCAGGGGACCTACATTTGTCTTTACTAACCTTTTTCTCTTTACATATCTATAGAAACTTTTGCAATCCGTCTTAATGTTCCCTGCAAGCTTCTTCTCATACTCCATTTTCCCTGCCCTAATCAAACCCTTTGTCCTCCTCTGCTGAGTTCTAAATTTCTCCCAGTCCCCAGGTTCGCTGCTATTTCTGGCCAATTTGTATGCCACTTCCTTGGCTTTAATACTATCCCTGATTTCCCTTGATAGCCACGGTTGAGCCACCTTCCCTTTTTTATTTCTATGCCAGACAGGAATGTACAATTGTTGTAGTTCATCCATGCAGTCTCTAAATGTCTGCCATTGCCCATCCACAGTCAACCCCTTAAGTATCATTCGCCAATCCATCTCAGCCAATTCACGCCTCATACCTTCAAAGTTAGCCTTCTTTAAGTTCTGGACCATGGTCTCTGAATTAACTGTTTCATTCTCCATCCTAATGCAGAATTCCACCATATTATGGTCACTCTTCCCCAAGGGGCCTCGCACAACGAGATTGCTAATTAATCCTTTCTCATTACATAACACCCAGTCTAAGATGGCCTCCCCCCTAGTTGGTTCCTCGACATATTGGTCTAAAAAACCATCCCTTATGCACTCCAGAAAATCCTCCTCCACCGTATTGCTTCCAGTTTGGTTAGCCCAATCTATGTGCATATTAAAGTCACCCATTATAACTGCTGCACCTTTATTGCATGCACCCCTAATTTCCTGTTTGATGCCCTCCCCAACATCACTACTACTGTTTGGAGGTCTGTACACAACTCCCACTAACGTTTTTTGCCCTTTGGTGTTCTGCAGCTCTACCCATATAGATTCCACATCATCCAAGCTAATGTCCTTCCTAACTATTGCCTTAATCTCCTCCTTAACCAGCAATGCTACCCCACCTCCTTTTCCTTTTATTCTATCCTTCCTGAATGTTGAATACCCCTGGATGTTGAGTTCCCAGCCCTGCTCACCCTGGAGCCACGTCTCCGTAATCCCAATCACATCATATTTGTTAACATCTATTTGCACAGTTAATTCATCCACCTTATTGCGGATACTCCTTGCATTAAGACACAAAGCCTTTAGGCTTGTTTTTTTAACACCCTCTGTCCTTTTAGAATTTTGCTGTACAATGGCCCTTTTTGTTCTTTGCCTTGGGTTTCTCTGCCCTCCACTTTTCCTCATCTCCTTTCTGTCTTTTGTTTTTGCCTCCTTTTTGTTTCCCTCTATCTCCCTGCATTGGTTCCCATCCCCCTGCCATATTAGTTTAACTCCTCCCCAACAGCACTAGCAAACACTCCCCCGAGGACATTGGTTCCGATTCTGCCCAGGTGCAGACCGTCCGGATTGTACTGGTCCCACCTCCCCCAGAACCGGTTCCAATGCCCCAGGAATTTGAATCCCTCCCTGCTGCACCATTGCTCAAGCCACGTATTCATCTGAGCTATCCTGCGATTCCTACTCTGACTAGCACGTGGCACTGGTAGCAATCCCGAGATTACTACTTTTGAGGTCCTACTTTTTAATTTAGCTCCTAGCTCCTTAAATTCATTTCGTAGGAACTCATCCCTTTTTTTACCTATGTCATTGGTACCAACGTGCACCACGACAACTGGCTGTTCTCCCTCCCTTTTTAGAATGTCCTCCACCCGCTCCGAGACATCCTTGACCCTTGCACCAGGGAGGCAACATACCATCCTGGAGTCTCGGTTGCGGCCGCAGAAACGCCTATCTATTCCCCTTACAATTGAATCCCCTATCACTATCGCTCTTCCACTCTTTTTCCTGCCCTCCTGTGCAACAGAGCCAGCCACGGTGCCATGAACTTGGCTGCTGCTGCCCTCCCCTGATGAGTCATCCCCCTCAACAGTACTCAAAGCGGTGTATCTGTGTTGGCAGACATGCTGCAGGACTTCTTTGTTATCGGTATCAACCACCAGGTGATCCTGCGCAAACTTCTGGCTGTGGAGGAATTGGATTTAAAAAGGGCCATCCAGATCGCTCGATCATGTATGATGACCGACAGGAGTCTAAAGCAAATAGCGGTGAAGAACCAAACCTCGGCCAGTACTGTAAATGCGATTGATTCGGCGTTCGGCAGAGCGGCACATGGCAGGGCCTATCCGGCTGCGTTTGCGAAACCTGTGGCTGCCCAAAGCCCGCCAGCGGGAATGTATCCGACTTCTCCGTGTTGGCGTTGTGGGGGAAATCATCGGCACCAGCAGTGCTGGTTTAAGCAATATAGTTGCAAAGGCTGTCTGAGAGTGAGGCATCTCCAGCGCAAGTGTCCGGAGATGAGCAAGCGAGCTGCGACACACGGAGGATGAGAGTCAGACTAGCGCGGATCCAGATACGCAATCCAAGATACCAGAGGAGGAAGTGTATGGACTGTACCCTTTCATAACCAAGAGTAAACCACTTTTGATTAATGTGAAGTTTAACAGGATACCGGTATCGATGGAACTGGACACAGGGGCGAGTCAATCGATCATGAACGAGAGGACATTTAATAAGCTGTAGGATACTAAGACTGTGAGGCCCAGGCTGAGCCCTGTTAATGCCAAGCTGCGCACGTCCACCAAAGAACTGATAAAGGTGATTGGCAGTACACAAATTAATGTGTCGTATGACTGTGCAGTTTACGAGTTACCGCTGTGGATTGTTCCAGGTAACGGCCCAACGCTACTCGACAGGAGCTGGTTGGAGAAAATCAGATGCGACTGGAAAAACATAAAGGCGCTGTCGTTGCAGAAAGATACATGTGCCGAAAAATTTAGCAAGTTCTCCTTGCTGTTCGAACCAGGTATCACAACTTCACGGGAGCCAAGGTACAGATCCACATGGACTCAGATGTAAGACCCATCCATCATAAAGCTCGGGCAGTGTCGTATATGATGAGGGAGAAGGTCAAAATTGTACTGGACAGACTCCAGCATGAAGGGATCATATCACCAGTCGAATTTAATGAATGGGCCAGCCCCATTGTTCCTGTGCTGAAAAGTGATTGCACAGTCAGAATCTGTGGAGACTACAAGGCTATGATCAACAGGGTTTCAAAACAAGATCAGTACCCGTTACCGAAGGCTGATGACTTGTTTGCAATGCTAGCCGGAGGGAAGTCATTCACAAAACTGGACTTGACGTCAGCCTATATGACGCAGGAGTTGGTTGACAAGTCAAAGAGCTTTACATGCATTAACACGCATAAAGGACTGTTTATTTACCACAGGTGCCCATTTTGAATTCGCTCGGCTGCAGCAATATTCCAGAGGACTATGGAAAGTCTACTGAAGTCTGTTCCCACAACCGTCCTGTTCCAAGATGACATCCTGATCACCGGTCGTGACTCCAAGGAACATCTGAACAACCTGGAAGTGGTTCTACTGCTTTTGGACAGAGTGGGACTCAGACTTAATTGCTCGAAGTGCGTCTTCATGGCACCAGAGGTCGAATTCCTCAGGAGGAAAATCACTACTGATTTTATCAGAACTACTGACGCGAAAACCAAGGCCATCAAGAATGCATCCCAGCTGCAGAATGTGACGGAGCTGCATTCGTTCCTGGGTCTACTCAACTACTTTGGTAACTTCCTACCTAAATTGAGCACCTTACTTGAACTACTGCACATGCTATTGAGAAAAGGCAACAACTGGGTGTGGGGCGCATTGCAAGACAGAGCTTTCGAGTAAGCCACCAATCTGCTTTGCTCGAACAAGCTGCTGGTACATTATGACCCATGTAAACATTTAGTTTAGGCCTGCGATGCATCGTTATATGGAATTGGTTGTGTGTTACAACAAGCCAATGAGTCGGGGAAATATCAACCTGCCGCGAATGCATCCAAAAGTTTGTCTAAAGCAGAAAGAGCCGACAGTATGGTAGAAAAAGAAGGTTTAGCGTGTGTGTACAGTGTTAAAAAGATGCATCAATACCTGTTCGGTCTGAGGTTCGATTTAGAGACCGATCACAAGCCGCTCATTTAGTTGTTTTCTGAGAGCAAAGGTATCAATACCAACGCTTCATCCCGCATCCAAAGGTGGGCGCTGACATTATCTGCCTATGATTATGTCATTCGCCACAGACCTGGCACAGAGAATTGTGCTGATGCATTGAGCCGGATGCTGTTGCCCACATTGGAGGTGGAAATGCCAAAACCCGCGGATTTAATATTAATTATGGATGCTTTTGAGAGTGAAGGCACCCCTGTCACGGCTCAACAAGTTAAGACCTGGACCAGCCAGGACCATATTATCAATGGTAAAGGGTTGCATTCTCAAAGGGGATTGGTCTGCCATACCTAAGCAAATGTGCGAGGAGGCTAAACCGTACATTCGTTGCAAGGACGAAATGTGTATCGCCAGGTCCCACATAGGGTGGCCAGGAATTGATTCTGAGCTGGAAGCATGCATGCATCAGTGCAACACCTGCATGCAGCTCAGCAAAGCACCAGCGAAATCACCGCCATCCAAACCTTGGTCCAGGATCCATGTAGATTTTGCAGGTCTCTTCCTGGGCAAGATGTTTTTAGTGGTGGTGGATGCTTATTCGAAGTGGATAGAATGCATAATCATGTCATTCAGTATATCCACGGCAACCATAGAGAATCTCAATGTCATATTCGCGACACATGGTCTGCCTAACAGAGTGGTGAGCGACAATGGGGCGTGCTTCACCAGTCAGGAGTTTCAGGAGTTTGTAAAACTTAACAGCATAAAACATGTAAGGTCAGCACCGTTCAAACCTGTGTCCAACGGACAAGCAGAACGTGCAGTACAAATTATCAAGCAAAGCATGAGGAGAGTAACCCAGGGTAACTGTAGATCCACTTGTCCTGCACACTGTTGAGTTACAGGACAAGACCCCACACACTCACAGGGGTCTCGCCTGCTGAACTCATGATGAAAAGAGGTCTTAAGACAAAGTTATCTCTTGTATACCCGGATTTAAGTAATCATGTTGAATACAGAAGACAGAGTCAACAAGGGTGCCACGATCGCGCATCTGTGTCATTCGAGATTTCTGTTAATGATCCTGTATATGTGTTAAATTATGGTCAGGGTCCCAAATGGACCGCTGGTATGGTCATGGCCATGGAGGGCAACAGAATATTTGTTATTAAGCTCAAGATTAGGCAAACTTGCAGGAAACACATGGATCAAACAAAGCTGAGGCACACAGATGAGCCAGAGCAATCGGACGAAGAAACTGTCGACGACCAACCAACCTACCAGCAGCCTTCAGTGGACTCAAGGGTCATCAGTGAACCCGGAATTTCCATCACGGATTTGTTCAATAAAAATGGACTTGCAATTCCTGACATGGCCTCTGCCACCCCCAACAAGTCAGCCATCCAGCCACCAGCCACAACAGACTCCGCACATTCATCTGGTATAAAAGGCCAGCCATTTTGTGAGTCAAGCACTCTGGGCCAAAATAAAGCAGAAGCAAGATTGTACCTTGCTTAGTTAAACAGTACTCAGTTTGTACCTTTGTTGCATATATAACAGCCCCCATATATGTCTATTCCATGCTCACTTGAGTATGCACCAACACTCCATGTGGCAGCAAGTTCCACATTCCCACCATTCTCTGGGTAAAGAAATTCCTCCCAAATCCTTGATTTGATCAGTTAGTATTATTTACCTCTTATTCTGGTCTCACCCAGAAGTGGAAACAATTTCTCCACATCCACCTCAGCGAACTTCTTAAGGTCTCCGTGTAGTCCAGAGAGAAGAGCCGCAGCTGGCTCGATCGTTCTGACAGTTGCATCCTCTCAGTTCCTTGTAAATCTTTTTTCCAGAGCTTCAGTATCCTGTTTGTGGGATGGAGAACTGTGTACAGTTGCCGAACATGTTGTACTTTGGGGTGAACGATTTTCTGATTTATACATTACTGGCTCACCACCAACTGCACTAAGTCGGAACATTACTCCAATAGCATAATTTCCAACAATATATTTGCATTTCTTCAATGAATTCTGATAGATTGATTCTGGGGTGCTGTGAGGGGCAGAGTGATCCCGAGGAATTGAATCCCGTGTTGATGAGCTGCTTCAGGAGCGATTTGTCCGGTTGACGATGTGCCTGAAGGTAGTGATAGGAACTGTAGCCACTGCAAGGTACAGCATGAGCAGTCCGGGAGGGCCTCAGCTGTGAAGTGGGTGACTGGATTGAATGTCACCATAATCCAGGTCGCTGATTGGAGCGTGGGCAGGAGTGGCGAGGTCGGGGCGAGGTCAGGGCGAAGGAGCGGCGAGAGATTGCAGAGCGACATGATCGGGGCCCAGAAGAGGCGAGGGCCCAGGGGCAGCACGGGCCAGCCCACACTGCGATGTGTGTGCACACTAGGTCCGTGCAGCAGAGCTGGTCTCCAGTCGTTTTGTTCACCCTTGCCACTGGACCAAGACCCAGCTCTGTCAAGCCCGTGTGGTGGCTGGTGTGCAACGGTCACCACACGTTAAAAAAATCCACTCACAGGCATCTTCCACCCTGTACTATGTAGTTCGGGATCTGGAATATTAGGTCCTTCATTGAAACACCTGTGAACTCATCTTTTTTTGATGGAAGCAAGTCATCCTCGCTACAAGGGACTGCCTGAGAGAAGAGATAACCAAAGATTTCCCAGGGTTCGATGGCTCCTGGATTTCAAGGGTGAAACAAGTTTTATATTTTGCAGTGTTATGGGGAAAGAGCAGGGGAGTGGGATTAACTGGATATCTCTTTCAAACAGCTGGTACCAGCTCGATGGGCCGAATCGCTTCCTTCTGTGCTGTATGATTCTATCACTCTAAATGCCATTAGCAGGAAGCATACAGCTGTGATCGAGTAATTTTTGGGAGTGGATTGATATTCTGGAGATTTACAGAAATCTCTCTCTGGAGATTAAATGGGTGGTGTTGGGTAGCTTGTCCATTGATGGGCTGAAAGGCCATTTTTCTCCTATGCTCTTGAATTCACAAAGATACACTCAGTACACAATGATGAAAGAGGAAATGATATATATATTTGTTGCTGCTTAATACCAAAGCAGAGAATATCTCTGATTCAGTGAAGCCTCTATCAGTATGCCCAGACTCTCTAAAGCTGACACACTGCAGACGACCCAATAGTTTTAATCCACCATCGTCATGCGTGTCCGAATGTTGTACATTAGTTTTATCCATAAGCATGTCTCTTTCCACATAAGCAGCAATAATTCACCCGCAATAATCCCGCCCTGCTACTCCCTGAGTTTCCGACCAGTGAGTTCATTCTTGGCTTTCCTTCCCTGCCTACCTGTGGTGCTGGCTGCATCGCTCACTGAGAGACTGTGGTTAGCTTAACTGTTCCCGCCATATCCACAGCGATCCTGAGGTTGGGACTTGGCTCTCAGCAAACTCACTCTCACACGGATGCTTCACACTCCGTTTATTTGTATTACCCGATATATCCTGCTTGGGAAATTGGCTGAGTGGCAGGAGAGAGAGTGTCGGGATAATGGGCAGGTACTGGAATTGGCAGGATGTGACTAGTAGTGTCCCGCAGGGATCTGTGTTGAGAACTCGACTATTCACCGTATTTATTAATGATGTAGCTGCTGGGATAGGAAGCCACGTGTCCAAGTTTTCTGACTTGGGATTGTAAGCAGCAGAGATGATGCCTAAAATCACAAAGGGATATGAAGAGATTCTATGGGGGTGAAATTGGGGAGTGCACTAACTTTTAAAAGTTTGAAAAATTAACGGCAACAGCTAATGATTTCAAACTTTTCAAAACATTCGGCGTTTGTGCTCCAAGAAGGAAGTGGAGCGATAAATCAAGCATTCCACTTCCTTCGTGGAGCGCAATGGGCAGCGGTCGGGGCGGTGAGTGAGCAGTGTTACACACATAGCGGGCAGCATGCCGCTTTGAAAGGCTCCTTCCCGCCCTTTGCTGCAGGCTCCACAAAATACTAACTTACCTTCTCCCCGAGGGCAGCCGTGATCCCGCCTGATCGATTGCGGGCAGGAACCCATGAGAAAACCTGCGGGACAGAAGGTGAGTTTTATTTTACGTACCTCGGGCACCTCGCCTTTAAGCATCGCCCTGGTAATGGTCGGCCTCCCGATCCATGCCTCCTGCAGCTGTCGGTGTTTTCGCCCGGCGCTGCTGCAGGGGGCGGAACGCAGTTTCGGGTCCGGGGGGCTGACGTCACGATCTCTGGGCGAAGGAGATTGAAGTGTAACGCCCAATTTAGCGATTTAGCCCAATTTAACTAAAATTCCCAGTTTAGCGGGAATTACCGACTCGTGGTGCCCGGTCCCAAACCCATTTGTGCTCTGTCAGCGCCCCCTGGAGGCACTAACGGGAGGTGCAAAGAAGCTGAATTTCGGTGAATGGGCAAACTGGAAAATGGCTTTCAATATAGGCAAGTGTGAGGTCAAACACTTTACACCAACAAGGATAAAACAAGGTACTTTCTAAATGGTGAAAACCTAGAAACACTGGAGACTTGGGAGTTCAGGTGTATCGATCATTAAATAATCAAAAAGGATAATGGAATGCTGGCCTTTATATCCAGAGGACTGGAATACAAGGGGGTAGAAGTTATGCTGCAGCTGTGCAAAACCCTGGTTAGACCACACCTGGAACACTGTGAGCAGTTCTGGGCACCACACCTTTGGAAAGATATATTCCAAGGGAAAAATTATATGGAGAAATTACACAAACTCGGGCTATATTCCCTGGAAATGAGAAGGTTAAGTGGTGAGTTGATTCTAGTTTTCAAGATATTAAGGGGAACTGACAGTGCAGATAGAGATAAACTATTTCTGCTGGTTGAAGAGTCTAGGACTAGGACATGGTCTAAAAATTAGAGCCAGACCTTTCAGTAGTGAAGTTAGGAAACACTTCTACACACAAAGGGTGGTAGAAGTGAGAACTCTCTTCCATAAGGTCAATTGTTCATCTTAAATCTGAGATTGATAGATTTTTGTTAACCAACGCATTAAGGGATATAGGGAAAAGGTGGGTATATGGAGTTAGGTCACGGATCAGCCAAGATCTCATTGAATGATGGAACAGGCTCGAGGGGCTGAATGGCCTCCTCCTGTTCCAATGTTCCTATCCCATGTAAATGTGATGGAAGGAGAGAAGGTGTAGCAATTACTGATATAGTTAGGGCCAATCTCTCCCAAGAGTCTGAGAACGAAGGAAAGATGTGGACCAGATGGCAACATTTTGGTGTGGATTTTACTTTAACAACGGAATGACATGTATTTACAATAATGGAGGTCGTTTCCTCTCAAACATCCATCAGCCAGGTGCAGGCAACTGTAAAGCTGACCTACAACACTGAGAATGAAGGGAAGATTTCTCCTTCAGCTGGGCGGCCCTAGTTATCGGGCTGTCCCACACAAGTACTGACATGAGTTCTTGCCTGAAAACCTGGGCTAAGGTTTCAATGCCCTCTACCCCATCCCTGCCAATCGCTCCCTCACTGCCAGTCACAGCCAATCAAACACCACTGCCCTGGATTTGGACAATGTCTCTACAACGTTTATATTTTTTTTGTTCTTGGATCATGGGTGATATTGTGGCAGCATTTACTGCCCATCTGTAGGGGCCTTGAGGACATTAAGTCATAGCACTCTTGCCTGTGAGTCAGAAGGTTGTGGATTTAAGTCCCACTCCAGAGACCTGAGGCTTGACTATTCCAATGCTCTCCTGGTCAGCCTCCCATCTTCCGCCCTCCGTAAACTTCAACTCATCCAAACCTCACCTGCCCGAATCCTAAATTGCACAAATCCGGTCACCCATCACCTCTATGCTCGCTGACCTACTTTGGCTCCTGGTCCAACAGCACCTGAAATTAAAAATTCTCATCCTTCTTTTCAATATCCTCCGCCTCTTGCTATCTTTGTTACCTCTTCCAGATTTACTACTCTCCGAGACCTCTGCAATCCTCCAATTCTGACCTCTAGAGCATCCCTGATTTCCTTCACCACAACATTGATGGCCTTGCCTTTTGCTGTGTGCGTCCCAAGCTCTGGAATTCCTTCGCTGAGCCTCTCTGCCTCTCTAACTCTCCCTCCTGCTTTAAGACGCTCCATAAAAACTACGTCCTAGGATATTCCAGACCATTTGGACTCCGCCAGGACCACTCGGCTCCAGACCTCATTACAGTCCTGGTGCAAACATGGACAAAAGAGCTGAATTCCAGAGGTGAGGTGAGAGTGACTGCCCTCAACATCAAGGCAGCATTTGACCAAGTGTGGCATCAAGGAGCCCTAGTAAAACTGAAGTCAATGGGAATCAGGGGGGAAACTCTCCACTGGCTGGAGTCATACCCAGCACAAAGGAAGATGGTTGTGATGATTGGCGGTCAATCATCACAGCCCCAGGACATCGCTGCAGGAGTTCCTCACGGCAGTGTCCTCGGCCCAACCATCTTCAGCTGCTTCATCAATGACCTTCCCTCCATCATAAGGTCAGAAGTGGGGATGTTCCCTGATGACTGCACAGTGTTCAGTTCCATTCACAACTCCTCAGGTAATGAAGCAGTCCATGCCCGCATGCAGCAAGACTTGGACAACATTCAGGCTTGGGCTGATAAGTGGCAAGTAACATTAGCACCACACAAGTGCCAGGCAATGACCATCTCCAACAAGCGAGAGTCTAACCACCGCCCCTTGATATTCAACGGCACTCCCATCGCCAATCCCTCACCATCAACATCCTGGGGTCACCATTGACCAGAAACTGAACTGGACCAGCCACATAAATACTGTGGGTACAAGAGCGGGACAGAGGCTGGGTATTCTGTGGCGAGTGTCTCACCTCCCCAAAGCCTTTCCACCATCTACAAGACACAAGTCAGGAGTGTGATGGAATACTCTCCACTTGCCTGGATGAGTGCAGCTCATACTCAACAACACTCAAGAAGCTCGACACCATCCAGGACAAAGCAGCCCGCTTGATTGGCACCCCATCCACCACCTTAAACATTCACTCCCTCCACCACCGGCGCACCGTGGCTGCAGTATGTACCATCTACAAGATGCACTATAGCAACATGCCAAGGCTTCTTCGGCAGCACCTCCCAAACCCGCGACCTCTACCGCCTAGAAATACAAGGGCAGCAGGCGCATGGGAACACCATCACCTCCACGTTCCCCTCCAAGTCACACACCATCCTGACTTGGAAATATATCACAGTTATCACAGTGACAGACCTGGAGACCTATCCCGATGTAATGGAGCTCAGGAGAGACAGTATGATCGGGGTCTGTGGGAGGAAGCCTGCAAACAACGTCACTGATGCCATGTGGACAGGGTTGGCACTGGCACTGAGTGTCAAAACCTCTCTCATGCCCAGGACTGCACACCTGCAAGATGTTTAATGACCTGACCAAGAGCTGGCAAGATAACCCCGCTGCCACTCGTCCTTTTCTTCCTTGGTTACTGTGGGCACCGCGGTGTGCAGTCTTCAGCTCCTAAATTTAACAGCTGCACAAATAACCCTTCACTGTGCACTCTGGTTAAAGGGGCGAGAGTAACTCCAGATTGTACATTGTGGTTACTCAACCTCCCACTTACCTGCATGCGCAATCCCAGAATGCCCACCTCCGTTTCACCATATCTCTGGTTCAGCTGCCCCACACCACCGGGCACACGCTCCTCAGTTTCGATCCTTCACCTAATTCACTGAACAAACTGGTGCCTAGTGCTCAGGGCCCAGTGCTCACAGTGCCCAATGCTCAGTGTCCAGTGCTCAGTGCCCAGTGCTCGCAGTGCCCAATGCCCAGTGCTCAGTGCTCACAGTGCCCAATGCTCAGTGCCCAGTGCTCACAGTGCCCAGTGCTCACAGTGCCCAGTGCTCAGTGCCCAGTGATCACAGTGCCCAATGCTCACAGTGCCCAATGCTCAGTGCCCAATGCTCACAGTACTCAGTGCCCAGTGCTCACAGTGCCCAGTGCTCACAGTGCCCAATGCTCAGTGCCCAGTGCTCAGTGCCCAGTGCTCACAGTGCCCAGTGCTCACAGTGCCCAATGCTCACAGTGCCCAGTGCTCACTGTGCCCAATGCTCACAGTGCCCAGTGCTCAGAGTGCCCAGTGCCCAGTGCTCACAGTGCCCAGTGCTCACAGTGCCCAGTGCTCAGTGCCCAGTGCTCACAGTGCACAATGCTCAGTGCCCAGTGCTCACAGTGCCCAATGCTCACAGTGCCCAATGCTCAGTGCCCAATGCTCACAGTGCCCAGTGCTCAGTGCCCAGTGCTCACAGTGCTCAGTGCCCAGTGCTCACAGTGCCCAGTGCTCACAGTGCCCAATGCTCACAGTGCCCAGTGCTCAGTGCCCAATGCTCACAGTGCCCAGTGCTCACAGTGCTCAGTGCCCAATGCTCACAGCGCCCAGTGCTCACAGTGCACAGTGCTCAGTGCCCAATGCTCACAGTGCCCGGTGCTCAGTGCCCAGTGCTCACAGTGCCCAGTGCTCACAGTGCCCAATACTCACAGTGCCCAATGCTTAGTGCCCAATGCTCACAATGCCCAGTGCTCACAGTGCCCAGTGCTCACAGTGTCCAATGCTTAGTGCCCAATGCTCACAATGCCCAATGCTCACAGTGACCAATGCTCACAGTGCGCAGTGCTCACAGTGCCCAGTGCTCACAGTGCCCAATGCTCACAGTGCCCAATGCTTAGTGCCCAATGCTCACAATGCCCAGTGCTCACAGTGCCCAATGCTCACAATGCCCAATGCTCACAGTGCCCAATGCTCATAATGCCCAATGCTCACAATGCCCAGTGCTCACAATGCCCAATGCTCACAGTGCCCAATGCTCACAATGCCCAATGCTCACAATGCCCAATGCTCACAATGCCCATTGCTCACAATGCCCAGTGCTCACAATGCCCAGTGCTCACAGTGCCCAATGCTCACAGTGCCCAGTGCTCACAGTGCCCAATGCTCACAATGCCCAGTGCTCACAGTGCCCAATGCTCACAATGCCCAGTGCTCACAGTGCCCAATGCTCACAATGCCCAGTGCTCACAGTGCCCAATGCTCACAGTGCCCAGTGCTCACAATGTCCAATGCTCACAATGCCCAATGCTCACAATGCCCAATGCTCCCAATGCCCAGTGCTCACAATGTCCAATGCTCACAATGCCCAATGCTCACAATGCCCAGTGCTCACAGTGCCCAATGCTCACAATGCCCAGTGCTCACAATGCCCAGTGCTCACAGTGCCCAATGCTCACAATGCCCAGTGCTCACAATGCCCAGTGCTCACAGTGCCCAGTGCTCACAGTGCCCAATGCTCACAATGCCCAATGCTCACAGTGCCCAGTGCTCAGTGCCCAATGCTCACAGTGCCCAGTGCTCACAGTGCCCAGTGCTCAGTGCCCAATGCTCACAGTGCTCAGTGCCCAGTGCTCACAGTGCCCAGTGCTCACAGTGCCCAATGCTCACAGTGCCCAGTGCTCAGTGCCCAATGCTCACAGTGCCCAGTGCTCACAGTGCCCAGTGCTCAGTGCCCAATGCTCACAGTGCCCAGTGCTCACAGTGCCCAATGCTCACAATGCCCAGTGCTCACAGTGCCCAATGCTCACAATGCCCAGTGCTCACAATGCCCAGTGCTCACAGTGCCCAATGTTCAGTGCCCAATGCTCAGTGCCCAATGCTCACAGTGCCCAGTGCTCACAGTGACCAATGCTCAATGCCCAATGCTCACAGTGCCCAGTGCTCACAGTGCCCAGTGCTCACAGTGCCCAATGCTCAGTGTCCAATGCTCACAGTGCCCAATGCTCACAGTGCCCAATGCTCAGTGCCCAATGCTTAGTGCCCAATGCTCAGTGCCCAATGCTCACAGTGCCCAATGCTCAGTGCCCAGTACTCACAGTGCCCAATGCTTAGTGCCCATTGCTCAGTGCCCAGTGTTCACAGTGCTCAGTGCCCAGTGCTCACAGTGCCCAGTGCTCACAGTGCCCAATGCTCACAGTGCCCAGTGCTCAGTGCCCAATGCTCACAGTGCCCAGTGCTCACAGTGCCCAATGCTAAGTGCCCAGTGCTCACAGTGCCCAATGCTCACAGTGCCCAATGCTTAGTGCCCAATGCACACAATGCCCAGTGCTCACAGTGTCCAGTGCTCAAAGTGCCCAGTGCTTAGTGCCCAATGCTCACAATGCCCAATGCTCACAGTGACCAATGCTCACAGTGCTCAGTGCTCACAGTGCCCAGTGCTCACAGTGCCCAATGCTCACAGTGCCCAATGCTTAGTGCCCAATGCTCACAATGTCCAGTGCTCACAGTGCCCAATGCTCACAATGCCCAATGCTCACAGTGCCCAATGCTCACAATGCCCAATGCTCACAATGCCCAGTGCTCACAATGCCCAATGCTCACAGTGCCCAATGCTCACAATGCCCAATGCTCACAATGCCCAATGCTCACAATGCCCAGTGCTCACAATGCCCAGTGCTCACAGTGCGCGATGCTCTCAGTGCCCATTGCTCACAGTGCCCAATGCTCACAATGCCCAATGCTCACAATGCCCAGTGCTCACAGTGCCCAATGCTCACAATGCCCAGTGCTCACAGTGCCCAATGCTCACAATGCCCAGTGCTCACAGTGCCCAATGCTCACAGTGCCCAGTGCTCACAATGTCCAATGCTCACAATGCCCAATGCTCACAATGCCCAATGCTCCCAATGCCCAGTGCTCACAATGTCCAATGCTCACAATGCCCAATGCTCACAATGCCCAGTGCTCACAGTGCCCAATGCTCACAATGCCCAGTGCTCACAGTGCCCAATGCTCACAATGCCCAGTGCTCACAATGCCCAGTGCTCACAGTGCCCAATGCTCACAATGCCCAGTGCTCACAGTGCCCAATGCTCACAATGCCCAGTGCTCACAGTGCCCAATGCTCACAATGCCCAGTGCTCACAATGCCCAGTGCTCACAGTGCCCAATGCTCACAGTGCCCAATGCTCAGTGCCCAATGCTCACAGTGCCCAATGCTCACAGTGCCCAGTGCTCACAGTGCCCAATGCTTAGTGCCCAATGCTCACAATGCCCAGTGCTCACAGTGCCCAGTGCTCACAGTGCCCAGTGCTCACAGTGCCCAATGCTCAGTGCCCAATGCTCACAATGCCCAGTGCTCACAGTGCCCAGTGCTCACAGTGCCCAGTGCTCACAGTGCCCAATGCTCAGTGCCCAGTGCTCACAGTGCCCAGTGCTCACAGTGCCCAATGCTCAGTGCCCAATGCTCACAGTGCCCAATGCTCAGTGCCCAATGCTTAGTGCCCAATGCTCAGTGCCCAATGCTCACAGTGCCCAATGCTCAGTGCCCAGTACTCACAGTGCCCAATGCTTAGTGCCCAGTGCCCAGTGCTCACAGTGCTCAGTGCCCAGTGCTCACAGTGCCCAGTGCTCACAGTGCCCAATGCTCACAGTGCCCAGTGCTCAGTGCCCAATGCTCACAGTGCCCAGTGCTCACAGTGCCCAGTGCTCAGTGCCCAATGCTCACAGTGCCCAGTGCTCACAGTGCCCAGTGCTCAGTGCCCAATGCTCACAGTGCCCGGTGCTCAGTGCCCAGTGCTCACAGTGCCCAATGCTCACAGTGCCCAGTGCTCACAGTGCCCAATGCTCACAATGCCCAGTGCTCACAGTGCCCAATGCTCACAATGCCCAGTGCTCACAATGCCCAGTGCTCACAGTGCCCAATGCTCACAATGCCCAGTGCTCACAATGCCCAGTGCTCACAGTGCCCAATGCTCACAATGCCCAGTGCTCACAGTGCCCAATGCTCACAATGCCCAGTGCTCACAATGCCCAGTGCTCACAGTGCCCAATGTTCAGTGCCCAATGCTCAGTGCCCAATGCTCACAGTGCCCAGTGCTCACAGTGCCCAATGCTCAATGCCCAATGCTCACAGTGCCCAGTGCTCACAGTGCCCAGTGCTCACAGTGCCCAATGCTCAGTGTCCAATGCTCACAGTGCCCAATGCTCACAGTGCCCAATGCTCAGTGCCCAATGCTTAGTGCCCAATGCTCAGTGCCCAATGCTCACAGTGCCCAATGCTCAGTGCCCAGTACTCACAGTGCCCAGTACTCACAGTGCCCAATGCTTAGTGCCCAGTGCTCACAGTGCCCAGTGCTCACAGTGCTCAGTGCCCAGTGCTCACAGTGCCCAGTGCTCACAGTGCCCAATGCTCACAGTGCCCAGTGCTCAGTGCCCAATGCTCACAGTGCCCAGTGCTCACAGTGCCCAGTGCTCAGGGCACAATGCTCACAGTGCCCAGTGCTCACAGTGCCCAGTGCTCAGTGCCCAGTGCTCACAGTGCCCAGTGCTCACAGTGCCCGATGCTCACAGTGCCCAATGCTTAGTGCCCAATGCTCACAATGCCCAGTGCTCACAGTGCCCAATGCTTAGTGCCCAATGCTCACAATGCCCAATGCTCACAGTGACCAATGCTCACAGTGCCCAGTGCTCACAGTGCCCAGTGCTCACAGTGCCCAATGCTCACAGTGCCCAATGCTTAGTGCCCAATGCTCACAATGCCCAGTGCTCACAGTGCCCAATGCTCACAATGCCCAATGCTCACAGTGCCCAATGCTCACAATGCCCAATGCTCACAATGCCCAGTGCTCACAATGCCCAATGCTCACAGTGCCCAATGCTCACAATGCCCAATGCTCACAATGCCCAATGCTCACAATGCCCATTGCTCACAATGCCCAGTGCTCACAGTGCCCAATGCTCACAGTGCCCATTGCTCACAGTGCCCAATGCTCACAATGCCCAATGCTCACAATGCCCAGTGCTCACAGTGCCCAATGCTCACAATGCCCAATGCTCACAATGCCCAATGCTCACAATGCCCAGTGCTCACAGTGCCCAATGCTCACAATGCCCAGTGCTCACAGTGCCCAATGCTCACAGTGCCCAGTGCTCACAATGTCCAATGCTCACAATGCCCAATGCTCACAATGCCCAATGCTCCCAATGCCCAGTGCTCACAATGTCCAATGCTCACAATGCCCAATGCTCACAATGCCCAGTGCTCACAGTGCCCAATGCTCACAATGCCCAGTGCTCACAGTGCCCAATGCTCACAATGCCCAGTGCTCACAATGCCCAGTGCTCACAGTGCCCAATGCTCACAATGCCCAGTGCTCACAGTGCCCAATGCTCACAATGCCCAGTGCTCACAATGCCCAGTGCTCACAGTGCCCAATGCTCACAGTGCCCAATGCTCAGTGCCCAATGCTCACAGTGCCCAATGCTCACAGTGCCCAGTGCTCACAGTGCCCAATGCTTAGTGCCCAATGCTCACAATGCCCAGTGCTCACAGTGCCCAGTGCTCACAGTGCCCAATGCTCAGTGCCCAGTGCTCACAGTGCCCAGTGCTCACAGTGCCCAATGTTCAGTGCCCAATGCTCAGTGCCCAATGCTCACAGTGCCCAGTGCTCACAGTGCCCAATGCTCAATGCCCAATGCTCACAGTGCCCAGTGCTCACAGTGCCCAGTGCTCACAGTGCCCAATGCTCAGTGCCCAATGCTCACAGTGCCCAATGCTCAGTGCCCAATGCTTAGTGCCCAATGCTCAGTGCCCAATGCTCACAGTGCCCAATGCTCAGTGCCCAATGCTCACAGTGCCCAATGCTCAGTGCCCAATGCTCACAGTGCCCAATGCTCAGTGCCCAATGCTTAGTGCCCAATGCTCACAATGCCCAGTGCTCACAATGCCCAGTGCTCACAATGCCCAGTGCTCACAGTGCCCAATGCTCAGTGCCGAATGCTCACAGTGCCCAATGCTCAGTGCCCAGTGCTCACAGTGCCCAGTGCTCAGTGCCCAATGCTCACAGTGCCCAGTGCTCAGTGCCCAATGCTCACAGTGCCCAGTGCTCAATGCACAATACAGCGGTGGGGCACCGGAACCAGACATTGAGGAGCACACTCCATATGAGAAGCAGACGATGAAGCTGATAGCAAGACTCTGTAGCCTTGCCATGGAGATGGTGATGTCAGGGGTATAGTTCTGGAACCAAGTGAATGACTATACAGTCGAGGTGGCAACCTGGCGAGGCACTAAACAGCCACAAGATTCCAGTCTCTACTACTTTAATCCCAAGGGGTTAATGCTCACCCATTCTTAACTTCTGCCCTCCTGTCCTGCAGATCCACCACAGCAACAGGAACAGAGGACAATGAAGTGGAGGAAGATGATGAGGATAATGAGGAAGAGGAAAAAGGCGAACTTCTTCCTCCTCATGGATTATAAGGATGACAATGACAAGGATGATGATGATGAAAGAGAGGAAGTCGGGGTCATCAAAGCATTTCTGCAATGACCTCCTGCCTCACCTTTCTCCGGCACAGCTTCCTGAATCTCAGCCCCTGCGGCACCTGCTTCTTTCCCTAATGCGCGCCTGCTCGGATACTTTCACTGTGAGGACGGAGATATTGTTAGTGAGAATCAGCACTGGCTGATTCACAGAACATGAGGCAGCTGAAGGAGTAGGGAGTGGGTGAAGGTATGACAATTCCCCAGCGAGGCTGAGGAGAAGGCTGCCCCTGGTCACGAGACCCAGAACCCATGAGTATCGGAGGAATGTGATAGCTATGTGCAGACTCTGATGTTACCTCCCAGGATGTGCAGCAACTGGCAACTGTGACTCGAGAGTCCACAATCTTCATTTGCAACAACATCAGGGAAACTTTTTCTTCATTGCAAACATTAATGGAACATGCAACAGCTTCTTTAGACACTGCACCCAAGAAGTGACCAGAAACCAATGGGTGTCTCTTCCTCCATGGAAACACCAACTGCCGCTCTGGCATTAGTGGGGGACAGGAGAGACAGCACCCTGCATACTATCTTCCACACCCTGGAGACCATCATCATAAGAACATAAGAACATAACAAATAGGTGCAGGAGTCGGCCATACGGCCCCTCGAACCTGCTCCGCCATTTAATAAGATCATGGCTGATTTGATCATGGACTCAGGTCCACTCCCTGCCCGCTCCCCATAACCCCTTATCCCTTTATCGTTTAAGAAACTGTCTATTTCTGTCTTAAATTTATTCAATGTCCCAGCTTCCACAGCTCTCTGAGGCAGTGAATTCCACAGATTTACAACCCTCTGAGAGAAGAAATTTTTCCTCATCTCAGTTTTAAATGGGCGGCCTCTTATTCTAAGATCATGTCCTCTAGTTCTAGTCTCCCCCATCAGTGGAAACATCCTCTCTGCATCCAACTTGTCAAGCCCCCTCATAATCTTATACGTTTTGATAAGATCATCTCTCATTCTTCTGAATTCCAATGAGTAGAGGCTCAAGCTACTCAACCTTTCCTCATAAGTCAACCCCTATAGATAGTCCATCGAAATAGAAACATAGAAACATAGAGAATAGGTGCAGGAGTAGGCCATCCGGCCCTTCAAGCCTGCACCACCATTCAATAAGATCATGGCTAATCATTCCTTCAGTACCCCTTTCCTGCTTTCTCCCCATACCCCTTGATCCCTTTAGCCACAAGGGCCATATCTAACTCCCTCTTGAATATATCCAATGAACTGGCATCAACAACTCTCTGCGGTAGGGAATTCCATAGGTTAACAACTCTCTGAGTGAAGAAGTTCCGCCTCATCTCAGTCCGAAATGGCTTACCCCTTATCCTACGACTATGTCCCCTGGTTCTGGACTTGCCCAACATCAGGAACATTCTTCCTGCATCTAACCTGTCCAGTCCCGTCAGAATTTTATCTGTTTTTATGAGATCCCCTCTTAGCCTTCTAAACTCCAGTGAATACAAGCCCAGTTGATCCAGTCTCTCCTCATATGTCAGTCCTGCCATGCCGGGAATCAGTCTGGTGAACCTCTGCTGCACTCCCTCAATAGCAAGAACGTCCTTCCTCAGATTCGGGGACCAAAACTGAACACAATATTCCAGGTGGGGCCTCACCAAGGCCCTGTACAACTGCAGTAATACTTCCCTGCTCCTATACTCAAATTCCCTTGCTATGAAGGTGAACATACCATTTGCCTTCTTCACCGCATGCTGTACCTGCATGCCAACCTTCAGTGACTGATGAACCATGACACCCAGGTCTCGCTGCACCTCCCCTTTTCCTATTCTGCCGCCATTCAGATAATATTCTGTCTTCGTGTTTTTGCCCCCAAAGTGGATAACCTCACATTTATCCACATTATACTGCATCTGCCATGTATTTGCCCACTCACCTGTCCAAAGCACCCTGCAGCCTTTAGCGTCCTCCTCACAGCTCACACCGCCACCCAGTTTAGTGTCATCTGCAAATTTGGAGATATTACACTCAATTCCATCATCCAGATCATTAATATATATTGTAAAGAGCTGGGGTCCCAGCACTGAGCTCTGCGGCACGCCACTAGTCACTGCCTGCCATTCTGAAAAGGACGCGTTAATCCCCACTCTCTGCTTCCTGTCTGCCAACCAGTTCTCTATCCACGTCAGTACATTACACCCAATACCATGTGCTTTGATTTTGAACACCAATCTCTTGTGTGGGACCTTGTCAAAAGCCTTTTGAAAGTCCAAATACACCACATCCACTGGTTATCCCTTGTCCACTCTATTAGTTACATCCTCAAAAAATTCCAGAAGTTTTGTCAAGCATGATTTACCCTTCATAAATCCATGCTGACTTGGACCAATCCTATCACTGCTTTCCAAATGTGCTGCTATTTCATCCTTAATGATTAATTCCAACACCTTCCCCACTACTGATGTCAGGCTAACCGGTCTATAATTACCAGTTTTCTCTCTCCCTAATTTCCCGCCTAATAAGGATATCCTTCAGTTCCTCCTTCTCACGAGACCTTTGGACCCCTAGTACATCGGAAAGGTTATTTGTGCCTTCCTTTGTGAAGACCGAACCAAAGTAATTGTTCAATTGGTCTGCCATTTCTTTGTTCCCCATTATAAATTCACCCAACTGCAAGGCACCAACGTTTGTCTTCACTAATCTTTTTCTCTTCACATATCTATAGAAGCTTTTGCAGTCATTTTTTTATGTTTCTGGCAAGCTTCCTCTCGTACTCTATTTCCCCCCTCTTAATTAAACCCTTTGTCCTCCTCTGCTGTATTCTAAATTTGTCCCAGTCCTCTGGCTTACTACTTTTTCTGGCTAATTTGTATACCTCTTGGATTTAACACTATCCTTAATTTCCCTTGTTAGCCATGGTTGAGCCACCTTCCCCGTTTTATTTTTACTCCAGACAGGGATGTATAATTGTTGAAGTTCATCCATATGATCTTTAAAGGTTTGCCATTGCCTATCCACCGTCAACCCTTTAAGTATCATTTGCCAGTCTAATCTTGCCAATTCACGCCTCATACCATCAAAGTTACCTTTCCTTAAGTTCAGGACCCTAGTTTCTGAATTAACTTTGTCACTCTCCATCTTAATAAAGAATTCTACCATATTATGGTCACTTTTCCCCACGGGGTTTCGCACAACAAGATTGCTAATTAGTCCCTTCTCATTATACATCACCCAGTCTAGGATGGCCAGCTCTCTGATTGGTTCCTCGACATATTGGTCTAGAAAACCATCCCTAATACACTCCAGGAAATCCTCCTCCACCGCATTGTTACCAGTTAGGTTAGCCCAATCAATACGTAGATTAAAGTCGCCCATGATTACTGCTGTACCTTTACTGCACACATCCCTTATTTCTTGTTTGATGCTGTCCCCAACCTCACTACTACTATTTGGTGGCCTGTACACAACACCAACTAGCGTTTTCTGCCCTTTGGTATTCCGTAGCTCCACCCATACCGATTCCACATCATCCAAGCTCCTTACAATTGCATTAATTTCCTCTTTAACCAGCAACGCCACCCCGCCTCCTTTTCCTTTCTGTCTATCCTTCCTAAATGCTGAGTACCCCTGGATGCTGAGTTCCCAGCCTTGGTCACCCTGGAGCCATGTCTCCGTGATACCAATCACATCATACCTGTTAACTGCTATCTGCGCAATTAATTCATCCACCTTATTCCGGATACTCCTCGCATTGAGGCACAGAGCCTTCAGGCTTGTTTTGTTAACACACCTTTAGAATTCTGCTGTAAAGTGGCCTTTTTTGTTTTTTGCCTTGGGTTTCTCAGCCCTCCACTTTTACTATTCTCCTTTTTATCTTTTCCTTCTGTCTCCATGAGGATGACTTGCTTCCATGCCAAAAAGAGATGACTTCACAGGTGTTTCAATGAACGACCTAATATTCCAGATCCCGAACTACATGTTGAAGGGTCGAAGATGCCTGTGCGTGGATTGTTTTAATGTGGGGTGACCATTGCACACCAGCCACCACATGGGCTTGACAGAGTTAGGTCTTGGACCAGTGGCAAGGGTTAACAAAAAGACGACTGGAGACCAGCTCTGCTGCACAAACCTAGTGCGCACACATATCGCACTGCGACCCTGGAGACCACGATGCAGGTTGCTGTCTCTCTGGGCTGTCAGGATCTGAAAGCTGCCATTGGACCAGCCATCGAGCCAATCAGTGGGAACATAGGTCCAGGATGGCGGCTGGAGTCCCAATAACTGGTACCATTGTCTCTCAGGACAGCAGCATATGCCAGGCCTCCGGCCTTCCCCCTCAGATCACCACACCAGCGGCATGTAAGAGGCAACTCCAGGCTGCCCAGGCACAAGCTCCAGAAATACAGCAAACAGTGACACTGTCCTGTGAGACAACTGCAATGGGAGGAAGCTCGCCTCAGACCAAGGCCCCTTTCGTAGAACATGAGCAACCAACCAATACCTGCATTCTTCAAACTCAACAATTCCTTACTGCCGCATGTCATGGCTGATCCGGGCAGTAGCCATACCTTATCATTCTCAGTATAACTTAACCAGAGTGCTTTGCTGGTGTAAAAAACAGGAAATTCATGGCTACAGTGCCACTGGCCCTCATTATCATAAATAAAGACTTGCATTTATGTAGCACCTTCCACAACCTCAGGATGTCATAAAGCGCTTTAACAATTGTAGTCACTGAAGTAATGTAGGAAACGCGGCAGCTAATTTGTGCAAAGCAAGCTCCCACAATTAGCAATGTGATAATGGCCAGATAATTTGTTTTTATAATGTTGCTTGAGGGATAAATATTGACCAGGATACCTGGGAGAACTCCTTTGCTCTTCTTCAAAATAGTGCCGTGAAATCTGTTATGTCCACCTAAGAAGGCAGACGGAGCCTCAGTTTAACGTCTCATCAAAAGACAGTACATCCGGCAGTGCAGCACTCCCATTACATGCTCAAATCTCTGGACTGAGAGTTCAACCCACAAACGTCTGACTCAGAGGTGAGAGCACTACCCACTGAGCCAAGGCTGACACATCGTTCTTGCAATGCAGGAAGAGAATTACGTCGAAGGAACCAGATAGAGAAATCAATATAAACTGCTCAGGGAGTGAGATTCAAACACCATCGAGGTTGGATCGAGGCAACTATCATCATTGTTTCACTGTACAGTGCAGGATGACATGGGTTAGCAATGGTTAACAACTCAAGGCATCGTTTTTGGTTAATAATAATACATGATATTGTATGACACTGACTGCTGTGTTATAGAAGTTGAATAACGGTAGCAGTTCGAATTAGCCTTTGCTGAAGTGCGAAATGATGTGTGTGCGGGGAATAATAACACAGCTGATCACCAGAAGACATTGGACAGGTTCATTAAACATGTTTTATGAAGACAGCGAGCGAGTGCTGAGCTGGCAAAGCTTATCAGAACACCCAAAACCAGAGATCAGGCACCACTCGCCGGTCGGAATGTTGTTCAAATAATAGAAACATGATGATGTTTGATTAAGGTTCAGAGGTCACACTGATTCAGTCAATCCATTGCAATTCTATATAATAGCAGTGAATCGAACTTTAGTACAGAGACAATTATATTGCCTTTCAATTAGCCAATCCCCTTCCATTCACTCACTGTTTAGCATTCCCAATGAGGAAATTCATTCCCGTTCTCTCCCATGTATAGCATTCCAATGGGAAACCCCATTCCTATTCGCTGCTGCTGTACAGAATCCAATTGAACCAAACCCCTTCCCATTCACTCCCACTGTATAAAATTCCATTGAACCAAACTCCTTCCCATTCACTCCCACTGTACAGAATCCCATTGGACCCAAACCCCTTCCCATTCATTCTCACTGTACACAATCCCATTGAACCAAACCCCTTCCCATTCACTCCCACTGTACACAATCCCATTGGATCAAACCCCTTCCCATTTACTCCCACTATACGCAATCCCTATGGACCAAACCCCTTCCAATTCATTCCCACTAAACACAATCCCATTGGACCAAACCCCTTCCCATTCATTCCCACTCTACAGAATCCCATTAGATCAAACCCCATTCCCATTCACTCCCATTGTATACAATCCCATTGGACCAAACCCCTTCCCATTCACTCCCACTGTACAAAATCCCATTAGATCAAACCCCATTCCTATTCACTGCTGCTGTACAGAATCCCTATGGACCAAACCCCTTCCCATTCACTCCCACTATACAGAATCACTATGGACCAAACCCATTCCCATTCACTCCCATTGTACACATTCCCAATTGACCCAAACTCTTAGCATTTATTCCTCTTGTGCAGTTTTGTAATCCAAGCATAACATTTAAATACAAACTTTGTCACGTGTCAAATATTGCCCAGTGATGTTCTTTGTGATGTTCTGCACATTTTAATGTAATCGGCTCACAGACACCTTTTAAACCTCATCACATTTTAGTAAAGCATGCTGTTGCTCTGTATTTCCTGCTTTTCTTTAATCATGAAATCAGTAATTTCTAATTTCTAATGCTTTGATCAGGATTCCAGTCCACTGCTGTTTATCTAAAGCTATCTGGTTATGGCTTGTATCTGCCAAAAACAGAAAGGTTAACATTTATATGGTGCTAATCACACAGAGGAATGTCTTACCGTTCTGTAGTAGAGGCAGAGAAGGACACCAACAGGAGGTGGAAGGGGAAGGAAATAAAGGACTTGAATTTTATGTTGTGCCTTTCATGATCTCAGGTCATCCCAAAGTGCTTCACAGCCAACATGTAGTCACTGTTGTATAAAGGGTAATGGGCCTGAGCGGGGTTGAATGCATGGTTGATGAGTTGGGCTTTTAAATCACCGTTTGAAGGACGGGTGCAAAGTGGAATATTATCGGAGAGGGTTTCAAAGAACAGGCAGGGCGTGATTGAAGGTTCAATCCCCAATTGAGGACTGAGGGGATACTTAGCAAACCAGAGTTGTAAAGGAAGCATTGTGGGACGCACAGCTGGAAAAGATCAGATAAGGATATGGAGAGATTTGCAAGTGAAAGTGAGGCCCTTGAAATCAAATGTAATCTCTCTTTGCCTCACTGTTTGAACTTTCTAACTGAAAGCATCAATCATAAAGGCCGATTTTAACTCCCAGAGGGAGCGGATAGCAATCTTATGGGAAATTGAGTCGGAGGCCCGTTGACTCGTTTGAATCAGACAGGAAATATTTGTTTAACGTCTCTGCCATTTCCTTCCTCCCCATTATAATTTCTCCGGTCTCTGCCTCTAAGGGACCCACATTTACTTTCACTAATGTCTTTTTACATACGTAAAAGCTCTTACAATCTGTTTTAATATTTCTTGCCCAGTTACACTCATATTCTATTTTTTTCCCTCTGTCAATCTTTTTATCATCCTTTGCATATTTTTAAAGCCCTCCTAATTCTCAGGCTTACTATTCATTTTGGCAACATTGCAAGCTTCTTTTTTTAATCTAATACTATCCTTAACTTATCGAGTCAGCCATGGCTGTACCACTTTTCCAGTGGAGTTTTTGGATGTATATTCGTTGAGAATTATGAATTATTTCTTTAAATGTTTGACATTGCTTATCTAGCGTCTTTTCTTTTAATCAAATTTCCCAAGCTACCTCAGCCAACTCGCCCCTCACACCTCTGTAATTGGCTTTGTTTACATTTAAGACCCTAGTTTCACTTTTCCCCAGAGGATCCTTTACTATAAGCTCAATAACTAACCCTGTCTCATTACAGGATACACAACATAAATACATAAATATCCTGCTCCTTAGTTGGTTCCTTGACATAATGTTCAAAAAAATGCCTTGAATGCATTCTATAAACTCGTCCTACAAGCTACTTTTGCCAATTTGGTTTGCTCAGTCAATATGAAAATTAAAGTCCCCCATGATTATTGCATTACCTTTGTTACATGTTGCTCTAATTTCCTGATTTACACTCTGTCCAACTCGAGGATTACTGCTAGGGGGCCTATAAACTACTGCCGCCAGTCTTTGTTGCCCTTTTTCATTTCGTAGCTCCACCCATACTGATTCCACATCCTGATTGCCTCAGCTAAGATCCTTTCTCTGTACTGCCTTTAGCTCATCCTTTATTATCAAGGCTACCCCACTTCCTTTTCCAGTTTGTCTATCTTTTCTGAAAGTTACGTACGCTGTAATATTTAGTTCCCAACCCTGGTCATCCTACAACCGCGTATCAGTAATGGCTACTAGATCAAACACATTTATCTCTATTTGTGTCATTAATTCATCTGTGTTGTTATGAACGCTTCATAAGGGCAAGTTGATAAGGTGGTTAAAAAAGTATGTGGGTTACTTGGGTTTATAAATAGAGGAATAGAATAGAAAAGCAGAGGGCCTAGAAATTGTCCTCCTTAGCGCCTCCCGTTATCGCTCAGCTTCCGAGGGGCGACGGTGGGGCGCTAACCGCTTACTGCTTACCACTAACTGCTAACCGTTAACTGCTTACCGCTAACCGCTAACCGTTAACTGCTTACCGCTAACCACTAACCGCTTATTGCTTACCGTTAACCGCTAACTGTTAACTGCTTACCGCTAACTGCTAACCACTAATCGCTGACAGGTAACCGCTAACTACTTACCGCTAACCGCTAACTGCTTACCGCTAACCGCTTACCGCTAACCTCAAACTGCTAAGCACTAACTGCTTCCCGCAAACCGCTAACCACTTACCACTAACCGCTTACCGATTACCACTAATCGCTAACCACTAACTGCTCACCGATCGGCGCGGCGAGATGATCCACTCCTGCTAAATTCGGCACGAGGTTTGTGGTGGTATTGCGCCCTGATCTTCAGCCAGAGATCGTGATGTCATCGTACTGCGCATCACCCCGTCAGCCCCTCGGACCTCAACTTCGGTCCTGCCCCCTGCAGCATCGCCGGGCAAAAACACCGACAGCTGCAGGAGGTGTCTATCGGGAGGCCGGGCGTTACTGGGGACGATGAGTAAAGGCGAGGGGGCCGAGGTAAGGAACATAATTCAAAACTACTGTTCCTTTTTTTTGAAGAGTTGTCTTCAGCTGTGATCGATCAGCCCGGCACCCTGCCGCAGTGTCTCAGACTGATCGGGCACGCCCAAATTTCTCCCCCTGGTGATCATGCTAGAACCTTATAAATAAAAACAGAACATGCTGGAAGAATCACTGTTTAGGCCTCAGCTGGAGTATTGAGGACAATTTGGGGCATCGCACTTCAACAAAGATGGCCTCAGAAAGGGCACAGCAGGGGTTCCTATGGACTGGAGGGTAGTTAATGTAACACTATTTTTCAAGAAAGGAGGGAGAGAGAAAACAGGTAACTATAGACAGCTTAGCATGACATTAGTAGTGGGGAAAATGTTGGAATCAATTATTAAAGATGAAATAGCAGCACATTTGGAAAGCAGTGACGGGATTGGTCCAAGTCAGCATGGATTTATGAAAGGGAAATCTTCTAGAATTTTTTGAGGATGTAACTGGTAGAGTGGACAAGGGAGAACCAGTGGATGTGGTGTATTTGGACTTGCAAAAGGCTTTTGACAAGGTCCCACACAAGAGATTGGTGTGCAAAATTAAAGTACATGGTATTGGGGGTAATGTGCTGACGTGGATAAAGAACTGGTTGGCAGACAGGAAGCAGAGAGTCGGTATAAATGGGTCCTTTTCAGAATGGAAGGCAGTGACTAGTGGGATACCGCAAGGTTCAGTGCTGGGACCCCAGCTATTTACAATATACATTAATGATTTGGATGAGGGAATTGAGTGTAATATCTCCAAGTTTGCAGATGACACTGCGTGGCAGTGTGAGCTGTGAGGAAGATGCTAAAAGGCTGCAGGGTGACTTGGACAGATTAGGTGAGTGGCAAACGCGTGGCAGATGCAGTATAATGTGGATAAATGTGAGGTTATCCACTTTGGTGGCAAAAACACGAAGACAGAATATTATTTGAATGGCGGCAGATTAAGAAAAGGGGAGGTGCAGTGAGACCTGGCTGTCATGGTACATTAGTCATTGAAAGTTGGCATGCAGGTTCAGCAGGCGGTGAAGAAGGCAAATGGTATGTTGGCCTTCATAGCTAGGGGATTTGAGTATAGGAGCAGGGAGGTCTTACTGCAGTTGTACAGGGCCTTGGTGAGGCATCACCTGGAATATTGTGTTCAATTTTGGTCTCCTAATCTGAGGAAAGACGTTCTTGCTATTGAGGGAGTGCAGTGAAGGTTCACCAGACTGATTCCTGGGATGACTGGAGTGACATATGAGGAGAGACTGGATCGACTGGGCCTGTATTCACTGGAGTTTAGAAGGATGAGAGGGGATCTCATAGAAACATATAAAATTCTGACGGGACTGGACAGGTTTGATGCAGGAAGAATGTTCCAGATGTTGGGGAAGTCCAAACCAGGGGACATAGTCTAAGGATAAGGGGTAAGCCATTTAGGACTGAGAGGAGAAGAAACTTCTTCACTCAGAGAATTGTTAACCTATGGAATTCCCTGCCGCAGAGAGTTGTTGATGCCAGTTCATTGGATATATTCAAAAGGGAGTTAGATATGGCCCTTATGGCTAAAGGGATCAAGGGGTATGGAGAGAAAGCAGGAAAGGGGTACTGAGGTGAATGATCAGCCATGATCTTATTGAATGGTGGTGCAGGCTCGAAGGGCCGAATGGCCTACTCCTGCACCTATTTTCTATGTTTCTATGTTTCTAGGCGATACCCCTATGAGTGTGTGGGGTCTTGTTCTGTAACTCAGCAGTATGCAGGACAAGTGGGTTTGCAGTGACCCTTGGGTTACACTCCTCATGCTTTGCTTGATAATTTGTACTGCACGTTGGACGCAGGCTTGAATGGTGCTGACCTTATATGTTTTATGCCATTAAGTTTCACAAACTCCTGAAACTCCTGACTGGTGAAGCACCACCCATTGTCGCTCACCACTATGTCAGGCAGACTATGTGTCACAAACATGACATTGAGATTCTCTATGGTTGCTGTGGACATGCTGTACGACATGATTATGCATTCTATCCACTTCAAATATGCGTCCACCACCACTAAAAACATCTTGCCCAGGAAGGGACCTGCAAAATCTACATGGATCCTGGACCAATGTTTGAATGGCCACGACCACAGACTCAGCGGCGATTCCGCTGGTGCTTTGCTGAGATGCATGCAAGTGTTGCACTGATCCATGCATGCTTCCAGCTTAGAATCAATTCCTGGCCACCATACAAGGGACCTGGTGATCACCTTCATCATCACTATACCAAGATGTGTGCTATGTAACTCACGCATGAACTTCTCTCTCCCTTTCTTGGGCATACTGCCCCACAATATGCAATCAACTTGAATAGACAGTTCGTCCTTGCGACGAATGTACGGTTTGGCCTCCTCACACATTTGCTTCGGTATGGCCGACCAATCCCCTTTGAGGATGCAACCCTTTACCACCGATAAAATCGGGTCCTGGCCGGTCCAGGTCTTAACTTGTTGAGCCGTAACTCTCAAAAGCATCCATGATTAACATTAGATCCGTCGGTTGTGGCATTTCCACCTCCGGTGTGGGCAACGGCAACCGGCTTAAAGCATCGGCACAATTCACTGTGCCAGGTCTGTGGCGAATGGCATAATCATTGGCAGATAATGTCAGCGTCCACCTTTGGATGTGGGATGAAGCGTTGTTATTGATATCTTTGCTCTCGGAAAACAATGAAACGAGCGGCTTGTGATCAGTCTCTAATTCGAACATCAGACCGAACAGGTATTGATGATCTTTTTAACACCGTACACACATGCTAAAGCTACCATGCTGTAGGCTCTTTCTGCTTTAGACAAACTTTTGAATGCATACGCGATAGGTTGAAGTTTCCCCGACTCATTGACTTGTTGTAACACACAATCAATTCCATATGACGATGCATCACAGGCCAAAGCTAAACGTTTACAAAGGTCATAATCCATCAGCAGCTTGTTCGAGCAAAGCAGATTGGTGGCTTTTTCGAAAGCTCTGTCTTGCGATGCACCCCACACCCAGTTGTCGCTTTTTCTCAGTAGCTTGTGCAATGGTTCTAGCAAGGTGCTCAATTTCGGTAGGAAGTTACCAAAGTAGTTGAGTAGACCCAGGAACAAATGCAGCTCCGTCACATTCTGCGGCTTGCGTGCATTCTTGATGGCCTTGGTTTTCACGTCAGTAGGTCTGATGCCATCAGCGGCGATTTTCCTCCCGAGGAATTCGACCTCTGGTGCAATGAAGACGCATTTCGAGGGTTTCAGTCTGAGTCCCACTCTATCCAAACGCAGTAGGACCTCTTCCAGATTGTTCAGATATTCCTTGGAGTCACGACCAATGATCAGGATGTCATCTTGGAACACGGCAGTTCTGGGAACGGACTTCAGTAGACTTTCCTTATTCCTCTGGAATATTGCTGCAGCCGAGCGAATTCTGAAAGGGCACCTGTGGTAAATAAATAGTCCTTTGTGCGTGTTAATACACGTAAGTCTCTTCAACGTCTCAACTAACTCCTGTGTCATATAGGCCGACGTCAAGTCCAGTTTTGTGAATGACTTCCCTCCAGCCAGCATCGCAAACAAGTCATCAGCCTTTGGTAACGGGTACTGATCTTGTTTTGAAACCCTGTTGATCATAGCCTTGTAGTCTCCACAGATTCTGACTGAGCCATCACTTTTCAGCACAAGAAAAATGGGGCTGGCCCATTCATTAAATTCGACCGGTGATATGATCCCTTCACGCTGGAGTCTGACCAGTTCAATTTTGATCTTCTCCCTCATCATATAAGGCACTGCCCAAGCTTTTATGATGGGCGGGTCTTGCATCTGAGTCCACATGGATCTGCACTTTGGCTCCCGTGAAGTTGCCGATACCCGGTTCGAACAGCGAAGGGAACTTGCTCAAGATTTGGGCACATATATCTTCCTTCGATGACACCTTTATGTTGTTCCAGTCACATCTGATTTTATCCAACCAGTTCCTGCCGAGCAGCGTTGGGCCATTACCTGGAACAATCCACAGCGGTAACTCGTGAACCACACTGTTATTTGTGCACTGCCAATCACCTTTATCAGTTCTTTGGTGTACATGCGCAGCTTGACGTTAAGAGGGCTCAGCCTGGGCTTCGCAGTCTTAGTATCCCACAGCTTATAAAATGCCCTCTTATTCATGATCGATTGACTCGCCCCTGTGTCTCGTTCCATCAATACTGGTATCCCGTTAAACTTCATATTAATCAAAATTGGTTTACTCTTGGTTATGAAGGAGTACAATCCATACACTTCCTCCTCTGGCATCTCGGATTGTGTATCCGGATCCGTGCTAGTCTGACTCTCATCCATCACATGGTGTGTTGCAGCTCGCTTGCTGATCTGCGGACACTTGCTCTGGAGATGCCCCACTCTCAGCCTTTGCAACCCACAACGCCAACACGGAAAGTCGGATACATTCCCGCTGGCGGACTTTGGGCAGCCACAGGTTTCGCGAACGCAGCCTGATAGGCCCTGCCATGTGCTGCTCTGCCGAATGCCGAATCAATCGCCTTTACAATACTGGCCGAGGTTCGGTACTTCACCGCTATTTGCTTTAGACTCCTGTCCGTCGTCATACATGATTGAGCGATCTGGATGGCCCCTTTTTAAATCCAACTCCTCCACCACCAGAAGTTTGCGCAGGATCACCTCGTGGTTGATACTGATAACAAAGAAGTCCCGCAGCATGTCTGCCAACACCGTCCTGAACTTGCCCGGTCCCGCTAGATGTCTCAGGTCGACAACAAATTCTGCTACGCTCTGGCCCTCCGATCGAACGTGTGTATAAAACCTGTATCTCGAGATGATGATGCCATCATCTGGCTTGAGGTGCTCCCGTACCAATGTACACAACTCCTCGTACGTTTTCTCTGTTGGATCACTAGGCATGAGTATATTCTTTATCATACCGTAGATCTTTGAACCGCACACAGTGAGGAACACGGCCCGGCGCCAATCTGCATCGTCGACCCTCTTCATTTTGTTGGCCACGAAGTACTGATTCAAACGGCTCACAAAATCTTCTCCCTCCACGAATCACTCTAAAAATCCAATCATGCTCATTTGCAAACAAAGTTTCTTGTATTCTCGTCGCCAAATGTTATGTATGCAATAAAGGTTCAAAGTGAGCACTGTTTAACTAAGCAAGGTACAATCTTGGCTCTGCTTTATTTAGGCCCAAAGTGCCTGACTCTCAAAATGGCTGGCCTTTTATACCAGAGCAGCACCACGTGCGTGCTGCTCGGTGGCCTCCAACAATGACACCATCTGGTGGCTACAAACAGAATGTACATACATGACAATTGTTCTGCTTGGAACAGAGAAGGTTGAGAGGTGACCTAATAGAGGTTTTCAAGATGGTTAAAGTTTTGAGAGAGTAGCTAAAGAGAGAAAAGTGATTAATTCTGGTGAGTGGGTCAATAACCAGAGGTCAGAGATTCAAAATCATTGGCAAAAGATCGAGAGGGGAGAGGAGGCGACATTTTTTTTCAACCAGCGTTGTCGGGATCGGGAACGCTCGACCTGAAAAGATTGTGGAAGCTAATCCCATCAATAAATGTAAAATGGAGTTGAACAGGTTCTTGAGGAGAAACGTACAGGGAATGGACAAACAGCGGGATTGTGGGCCAAGCACGACTGCTCTAAGAGCCAGCACAGGCACAGCAGGCCAAATGGCCTCCTCGGTGCTGTCGTGATGATTCTATCTCTAAGCTTTCTATTTTCTTTTCTCTCTCCTTCTGATCCTTTCCATTTTATACTCACCCTTTCCTCTGCAGAACTCCTCCTATTTCATATTCACTCTCCTTAGACCCTTTCCTCATCTCCTTCATGTTTCCAGTTTCTTTCTTTCTCCTTCTCATCTTTTTTCATTCAATTACATTTTACTCTCCTCTCTCATTTTTCCATTTCTCTCCCTCTCACTGCTCTCATTTCTGACTTATCTTTTCTCTGAACACCTCCAGTTTTCCATTTCCCGATTTCTCTCCTTATTGCTCATTTCTGGTTACCTTTTCTCTCTGCACCTCATTTCTCTCATTGTCCATTACATTGCCCACATTCAAACCCATTTTTCTATATCCCTCCATTTCTCCTCACCTCAATTCCAGTTTTCAATTTCCTAGATTCTCAGCTTCTCTGAGATTTTGCTTTCAATTATCATTTCCCTCTCCCCATTTCCCTCATTTCCTACTTAGTTTCAAATCTCATCCTTGTTTTCAAAACTCTCCATGGCCTCTCCTCTCCCTATCTCTATAAACTCCTCAAACACTATAAACCTTCTAATTCTGGCCTTTTGTCCTGATTTTCATCGCTTCGCCATTGGTGGCCATTGGCCTTCAGCAGCCGAGGACGTAAGTTCTGGAACCCCTTTACTAAACCTCTCTGCCTCTCTAACTCTCTTTTCTTCTTTAAGATGCTCTTTAAACTTATCTATTTAAACAACAACAACAACTTGTATTTATATAGCACCTTTAACATAGTAAAACATCCCAAGGTGCATCACAGGAGTATTATGACAAATAATTTGACATCGAGCCGCATAAGGAGAAATTATTGCAGATGACCAAAAGTTTGATCAAAGAGATAGGTTTTAAGGAGCGTCTTAAAGGAGGAAAGAGAGGTAGAGAAGCAGAGAAGTTTGGGGAGAGAATTCCAGAGCTTAAGGCCTAGGTAACAGAAGGCACGGCCACCGATGGTTGAGTGATTATAATCAGGGATGCTCAAGAGGGCAGAATTAGTGGAGTGCCAATATCTCGAGGGATTGTGAGGCTGGAGAAGATTACAGAGATAGGGAGGGGTAAGGCCATGGAGGGATTTGAAAATAAGGATGTGAATTTTGAAATCGAGGAATTGCTTAACGGGAGCCAATGTAGGTCAGCGAGCACAGCGGGTGATGGGTGAGTGGGAATTAGGACGGGTAGCCAAGCTTTGGATGACCTCAAGTTTATGCAGGGTAGAACGTAGGAAGCTAGCCAAGAGTGCATTGGAGTGGTCAAGTCGAGAAGTAGCAAATGGATGGATGAGGGTTTCAGCAGCAGATTAGCTGAGGTAAGGGCAATGTTACGGAGGTGGAAATAGGTGTTCTTAGTTAAGCCACAGTTATGTGGCCAGAAGCTCATTTCAGGGTCAAATATGACACCTAGGTTGTGAACAGCGTGGTTCAGCCTCAGACAGTTCTTAGGGTGAGGGATGAAGTCAGTGGTTAGGGAATGGAGTTTGTGGCGGGGACCGAAAACAATCGCTTCAGTCTTTCCAATATTCAATTGAAGAAAATTTCTGCTCATCCAGTACTGGGTGTCGGACAAACAGTCTGACATTTTAGAGACTGTGGAGAGGTCGAGAGAAGTGGTGGTGAGGTAGAGCTGGGTGTCGTCAGCTTACATGTGAAAACTGATTCTGTGTTTTCATAGGATTACACAGGATATACAGCACAGAAACAGGCCATTCGGCCCAACCAGTCCATGCCAGTGTTTATGCTCCACTCGAGCCTCCTCCCATCTTTCCTCATCTAACTCTATCAATATAACCTTCTATTCCCTTCTCCCTCATATACTTGTCCAACCTCCCCTTAAATGCATCGATACTATTCGCCTCAACCACTCCCTGTGGCAGCGAGTTCCACATTCTCACCGCTCTCTGGGTAAAGAAGTTTCCCCTGAATTCCCTATTGCATTTCTTGGTGAGTATCTTATATTGATGGCCTCTAGTTATGCTCTTCCCCACAAGTGGAAACATTCTCTCTGTACCCAATCTATCAAACATTTTCATGATTTTAGCAACCTCTATTAGGTTACCCTGATTCAAGAGAAGAGAGACCCAGCCTGTTCATCCTTTCCTGATATGTATACCCTCGCATTTCTGGTATCATCCTTGTAAATCTTCTCTGCACCCTCTGCAATGCCTCTATATCCTTTTTATAATATGGTGACCAGAACTGTACGCAGTGCTCCAAGTGTGGTCTAACCCATGTTCAATACAGGTTTAGCATAACTGCCCTACTCTTCAATATATCTTGAGATATAAACCCTAGTGCTTGGTTTGCTTTTTTTTAATGGCCTTATTAATCTGGGTCGATATTTTTAGTGATTTGTGTATTTGTGCTCCGAGGTCCCTTTGCTCCTCTTGTGTGCGGGAAGTGTATCCGCCTGCAGCTCCCGACGGACCGCATTGCGGCACTGGAGCTGCGGGTGGATTCACTCTGGAGCATCCACGACGCTGAGAATGATGTGAATAGCACGCTTAGCGAGTTGGTCTTACCACAGGCAAAGGGTCCACAGCCAGATAGGGAATGGAAGACCAACAGGAAGAGCAGTGCAAAGAAGGCAGTGCAAGGGTCCCCTGTGGTCATCCCCCTGCAAAACAGATACACCGCTTTGAGTACTGTTGAGGGGGATGACTCATCAGGGGAGGGCAGCAACAGCCAAGTTCATGACACCGTGGCTGGCTCTGCTGCACAGGAGGGCAGAAAAAAGAGTGGGAGAGCGAAAGTGATAGGTGATTCAATTGTAAGGGGAATAGATAGATGTTTCTGCGGCCGCAACCGAGACTCCAGGATGGTATGTTGCCTCCCTGGTGCAAGAGTCAAGGATGTCTCGGAGTGGGTGCAGGACATTCTGAAAAGGGAGGGTGAACAGCCAGTTGTCGTGGTGCATATAGGTACCAATGATAGTTAAAAAACGGGATGAGGTCCTACGAGATGAATTTAGGGAGCTAGGAGCTAAATTCAAAAGTAGGACCTCAAAGGTAGTAATCTCAGTATTGCTACCAGTGCCACATGCTAGTCAGAGTAGGAATCGCAGGATAGCTCAGATGAATACGTGGCTTGAGGAGTGGTGCAGAAAGGAGGGATTCAAATTTCTGAGACATTGGCACCGGTTCTGGAGGAGGTGGGACGAGTTCAAACCGGACGGTCTGCACCTGGGCAGGACCGGAACCAATGTCCTAGCGGTAGTGTTTGCTAGTGCTGTTGGGGAGGAGTTAAACTAATATGACAGGGGGGTGGGAACCTATGCAGGGAGACAGAGGGAAATAGAATAAGGGCAGAAACAAAAGATAGAAAGGAGAATAGTAAAAGTGGAGTGCAGAGAAACCCAAGGAAAAAAGGGCCACATTACAGCAAAATTCTAAAGGGGCAAAGTGTGTTAAAAAGACAAGTCTGAAGGCTCTGTATTCGGAGTAAGGTGGATGAATTAACTGCGCAGATAGCAGTTAACGGATACGGTGTGATTGGCATCACGGAGACATGGCTCCAGGGTGACCAAGGCTGGGAACTCAACATCCAAGTGTATTCAGCATTTAGGAAGGATAGGCAAAGAAGAAAAGGAGACGGGGTGGCGTTGCTGGTTAAAGAGGAAATCAATGCAATTGTAAGGAATGACATTAGCCTGGATGATGTGGAATCGGTATGGGTGGAGCTGTAGAATTCCAAAGGGCAGTAAACGCTAGTGGGTATTGTGTATAGACCACCAAATAGTGGTAGTGAGGTTGGGGACAGCATCAAACAAGAAATAAGAGATGTGTGCAATATAGGTACAGCAGTAATCATGGATGACTTTAATCTACATATTGATTCGGCTAACCTAACTGGTAACAATGCGGTGGAGGAGGATTTCCTGTAGTGTATTAGGGATGGTTTTCTAAACCAATATGTCGAGGAACCAACCAGAGAGCTGGCCATCCTAGACTGGGTGATGTGTAATGAGAAAGGACTAATTAGCACTCTTATTGTGCGAGGCCCCTTGGGGAAGAGTGACCATAATATGGTAGAATTCCTTATTAAGATGGAGAGTGACAAAGTTAATTCGGAAACTAGGGTCCTGAACTTAAGAAAAGGTAACTTCGACGGTATGAGGCGTGAATTGGCTAGAATAGACTGGCAAAGGATACTTAAATGGTTGATGGTGGATAAGCAATGGCAAACATTTAAAGATCACATGGATGAACTTCAACAATTGTACATCCCTGTCTGGAGTAAAAATAAAACTGGGAATGTGGCTCAACCATGGCTAACAAGGGAAATTAAGAATAGTGTTAAAGCCAAGGAAGAGGCATATAAATTGGCTAGAAAAAGCAACAAACCTGAGGACTGAGAGAAATTTAGAATTCAACAGAGGAGGACTAAGGGTTTAATTAAGAGGCATAAAATAGAGTACGAGAGGAAGCTTGCCGGGAACATAAAAACTGACTGCAAAAGCTTCCATAAATATGTGAAGAGAAAAAGATTAGTGAAGTCAAACGTAGGTCCCTTGCAGTCGGATTCAGGTGAATTTATAAGGGGGAGCAAAGAAATGGCAGATTAATCGAACCTTTACTTCGGTTCTGTCTTCACTAAGGAAGATACAAATAACCTTCCGAATGCACTAAGGGACAGTGGGTCTAGTGAGAAGGAGGAACTGAAGGATATTCTTATTTGGCGGGAAATTGTGTTAGGGAAATTGATGGGATTGAAGGCCGATAAATCCCTGGGGCCTGATAGTCTGCATCCCAGAGTACTTAAGGAAGTGGCCCTAGAAATAGTGGATGCATTGGTGATCATTTTCCAACAGTCTATCGACTCTGGATCAGTTCCTATGGACTGGCGGGTAGCTAATGTAACACCACTTTTTTTTAAAGTAGGGAGAGAGAAAACGGGTAATTATAGACCGGTTAGCCTGACATCAGTAGTGGGGAAAATGTTGAAATCAATCATTAAGGATGAAAAAGCAGCGCATTTGGAAAGCAGTGACAGGATCGGACCAAGTCAGCATGGATTTATGAAAGGGAAATCATGCTTGACGAATCTTCGGGAATTTTTTGAGGATGTAACTAGCAGAATGGACAAGGGAGAACCAGTGGATGTGGTGTATTTGGACTTTCAAAAGGCTTTTGACAAGGTCCCGCACAAGAGATTGGTGTGCAAAATCAAAGCACATGGTATTGGAGGTAATGTACTGGTGTGGATAGAGAACTGGTTGGCAGACAGGAAGCAGAGAGTCGGGATAAGTTAGTCCTTTTCAGAATGGCAGGCCGTGACTAGTGGAGTGCCTCAGGGCTCATTGCTGGGATCCCAGCTCTTTACAATATACATTAACGATTTAGATGAAGGAATAGAGTGTAATATCTCCAAGTTTGCAGATGAAACTAAATTGGGTGGTGGTGTGAGCTGTGAGAAGGACACAAAGAGGCTGCAGGGTGACTTGGACAGGTTAGGTGAGTGGGCAAATGCATGATAGATGCAGTATAATGTGGATAAATGTGAGGTTATCCACTTTGGTGGCAAAAACACGAAGGCAGATTATTATCAGAATGGTGGCAGATTAGGAAAAGGGGAGGTGCAACGAGACCTGGGTGTCATGGTTCATCAGTCACTGAAAGTGGGCACGCAGGTACAGCAGGCGGTAAAGAAGGCAAATGGTATGTTGGCCTTCGTAGCTAGGGGATTTGAGTATAGGAGCAGGGAGGTCTTAATGTAGTTGTACAGGGCCTTGGTGAGGCCTCACCTGGAATATTGTGTTCAATTTTGGTCTCTTCGTCTGAGGAAGGACGTTCTTGCTATTGCGGAAGTGCAGCGAAGGTTCACCAGTCTGATTCCAGGGATGGCTGGGCTGTCATATGAGGGGAGACTGGATCAACTGGGCCTTTATTTACTGGAGTTCAAAAGGATGAGAGGGGATCTCATAGAAACATACAAGATTCTGATGGGTTGGACAGGTTAGATGCTGGAAGAATGTTCCCGATGTTGGGGAAGTCCAGAACCAGGGGACATAGTCTTAGGATAAGGGGTAGGCCATTTAGGACTGAGATGAGGAGAAACGTCTTCATTCAGAGAGTTGTTAACCTGTGGAATTCCCTGCCACAGAGAGTTGTTGATGCCAGTTCATTGGATATATTCAAGAGGGAGTTAGATATGGCCCTTACGGTTAAGGGGATCAAGGGGTATGGAGAGAAAGCAGGAAAGGGCTACTGAGGTGAATGATTAGCCATGATCATATTGAATGGTGGTGCAGGCTGGAAGGGCTGAATGGCCTAATCCTGCACCTATTTTCTATGTTTCCCCATTTTGATTCGTATTTTCCAAGTAGTAAGTGACCTCCATATTTTGCTCACCAAAATGTAATACCTCACATTTATCTGTGTTGAACTTCATTTGCTAATTTATATGCCCATTCTGCAAGTTTATTAATGGCCCTGAAATCCCGGCCTCCCCGGGTCCGTACGGAGTGTGTACGGAGTGTGTTCGGAGTGTGTACGGAGTGTGTACGGGATGTGTACGGAGTGTGTACGGAGTGTGTTCGGAGTGTGTACCGATTGTGTACGGGGTGTGTACGGGGTGTGTATGGGGTGCGTACGGGGTGCGTACAGGGTGTGTACGGAGTGTGTACGGAGTGTGTACGGGATATGTACGGAGTGTGTACGGAGTGTGTACGGAGTGTGTACGGGATGTGTACAGGGTGTGCACGGGGTGTGTACAGAGTGTGTACAGGGTGTGTACAGGGTGTGTACGGAGTGTGGATGGAGTGTATACCGAGTGTGTACGGGGTGTGTACGGAGTGTGTACGGATTGTGTACGTAGTGTGTACGGGATGTGTACGGAGTTTGTACGGAGTGTGTACGGGATGTATACCGAGTGTGTACGGGGTGTGTACGGGGTGTGCACGGAGTGTGCACGGAGTGTGTACGGGGTGTGTTCGGAGTGTGTATAGAGTGCGTATGGGGTTCGTACACGGGTTGTGTACGGTGTGTGTACGGGGCGTGTACCAAGTGTGTATAGGGCGTGTACGGGGTGTGTACGGAGTGTGTTCGGAGTGTGTTCAGAGTGTGTACGGGGTTCGTACGGGGTGCGTACAGGGTGCGAACGGGGTGTGTGGGGTGTTTACGGAGTGTGTACCGAGTGTGTACGTAGTGTGTACGGGATGTGTACGGAGTGTGTACGGGATGTGTACCGAGTGTGTACGGGGTGTGTACGGGGTGTGCACGGAGTGCGTACGGGGTTTGTACGGGGTGCGTATGGGGTGCGTATGGGGTGCGAACGGTGTGTGTGGGGTGTTTACGGAGTGTGTACCGAGTGTGTACGGGGTGTGTACGGGGTGTGTACGTAATGTGTACCGAGTGTATAGGGGATGTGTACGGGCTGTGTACGGGGTGCATACGGGATGTGTACGGGGTGTGTACGGAGTGTGTACGGGGTGTGTACGGAACGGAGTGTGTACGGGGTGTGTACTGGATGTGTACGGGGCGTGTACGGAGTGTGTACGGGGTGTGTACGGGGTGTGTACGGGGCGTGTACGGAGCGTGTACGGAATGTGTACAAGGTGTGCACGGAGTGTATACGAAGTGTGTACGGGGAGTTTATGGGGTGTGTACGAGGTGTGTACGGGGTGCGTACGGGGCGTGTACGGGGCATGTACCGAGTGTGTATGGGATGTGTACAGGGTGTGTACGGGGTGTGTACAGAGTGTGTACAGGGTGTGTACAGGGTGTGTGCAGGGTATGTACGGAGTGTGGATGGAGTGTATACCAAGTGTGTACGGGGTGTGTACGGAGTGTGTACGGATTGTGTACGTAGTGTGTATGGGATGTGTACGGAGTTTGTACGGAGTGTGTACGGGGTGTGTACCGAGTGTGTGCGGAGTGTGTACAGGGTGTGTACAGGGTGTGTACGGGATGTGTACGGGGTGTATACGGGGTGTGTACGGGGCGTGTACGGGTCGTGTACGGGGTGTGTACCGAGTGTGTATGGTATGTGTACGGTGTGTGTACGGAGTGCGTACGGAGTGCGTGCAGAGTGTGTACAGGGTGTGTACGAGGTGTGTACGGGGTGCGTACGGAGTGTGTGCAGAGTGTGTACAGGGTGTGTACGGACCCGGGAAGGCATTGTAAAGCCAGTTTTCGCCGCACAATGTGCATGCACCGAAAACCGGCTTTTCCAATCTGTCAAGTTCTGGCTTGACACATCGCACGCATCTCGGGGAGAAGGACATTCCCACGACAGAGATTGGGCTATTTGCCCGTCTCTTGTCCTGCGAATGTCCTTAAAACTCTTGCGCATAGCCTTCTTTTCCAGCGTAATTGTAACATTAAAAACATAAAAAATTACATTTAAAAACACATTTTTATGCTAAAAACCCTGCCCACTAAGGTAAGTTTATTTTCAATCCTAATTACAAAACTTTAAAAAAAAATCGGAAAAATATATTTTTTTTCGAGCACATGTATTAACTTTACTTTCAATGAATTTTAATTATGTGAGGTGTGTTTTTTTATTTTTTTATGTTGTTTAGTGTGTTTTTTTTCCTCATTAATAGCAATAAGAACTCGTAGATCAAGGGCTAAAATCTCCACTTTTGTGATTATCGCCCAAAAATGGGCAATATTTACGATGTGGCCGTTAAAAAAGGTTTTCAGATCGCCGGCTTCTCGCCCATTCTCAAAGCATCTAGTCTCCACTTTTGAAAATGGGCGTTACCGCGAGCGATATGAAATGGGCGTTAGCATTCAATTTTTTTGACCTTCTGCTGTAAAGTGTGACCATCCTTAGCAACGGCATGGCAACGCTTGATTCCCGCTATTCAGGAGGTCATCATGACATGCGCAGAAGAGGAGACAGAGAGAGAGGGAGCTGAGAGGGACTGAAGGCGTGTGTGTGTGTGTGTGTGTGTGTGGTGTGGCTGCTTTGGGAGGAAGGAGGGAGAGTTTAGAGCTTCACAGCAAGTAGGCAAACAAAAAGTAGCTGTTACCAGCCAGATATTTGCCCGAATTTGGCCTATAACGGAGGGAGAGGAGGAGGCATCACAGCACGCTGTGGAGACTGATGCTGGAGAGAGCAGTGAGCTGGGAGAGGAGCACACTGGAGGGCGCAAAAGAGCCAGGAGATTCTCGGACAAGGCAAATGCCTCCTTCCTGCAGGAGGTCGAGTTACGCTGGGGTGATTTGACACAGGGAGGGCGTGGGAAGCCCACCCCAAAGGCTTACCAGAAGATATGGGCCGAGATAGCAGAGGTAGTCTCGTCGGCGACCAACGAGGTGCGTGAGGGAAGCCAATGCCGCAAATGATGGAAGGACCTTGTGGGATCCGCAAAAGTAAGTATTACATTGATTTACATGTACTTATGTATTTATATAATTTGATTTGTAACAGTCATGAGTGACTATCATCAAATATGAGGTCTTTTGCTTTTACCGGGAATGTTTTACTCAAAGCCTGCGCTCATGGTGTACATCTTTAGGTAAAGAATGATAATAATCATAATAATCATGATTACATCTGTCGGTTATGTGTTGTATCAGTGTCTGAGACAGTACCTAGCAGTGATATCATGCAATGATCTCATGCCATGTCATCCTGTCACCTTTTACAGAAGAAGCTATCGACGATGAGGTCCATGCAGAGGCGAACGGGTGGGGGGTCACCAATCCCCAGCGACATCACTGAGATGGAGGAGCGGGTGCTCGCACTTGTGAGGAAGCACCCCCCAAAAGCCATGGATGCATCTGCAGACCCTGAAGTGATGCCACGTGAGTAAAGCTTACACCATTGCGTGATGTAAAGTCTATAGATGCCAAACTCACTCCTCCATCTCAGTGATGTCGCTGGGGACTGGTGACCCCCCACCTGTTCGCCTCTGCACCGACCAATCATATATGATAGATGATTTCTAAAATTGTCATATAAAGTGGGCGGGCGGTATTATTGAATTTCGGTGTTAACTCTGTGCAGAAAGTAACGCTGGCCGATATTATGGGCATTGATTTTGCCCATTCTGATGAATGCGCCCCAAAAAAGTGGGCGCGGTAATATTTTTTCCCGGCATTAAGCACATGTGGAAAATAACGCTCGGCAATAAGTTTCCTAAAAATGCCCATCAGTTTCCATTTTGTGCCAAAATGGGTGACATCTGGACGTTATACGTCATTTCAGCGGTAAAATGGGCGTTAAGCATGCAAAAAAAGTGGAGGTTCTAGCCCACAGAGTTCCCATTGCTATTAATGGCAATACTTTACCTGATTGGCTGAGCAGTCACATGCACCTTCTGCGTTGGAACGTCGAGGACGGGAACGCGCCTCGCAGCGTGGGAAGAGAAGGCCTTCCCACCGGAATCACAGGCACCTCCCGGACCACCAGGTAAATTCGGAAAAAGTACTTGGGTCGGAGGCGTTGGTCCGAAAGAAACGTCCAACCCGAATTTCAGGGCCAATGTCTTCTTGTCATTTGTTGCAGTCCTGCTCTGTATCGGCTATCCCTGTCCAATTTGGTGGCGTCCGGAAATTTAGAAATTGTGTTTTTGATTCCAAAGTCTAAATTGTTTCCAGATGATGTCGCCAAGGGTCAGAAACAGGAGGGGGCCAAGGACAGATCCTTGGGGGACACCAGAGATAACGATGCGGGGGTGGGAAGAGAAGCCATTGCAGGACATTCTCTGGCTACAATTAGATGGGTAAGAATGAAACCAGGCGAGTGCAGTCCCAGCTGGAAGACGGTGGAGAGGCATTGGAGGAGGATGGAGTGGTCTGCAGACAGGTTGAGAAGGACGAGGGATAGTTTACCTTTGTCACAGTCACAAAGGATGTCATTTGTGATTTTAATGAGAGCTGTTTCGGTACTGTGGCAGGTGCAGAAACCGGATTGGAGGGATTCAAACATGGAATTGCGGGAAAGATGGGCATGGATTTGGGAGGTGAGAATACGTTCAAGGACTTTGGAGAGGAAATGCAGGTTGGAGATGGGCAGTCATTTACAAGGACGGAGACATCAAGCCTTAGTTTTTTGAGGAGAGGGCTGGTGAAGGCAGATGTGTAGGAGAGGGGGACAGTACCTGAGGAGAACCGTTAACAATGTCAGCTAACATGGGAGCTGGAAAAGGAAGTTGGGTGGTCAGCAGTTTAGTGGGAATAGGGACAAGGGAGCAAGAAGTGGGGCTCATGGACAAAATGAGCTCAGAGAGGTCATGAGGGGAGATCGGAGAGAAACTGGAGCAAGATGTGAGTTCAGGGCTAGGACAGGGGGCAACCTCAGAGGAAGTTTGGTCTGATGGGCTAGGGGAAGGAAGGGAAGTGGCAGAGGCAGCTGAACCGATGGTCTCAATCTTGGAGTCCATAGGCTCCTTGAACGTGTTTTTGGAGGAGACAGGGGAGAGGGGTTTAAAAAGATGGTTATCTGTAGACAATACAAGCCGGGGGTTATCTTTGCATTCTAGCAGGACCCGATAAAGCTTAATCTGGTCCAGCAGATTTGGCAGTGAATGGCCAAACCAGTTGTCCGCTCAATTCTGTGTCCCTTGGACTTAAGGGAATGAAGATAAGGGCCATACAGGGGGAACGGCCAGTGTGAGAGAGAGAGGAATGGTTTTAATAGGGACTAGGGCATCAAAGATGGAGGCTGCAGAAAGATCACGGTTAATGGAGGGCCAAAGGCTGGACAGTTGGAATTTTGTAAATGCAATTGTAAGAGTGCCGGGAGAGAGTGTTCCCAGGGGGCAGACACAGAACAAAGTAGGGTTGGCGTGGAGGGATGGGGGAGGGTGGGGAGGAGGTGGAAGGGGGATGTGTGCAGAGCAATTCGAGGAAGTGCTCAGAAATGGCCTTATTTGCAATCGACACGATGGGAGTAGTGAGGCCGCGAGAGATGGCAAGGTAGAGTGTGTGGCCATGAATATGGGTTGGGGACTTTACATGGGGGGAGAGATTAAGGAAGGATAGGAGGGTAGTAAACTCAGAGGAGAGAGAGCATGATGAACTGAGGTGAATGTGGAAATCACTGGGGATGAGAATTTGCTCGGCGCAGAGGCTGAGGGAGGAAAGCAGTGAAGATATCTTGGTGATAACATTTTTATGGTACTTGTGTGAGCAGTAGGGAACGAGAAATGTAAATGGGAGGTGAGAGGGGTGGAATAGGGGGAGATGCTCAAAGGAGGAGAAAGTGCCGGAGGAGTCGAGGTATAGACCGAGGTGTGATTTGGTGATGAGAGCCACACCGCCAACACGGTGATCTGGGCGGGGCAAGTGGTGGACGGTATAGCCAGGGGAGAGGTTTTATTTAACGGTAAGATGCCATCAACCCTCAGCCAAGTTTCTGTGAGGGCCATGATGTCGATGCCATTATCTACGATAAGCTCATGGATGGCAAGGAGCTTGTTCGCAAGTGAGCGGACATTCTGGAGGGAGATGCAGAGAGAGTCGGTGATGGCTACCCCACTGCCTGCGTCCACAGGGTCAGCGTTAGGGGGGAGAGGTGAGTTGATCGGGGAGGAGATTGGGAATATTCGCCCCCAGCGGGTGCGCTGGGCGTGAAGGTCGGCGAGAGAGTAGAATGGAACAGTTGGTGTTGCTACTCATGAGGAGGCAACGATGAAGGCCATGGTGGGCCTTTCGGAGGGTGTCAAGAGAGGCACAGAGAGAAGCTAGGAAGGAGTCAAGCCTGGGACAGCGGAAGGAGAGTAGGAAAGTCAAAGTGTAATGAAGGGTTGGGGCAAGGATTTGGGAGGGCAGAGGGTTTATTCTAGGGTTGGCAATCATTAATCAGTGGGGTGCCGCAGGGATCAGTACTGGGACCCCAACTATTTACAACCTATATTAACGACTTGGAAGAAAGGACCGAGTGTAACGAAGCCAAGTTTGCCGATGATACAAAGGTGGGCGGAAAAGCAGTGTGTGAGGAGTTTACAAAAAAACCTGCAAAAGGACATAGACAGGCGAAGTGAGTGGGCAAAAATTTGGCAGATGGAGTATAATATTGGAAAGTGTGAGATCATGCACTTTGGCAGAAAAAATCAAAGAGCAAGTTATTATTTATATAGATAAAAATTGCAATGTGCTGCAGTGCAGCGGGACCTGGGGGTACTTGTGCATGAAACACAAAAGGTTAGTATGCAGGTACAGCAGGTGATCAGGAAGGCCAATGGTATCTTGGCCTTTATTGCAAAGGGAATGGAGTATAAAAGCAGGGAAGTCTTGCTACAGTTATACAGGGTATTGGTGAGGCCACACCTGGAATACTGCGTGCAGTTTTGGTTTCCATATTTACGAAAGGATATACTTGCTTTGGAGGCAGTTCAGAGAAGGTTCACTAGGTTGATTCCGGGGATGAGGGGGTTGATTTATGAGGAAAGGTTGAGGAGGTTGGGCCTCTACTCATTGGAATTCAGAAGAATGAGAGGCGATCTTATCGAAATGTATAAGATTATGAGGGGGCTTGACAAGGTGGATGAAGAGAGGATGTTTCCACTGATGGGGGAGACTAGAACTTGAGGGCATGATCTTAGAATAAGGGACCTCCCATTTAAAACTAAGATGAGAAGGAATTTCTTCTCTCAGAGGGTTGTGAATCTGTGGAATTCGCTGCCTCAGAAAGCTGTGGAAGCTGGGACATTTAATAAATTTAAGACAGAAATAGACAGTTTCTTAAATGATATGGGAATAAGGGGTTATGGGGAGCGGGCAGGGAAGTGGAGCTGAGTCCATGATCAGATCAGCCATGATCGTATTAAATGGCGGAGCAGACTCGAGGGGCCATATGGACTACTCCTGCTCCTATTTCTTATGTTCTTATCTGAGAGAGGAGAGATGGAAGGAGTCACGATGACAGGAGAGAGAGGGCAGGGAGGGACAGAGAGAAAAGGAAAAGGTGGGAGAAAAAGTGGAAATAGAAGTGAACGGTCGAGTCCGGAGCGGCAGCCAAAGTGCACGCGTGAATGGACGCTCGAAGAGCTCAGCTTACATAGACTTGGTTATGTAGTAATTAATGGGATCAGGGACGGATTGGGGGGGGGTGGCGAGGGGCAGATGGGACAGTTGCCCGGGGCCCAAGCCTAGAGTGGGGCCCATACTGGGTGGGATTAAGGGTAAGTGTAAACAGTATTGACATAAGTGACGTAGCAAGAATAGGGCGAAGCTGCGAGGGCTCAGTGCATGTTATTCCCCACTTAATGGAAACAGACTCAAGATGCCCTTTTTCTAGAGGTGCATTCTATACACAAATCAGGGATGGGGAAAGGAAAGAACACCAGCTACACGATGAGCAAAGGAGACGAGAAGTAGCTAACCTGCTTAAACTAGATCAGTTCCAACTGAAACTCAAGATCATGAAGATGAAGTCCAAGACGACGCTGTGCCGACAACTTCAAAAACAAAACCACTGGTGGCCCCGGACCCGGAGGTGGCCGAGTTGGAGCTCCAAGCTCACAAAGTTGAAGAAGATGAAAAACATCTGGCGCATACTGAGCCGAAAAAGGCGCAACTTACGAGTGACATTGGGCTGTGGGGAGACAATATCTCAGAAGACATGCAAAGCCAATTGATTGCAAAAGGTAGTGAGGACTGCCAAAACAGTGATAAAGACTTCCAAAACTCCAGCGTGATTTTGGTTATCTGCCCTAATATGTCCTTACGTGGTCCGGTGTGAAATGTTGTTGGATAACGTTCCTGTAAAGCGTCTTGGGACACTTCACTACTTTAAAGGCGCTATATAAAAATAATAAAAGTTATTGTTGTGTTGGATATAGTGTATACAAGTACCTGGTGTGCGATTCGTTTTATCCTAATCAGCAAATCTGAGTTTCAGCGAAACCTTTCAGCGTTCACAGGATACAGTCATTTAGTGGTTATGTTGCTGGATCCTACTGGGATCCCCTGGGCGGACAGATGCACCAACATCAGCGTCCTCAACCAGGCCAATATCCCCAGCATTGAAGCACTGACCACACTTGATCAGCTCCGCTGGGCAGGCCACATTGTTCGCATGCCCAACACGAGACTCCAAAAGCAAGCGCTCTACTTGGAATTCCTTCACGGTAAATGAGCCAAAGGTGGGCAGAGGAAATGTTTCAAGGACACCCTCAAAGCCTCCCTAATAAAGTGTAACATCCCCATCTAGACCTGGGAGTCCCCGGCCCTAAGTTAAGGAAATGCATCCAGGAGGGCGCTGAGCACCTCGAGTCTCATCGCCGAGAGCATGCAGAAATCAAGCGCAGGCAGCGGAAAGAGCGTGCGGCAAACCAGTCCCACCCTCCCTTACCCTCAATGACTATCTGTTCCACCTGTGACAGGGACTGTGGCTCTCGTATTGGTCTGGCAGCCACCTAATGACTCATTCTAAGAGTGGAAGCAAGTCTTCCTCGATTCCGAGGGACTGCCTATGATGAGGTTATTTTGCTGGATGAGTAATCCAGAGGGCTGAGCTAATAATCTGGAGATACAAGTCAAATCCCACCATGGCACTTTGTGAATTTGAATTCAGTTCATTGAATAAACCTGGGAGTAAAAGCTGGTATAAGTTATGGTGACCATGAAACTGCCGGATTGTCATAAAAACTCAGCTGGTTCAGTAATGTCCTTCAGGGACCTTACCTGATCTGGCCTATATGTGACTCCAGACACGTAGCAATGTGGTTGACTCTTAACTGACCCCTGAAATGGCCTAAGCATTAGGTTTGGACAACGGCACACCCAGCCCAGTCGACCCCAGAAAGTCCTCCTCACTAACGTCTGGGGACTTGTGCCAAAATTGGGCGAGCTGTCCCACAGACTAGTCACACAACATCCTGACGTAGTCATTCTCACAGAACCATAGCTATCAACCAATGTCCCAGACTCCTCCATCACCATCCGTGGGTATGTCCTGTCCCTTGACCTCACCCTCACCAATCTACCTGTCGCAAATGCATCTGTCCATGACAGCATTGGCAGCAGTGACCGCCGCACAGTTCTTGTGGAGATAAAGTCCCGTTTTCACACTGAGGACACCCTCCATCATCCTCATGGATCAGCAAAGTGATGGACGGTGTCATTGACAGTGCTATCGAGTGTCACTTGCTCACCAATAACCTGCTCACCGCTGCTCAGTTTGAGTTTCACCAGGTTCACTCAGCTCCACTGCCCATTCCAGCCTTGGTCCAAACATGGACAAAAGAGCTGAATTTCAGAGGTGAGGTGAGAGTGACTGCCCTTGACATCAAGGCAGCACTTGACCGAGTGTGGCATCAAGGAGCCCGAGTAAAATTGAAGTCAATGGGGATCAGTGGGAAAACTCTCCACTGGCTGGAGTCACACCTAGCACAAAGGAAGATGGTTGTGGTTGTTGAAGATCAATCATCACAGCCCCAGGACATTGCTGCAGGGGTTCCTTAGGGCAGTGTTCTTGATCCAACCACCTGAGCTGCTTCATCAATAACATTCCCTCCATCATAAGGTCAGAAGTGATGATTGCACAGTGTTCAATTCTATTCGCAAGTCCTCAGAAGATGGTTGGTGGAATGGGCAGATACGTGGCAGAGAAGTGATACATTTTGGTAGAAAGAATGAGGAGAGGAAATATAAACTAAAGGTTACAATCTTAAAGGGGGTGCATGAACAGAGAGACCTGGGGGGGTTTGTGCACAAATCGTTGAAGGTGGCAGGGCAAGTTGAGAAAATGGTTAAGAAAGTTTATGGGATCCTGGGCTTCATGAATAGAGGCATAGAGTAATAAAGCGTGGAAATTATGATGAACCTGTATAAAACACTGGTTCAGCCTCAACTGCAATATTGTGCCCAAATCTGGGCATCACACTTTAGGAAGGATGTGAAGACCTTAGAGAGGGTGCAGCAAAGATTTACAAGAATGGTTCCAGGGATGAGGGACTTCAGTTTTGTGGATAGATTGGAGAAGCTGGGGCTGTTCTCCTTGGAGCAGGGAAGATTGAGAGGACATTTGATAGAGGCGTATTGGACGGTACAGCCACCTAAGGACTCATTTTAAGAGTGGAAACAAGTCTTTCTCGATTCCGAGGGACTGCCTATGATGATGATGATGAAGTTTAGTCTCCAGACCCTGGCATCTTCCTGTGCCCTGAGCCAAATATCTTTGCGAACCTTACGTTAGCATGATGGTTTGCATGAAGTGGATAGGAGGGGAATTTCGCTGAGCAAACTCCCCTCTGCAGGCACACCGCTGAAATCACCGGGAATTAACACTCCGCTCCGTTTGCGGCCTGAAAAAGGGCAATTTCTAAACAGTCCATCCATAATCGGTGATACTGGATGCTCAAATGCGGTGCGAGCCCCCCATTCCGGGCGGGGGGCAATTTCGGCCCGAGGAAGTCTTGCTGCAATTATACAGGGCATTGGTAAGACCACACCTGGAGCACTGTGCCGTGTTTTGGTTTCCTTATCTGAGAAAGGACATACATGCCTTGGAGCCGCTGCAATGAAAGTTCACTCGATTGATCCCTGGGGTGAGAGGGTTGTCCTATGAGGAGAAACTGAGTAGATTGGGCCTGTACTCTCTGCAATTTAGAAGAATGAGAAGTGATCTAATTGAAATATATGAGATTCTGAGAGGGTAGATGCTGCGAGGATGTTTCCCTGGCTGGGGAGTCTAGAACTCGGGGGCACAGTCTCAGGATAAGGGATCGGCCATATAGGGCTGAGGTGAGGAGAAACTTCTTCATCGGAGGTTTGGTAATCCTTGGAATTCTCTATCCCAGATGCTGTGCATGTTCAATCAAGGCTGAGATCGATAGATTTTTGGACTTCAAGGAAACCAAGGGATGTGGGATAGGGGGAGGAAGGTGGAGTTGAGGTCGATGTCCAGCCATGATCTTATTGAATGGCGGAGGAGACTCGAGAGGCCGTATGGCCAACTCCTGCCCCTATTCCTTAAGTTCTTATGTTCACACAAGTGCCAGACAATGACCATCTACAAGTTGGGAACGTCTTACCAGCTCCCCTTGACATTCAATGACATTACCATCGTCAAATCTCCAACATCTTGGGGGTCACCATTAACCAGAAACGTCACTGGACCAACCACATAAATACTGTGGCTACAAGAGCAGGTCAGAGGCTGGGTATTATGCGATGAGTGTCTCACCTCCTGACTCCAAAAACATTTCCACCACATGTTAGGAGTGTGATGCAATACTCTCCGCTTGCCTGGATGCATGCAGCTCCAACAACACTCAAAGAAATCGGCACCATCCAGGTACAAGCCGATTGATCGACTGCGCATCCACCACCTTCAACATTCACTCCCTCCACTACCGGCACACCGTAGCTGCAGTGTGTATCATCTACAAGAAGTACTGCAGCAACTCGCCAAGGCTTCTTCGGCAGCACCTCCCAAACCTGAGACCTCTACCATCTAGAAGGGCAAGGGTATCAGGCACATGGGAACACCATCACCTCCACGTTCCCCTCCAAGTCACACACCTGACTTGATCATATATCACCGTTCCTTCATCGTTGCTGGGTCAAAATCCTGGAATTCCCGAACTAACTGTGTGAGAACCTTCAACAACAGACTGCAGCGGTTCAAGAAGGCAGCTTAGCACCAGTTTCTCGAGGGCAGCTAGGGATGGGCAATAAATGCCGGCCTTGCCACCAATGCCCACATCCCATGAATGAATAAATTAAAACCTGTCCCTACCCTGCAAATCTGTCCCAGTGCTCTTTTTCTCACACCTTTTGACTGATATTGTAGATTTTCCACATCCACCATCCTAATCAGTTTAAATCTTTCCCCACTGCCATATTTACCCTTTTCCCAAGGACACGAGTACCTCTCTGGTTTAGGTGATGGTCATCCCATCTGTGCAACCTTTCTTGGCCCCAATACTGCTCCCAGTGTCCCAGGAATCGGAAACGTTCCCTTCTACACCAACATTGTAGCCACATGTTGAGAACCCGAATCTCCCTCTCCCTACCTGTTGCAGCGTGTGGCTCTGGGATTACTGATATCCCCAATACTGGCACCTGTGAAGCAAGATTCCATTCAGGGCTCCCGATCACATCTACAAAAGAAACCATCGATCCCCCGAATGCTCCACAACCACCGCTCCGAAGTGATTGTAAAACCATATGCATATAGACAGTCTACGATTCGCTGTATCCCAATCAGCCAATCCGAATGTTTGGGGGAACTCCCAGCATTCATCCTCTCTGAACTCTCTACTCTTTATCTTTGTGGTCCCCTTTATATCGCTCTACTTTTTCTAATTTCCCTTTTCTACCTACGAACATAAGAAATAGGAACAGGAGTAGGTCATACGGCACCTCGAGCCTGCTCCGCCATTCAATACGATCATGGCTGATCTGATCATGGACTCAGGTCCACTTCCCTGCCCACTCCCCATAACCACTTATCGTTTAAGAAACTGTCTATCTCTGTCTTAAATTTATTCAATGTCCCAGCTTCCACAGCTCTCTGAGGCAGCGAATTCCACAGATTTACAACCCTCTGAGAGAAGAAATTTCTCCTCATCTCTGTTTTAAATGGGCGGCCCTTTATTCTAAGATTACGCCCTCTAGTTCTAGTCTCCCCCATCAGTGGAAACATTTTCTCTGCATCCACCTTGTCAAGCCCCCCTCATAATCTTATACGTTTCGATAAGATCACCTCTCATTCTTCTGAATTCCAATGAGTAGAGGCCCAACCTACTCAACCTTTCGTCATAAGTCAACCCCATCATCTGCGGAATCAACCTAGTGAACCTTCTCTGAACTGCCCCCAAAGCAAGTATATCCTTTCGTAAATATGGAAACCAAAACTGCACGCAGTATTCCAGGTGTGGCCTCACCAATAGCCTGTATAACTGTAGCAAGACTCCCCTGCTTTTATACTCCATTCTTTTTGTAATAAAGGCCAAAATACCATTGGCCTCCCTGATCACTTGCTGTACCTGCATACTAACCTTTTGTGTTTCATGCACAAGTACCCTCCAGGTCCCGCTGTACTGTGGCACTTTGCAATCTTTCTCCATTTAAATAATAACTTGTTCCTTGATTTTTTTCTGCCAAAGTGCATGACCTCACACTTTCCAACATTATACTCCATCTGCCAAATTTCTGCCCACTCACTTCGCCTGTCTATGTACTTTTGCAGATTTTTTGTCCCCATCCGAACTTCTCACACTTCGGCTTGTTACCCTTTCCATTGCTCATCTTTTCCACTTTGCTCTTCGTCGCCTCATCTTTTTTATTTCCTTTCTTTTTCTTTCTCACCTTTCCCTGTACACAGTGCCAGCCGTGGCTCAGAGGGCAGCTCCTCGCTTCTGATTCAGAACGTTGCGGGACTTGAGCACAAAAATCTAGGCTGACATTGTCAGAGGAGCCGTCTTTAAGATGAGACGTTAAACCAAGGCCCAGCCACCATCTCAGGTGGACATAAAAGATCCCATGGCAGTACTTTGAAGCAGAGCAGTGTCCTGGCCAATATTTATCCCTCATTCACCATTACTAAAACAAAGTATCTGGTAATTATCCCTCAATCAACATAACAAAAAAAACCAGATTATCTGGTCGTTATCACGTTGCTGTGTGTAGGAGCTTGCTGTGCGCAAATTGGCCTCCACATTTCCTACATTACAACAGTAACTACACTTCAAAAGTACTTCATTGGCTGTAAAGCGCTTTGGGACAGCCGGTGGTTGTGAACAGCACTATAGAAAGTCTTTGTATGTTTTCTCCCCTCATATCTCATTTTGATACTTAAGTTATCCTTTGCTCTCCTCGTCTCTCATTTTCTATTTAGCTTTTCTGTGTTAATCTGGGATTCACTGTTATCCTCAGCCAGCAGGCATTCTGCATTAATCCGGGACAGCAAACATTTCTGACACATGAATCTGGTATGAACACGTCATGATCCGAGGAACCTCATTTTGTTCAGAATCCAGTTCCTCAAAGTTTTACATTTCCCAATCCTTTCCTTCGCCCTCTCTCGTGTCCAGTGACGATTTGTTGCAGCAGAGCTGCCGTTATCTCACTCCCCAGGGGAAGCCCAGCATTTCTCCGTCTGTCACAGCACAGCAACAGGTGTGGGCAAGGTGGGTGTAGATGAGAGTGGCCTCTTTGGCCTCACTCTCTTGTCTCTTGTGCAGTGCTGGAAATCTGGTGTCAGGGAATGTGTGTCATCTGAAGGACACTCCTGGTCTTCAAAGATAAACTGCAATGAAAGAATTGAAGAGTTCAGAGGTGGAAAGTTAATTATATTTGAGCACTGCACAAACGTATGTTGTCGTAGTCGAAGTCGGCGGCCAGTTTGGAGCAGGGCGCTCGTGCGTTGATGCCCACACCGTGAGGTGGCATGTCCCGGGTTCACCCCCACCTCCCTCCTCATCACAGTGGAAGCCATGTGGGCAAGGTGCTTACCCAGAGGGAGGGTGGAACCATCACAGGCCGAGTCCCACTGGGCACACGTTCCACAACTCCCAGCACTGATTACATTCCAGAATCTCTCACTGGATCACAATAGGACTATTGTACTGACTGTGGTTACAATTAATGTGAATATATTTGTCGTCCGTGACATTTTATTTAACAACTTTAATATTAAATTGTTCTTTCCTTTCCTCCACTTATAGGAACTAAACTCACACCCAGTGTCACCGGCCACTCCAGCTCCTCCCACAGTGACATCCCACTGATGTGTAACCAGGGGCGTAGATATAACAGAGATGTAACAAAGAGCCAGGAGCCAATCACAACAGCAGCTATGAATTATGTCACAAAGCAGGCCAAGCCCCTCCCACTCGAGATGTCACAGGGTCACATGACCAGGCTCTGCTCCTGGTATGCAGTCTCACTGGGCATGAGCGCAGGTTACAGATTCTGATCAATAGTGTTATGACCCAATCTTTGACCCCAGCTGCTTTCTAACAATGCCACAGGCACGGAGCACAGCCTCCCTGAATTACCCCTCATGAATTGTGTGTCCCATCCTCCTCATGTATGGTCTACAGGGATGTAGTGATACCCACCCTCCTATATGCTCAGCGACGTGGACTATATACAGGAGACACCTCAAAGCGCTGGAGAAGTACCACCAGTGCTGCCTCCACAGGATCCTGCAAATCCACTGGGAGGATAGATGCACCACGATCAGTGTTCTCACTCAAGCCAACATCTCCCTAGGATTGGACTCTTCAGTCAACTGAGAACTCACTTTTCGAGTGGAAGCAATTCTTCCTCGACTCCGAGGGACTGCCTATGATGATGATGATGGTATGGTTCCACTATACAATGCCCCCACATCCACCCTTACCCCACGACAAGCTGAAGTTTAGATGCGGTGGATGTGAAAGAGAAGTTCTGCTGCTCAGAAGGTAAGGACCCAGGTTAGTGTTGGTGCCATTAGATACATGAGCAAAGTGGATGTTGATGAGAAGCTTTGCACATATCAACAACAAAAAATGTAGCATCCCAAGGTGTGAAAGGTCAAAATTCACGGGAACCGCATCCCCACCCAGTGTTTGGGCTCATTTAAAAGGAAATTTAATTTGGGACTATCTACCGGAAAGTTTGAAATCCTAAAGTGCTGTGGAAGAAACTACGAACTTTAATCGAACTGTGGACGTTTTCAAGACAGATTCACGTCTGCGGGTGGGCCTAAAGAACTAAAGAAGCCAACTTAATTATTGAAACTGTCTGGGTGTTGGGACTAAAGTAAATTGTCTGAAGAAATGGATATTTGAAAACCCTTCTCCACAAGAGACATTAACATTACAACAATAACTCAGAGATAGCCAGCCATCAAACTGAACCGAGAAAAGCCATTTCCAACATGAATAAGAACAACGGACCCACTACAGCCTGTATGCAACAACCAAGCACAAAAGGACATTGCAATTACCAAGCTAATATTTCCATCAGGAAACAGATTTAGAAGAGCAACCCACCCAAGACATATTAACTTTTTACGAGCCCACCAAAATATTACAAAGAACAAAGAATTCTAGACTGATTTAGCGTGAAGATTAGGACAACTCAAACAATATAACTGGCCCCCTGTTTTAACAAAGGGCATGCCATACTACGAATATGCCATCAAGAAGGGAGAGAAACCAACGTGCCAGTTATAAACCAACTTCTCCAGCCTCGAAGTCCTGAAGTCCAAAAGGAAGGAAGAACATCACCATCGCGGCAGCAACTGACCACAGCCAACGTGGTACCACCAAAACCACGGTGATCGACCAAACTCGAAACAAAACTTCGACAGAAAAAAACCGAAGAATCGAAAGTTTCCACTCTACAAGCTTTTCCTGAGCTACCAATGGGTAAAACATTACCTAAAGAACTGTAAAAACCTACTTCTAACGAAAGAAATAGGGTACTTACCCCACAAATCCAAAACGCACCTTACCGCATCAGCGGACTCAACCCAACTGAAGATTGCGCAGTAAGAAGTCTTCTCTGACGTTCGGGGTACGGCAAGCAGAACCTACAGAATTCAACGAACCCCGAAATCGCGAACTACCGCTTACTGACCAGAAAGGATTGGTAAGCATAGTCCCTGCCTGCCCTAGCTAGGATTAGGTATTAGGAGGTGGGAGGTGTAATTTTTACTGTAACCCCCTTTGAATGTGTAATGTATTGTTCTTTATTAGACTGATTATAAGTTTGACATTGTATTTTCTTGTCTGTAATAAAATCAAAGTTCTTTTGCATCAAACCAGTGTCCTTTGCACTTTATCATACCCCCCAAATAAATCCAGAGTCTAGAAGCTAAGGGAGTGGGAGCGATTCGAACTGTTCAAGTAGGTCAGAGGTGAACCTGACCCCCCCTGGAGACCACTCCTTACAGGCGCGATATCAATGGAGTGATATTAATAAAAAACATTTTTGACACCGAGCCTCAGAAGGAGATATCAGGATAGATGACCAAAACTTTGGTCAAATAGGTAAGTTTTAAGGAGCATCTTAAAGGAGGAGAAGGAGGTCGAGAGGTAGAGCAGTTTTAGGGAATTTCAGAGCATAGGACCAAAGCAACTAAACTCGGGGAGCGCAGCGATTACGAAGGCTTGTCGGGCTGGAGATAGAGAGGGGTGAGGCCATGTAACAATTTGAAGACAAGGATGAGGATTTTAAAATTGAGCGATTGTTGGACTGGGAGCCAGTGTAGGCCAGCGAGCACTGGGTGATGGGTGAACGGGACTTGGAGCGAGTTAAGATGCGGCCAGCAGAGTTTTGGATGTGTCAGGTATGTACTTTTGGGATCACTAGCCACTAGATGGCGTCACTGTTGGAGGCCATTGGGCTGCACGCACGTGTGTGCAGCCCAAGTATATAAGGCCAGCTATTTTGTGTATTAGGCACTTTGGGCCTTAATAAAGCAGAGCCAAGGTCATACCTCTTGGAGTTAAACAGTACTCAGTCTAACAGTTATTGCATACACAACATTTGGTGATGAGGCAACAAGAACCTTTGCATGCAAAAATGAGCACAATTGGATTGTCGGAGTGATTTGTGGAAGGAGAAGGTTGGGCAGACTTTGTGAGCCGTTTGAGCCAGTTCTTCGTGGCCAACAAAATGGAGGAGGTCGGCGACACAGATCGGCGCCGGGCGGTGTTCCTCACGGTTTGCGGTCCAAAAATTTATGATCTGATAAAGAATCTACTCCTGCCTGTGAGTCCAACAGAGAAGACGTATGAAGAATTGTGTACACTGGTACAGGACCACATTAAGCCAGACGAAGGCATCATCATCTTGAGATACAGATTTTACACGCACATTCGCTCAGAGGGCCAGAATGCGGCGGAATTCGTTGCCGACCTGAGACGTCTAGCAGGACCGTGTAAGTTCGGGGCTGTGTTGGCAGACATGCTGTGGGACTTCTTTGTAATCAGCATCAACCACGAGGTGATCCTGCGTAAACTACTGGCGGTGGAGACATTGGACTTGAACAGGGCCATTACGATCGTTCAGTCATGCATAATAATGGATTGAAGTCTAAAGCAGATATCAGTGAAAAATCGAAACTCGGCAAGTACTGTCAATATGATTGATTCGTCGTTCAGCAGAGCAGCACATGACAGGGCCTACCTGACTGCGTACGCGAAACCTGTGGCTGCCCAAAGTCTGCCAGCGGGAATGCATCCGATTTCTCCGTGTTGGCGTTGTGGGAGAAATCACCGGCACCAGCAGTGCCGATTTAAGCAATATAGTTGCAAAGGCTGTCTGAGAGTGGGGCATCTCCATAGAAACTTAGAAACATAGAAAATAGGTTCAGGAGCAGGTCATTCGGCCCTTTGAGCCTGCACCACCATTCAATATGATCATGGCTGATCACGCAAGTGTCCGCAGATGAGCAAGCGTGCTGCGACACACCACGTGGAGGATGATGGTCAGACAAGCTGCTTTCCAGATACGCAATCTGGGATACCAGAGAAGGAAGTGTATGGACTGTACTCGTTCCTAACTAAGAGCAAACCGATAATGATCAATGTGAAATTTAATGGGGTGCTGATATCGATGGAACTGGACATGGGGGCGAGTCAATCGATAATGAGCCAGAGGGCATTCGACAAGCTGTGGGATACTAAGGCTGTGAGTCCAGTCAATGCCAAGTTGCGCAAATACACCAAAGAACTCATAACGGTGATTGGCAGTGCCACAATTAAAGTGTTGTATGACGGTGCAATTCACGAGTTACCGCTATGGATTGTCCCAGGCAATGGCCCAACGCTGTTCGGCAGGAACTGGCTTGAAAAAAATCAGATGCGATTGGAACGACATCAAGGAGTTGTCATCGGAGAAAGATACATGTGCCCAAGTACTGAGCAAGTTCCCCTCACTGCTCGAACCAGGCATCGGCAACTTCTCGGGAGCCAAGGTGCAGATCCACGTGGACTCGGATGCAAGACCCGTCTATCACAAAGCTCGGGCAGTTCTGTATATGAGGAGGGAGAAGGTCGAAATCGAACTGGACAGACTCCAGCGTGAAGGGATCATATCACCGGTTGAATTTAATGAATGGGCCAGCCCCATTCTTCCTGTGCTGAAAAGTGATGGCACAGTCAGAATCTGTGGCGACTACAAGGCTACAATCAACAGGGTTTAGAAACAGGATCAGTATCCATTACTGAAGGCTGATGACTTGTTTGCAACGCTAGCCGGAGGGAAGTCGTTCACCAAACTGGACAACGTCGACCTACATGACACAGGAGCTGGTCGAGACGTCAAAGAGACTTACATGCATTAACACGCATAAAGGACTGTTTATTTATTACAGGTGCCCTTTTGGAATTCGCTAGGCTGCAGCAATATTTCAGAGGAACATGGAGAGTTTACTGAAGTCTGTTCCCAGAACTGTCATGTTCCAAGATGACATCCTGATCACTGGTCGTGACGTCGAGGAACATCTGAACAATCTGGAAGAGGTTCTACTGTGTTTGGATAGAGTGGGACTCAGACTGAAACGCTCGAAGTGCATCTTCATGGCACCAGAGGTCGAATTCCTCGAGAGGGAAATTGCTGCTGACGGCATCAGGCCCACAGACGCAAAAACCAAGGCCATCAAGAATGCACCCAAGCCGCAGAATGTAAGGGAGCTGCGTTCGTTCCTGGGCCGACTCAACTACTTCGGTAACTTCCTAGCTAAATTAAGCACCTTATTAGAACCACTGCACATGCTGCTAAGAAAAGGCGACAACTGGGTGTGGGGTGCGTCTCAAGACAGAGCTTTTGAGAAAGACACTAATCTGTTTTGCTCTAACAAACTGCTGGTACATTACAACCCATGTAAACATTTAGTATTGGCCTGTGATGCTTCGTCATATGGAATTGGTGCGTACTCCAACAAGCCAATGAGTCGGGTAAACTTCAACCAGTCGCGTATGCTTCAAAAAGTTTGTCTAAAGTGGAAAGAGCCTACAGCATGGTAGAAAAAAAAGCATTCGCCTGTGTGTATGGGATTAAAAAGATGTATTAGTACCTGTTTGGTCTTCGGTTTGAACTGGAGACAGATCACAAGCCGCTCATTTCACTGTTCCCTGAAAACAAAGGTATCAATACCAATGCTTCATCCCGCATCCTGAGGTGGGCACTGACATTATCCGCTTATGATTATGTCATTCTTCATAGACGTAGCACCGAGAATTGTGCCGATGCTTTGAGCCATCTGCCATTGCCCACACTGGAGGTGGAAACGCCATAATCGGCGGACCTATTGTTAGTTATGGATGCTTTTGAGAGTGAAGGAACCCCTGTCACGGCTCAACAAGTTAAGACCTGGACCAGCCAGGACCCGATTTTATCGGTGCTGAAGAGTTGCATCCACAAAAGTGATTGGTCTGCCATACCCAAGCAAATGTGCGAGGAGACCAAACCTTACATTCGTCGGAAAGACGAACTGTCTATTCAGTCGGATTGTATACTGTGGGGCAATCGTGTTGTTATGTTCAAGAAAGGGAGAGAGAAATTTGTATGTGAGCATTGTAATAATGAAAAACATTGCCAGGTCTCATATATGATGGCTGGGAATTGACTCTGATCTGGAATCATGTGTGCATCAGTGCAACACTTGCATGCAGCTCAGCAAAGCACCAGCGGAATCACCGCTGAGTCTGTGGTGGTGCCGTCCAATCCATGGTCCAGGATCCACATCAACTTTGCAGGTTCCTTCCTGGGGAAGATGTTTTTAGTTGTGGTGGATGCATATTCGAAGTGGATAGAGTGTATAATCATGTCATCCAGCACATCCACAGCTACCATTGAGAATCTCAGTGTCATGTTCGCGACACATGGTCTGCCTGACATCGTTGTTAGCAACAACGGATCGTGCTTCACTAGTCAGGAGTTTCAAGAGTTCATGAAACTCAATGGTATCAAACATGTAAGGTCAGCACTGTTCAAACCTGCATACGATGGGCAAGCAGAATGTGCTGTCTGTTATGTATTGTCCAGGTACATTTAATGTACAGTTACAATGGTGCACCACAGAGCACAGAGGGCGCTGTGGTGGGAGACCTGAAAGTACCTGCAAGACAGAGTATAAAAGGCTGCCCACCACACCTGAAGGGCACTCTGGAGTTACACAATAAAGGACTAATGTCACAGCAGTTACTACAACACCAGACTGTGTGGAGTCAGTGATTTGAGTGCTCCACACATCACAAATTGGCGACGAGGACTCAGACGAGCTTCACGCAACCATGGCTACTCTGGGCTTGCTAAAGGATTTTACAGAGGGTAATGACTGGGATGCCTTTACGGAAAAGCTCGAGTACTATTTTATAGCAAACGATCTGATAGGGAACACGAACGCACTGATAGAGAAGCGTAAGGTGATATTGCTGTCCAGTTGTGGCGATGAGGTTTACTGTCTCGTCAGGGATTTGCTGGCACCTGCGAGTGCCAGGAACAAGACATATGAGGAGCTGATCACACTCATTCATGACCAACTGAAACCGAAGGAGAGCATCCTCACGGCCAGGCACAAATTCTACCACCACTGCAGACCTGAGGGCCAGGATGTCACAAAATATGCTGCGGATATCAGGAGACTCGTGGCGCCGTGCGATTTTGGTACACACCTTGACGAGGCGTTGCGAGACGTTTTTGTTATGGGGATTGGCCATGAGGGTCTCCTTCACAAGCTGCTATCTACTGAACCCACAGTCAGCCTGCAGCAAGCCATCACCATCCGCCGGGCATTTATGACCTCGACGTGCAGCACCAAGCAAAATATCCACACGGTCTCGAACCAGACAGGTACTATCCACAGGATAGCGCCCACCATGGACAAAACTGCAGAATGTGACTCTGCCCAGGGCAGATGATCTACTATCCGGCGAGGAGCATGCAGAAGAAGATGATGCGTTTGGACTGTATACGTGTACCGACGATTTGGCCCCAGTGAGTATGGAAGTCAAGATTAACGGAGTCCCAGTGAGTATGGAAGTGGACACGGGGTCGGATCAGTCGCTGATGAGTCAGAGAACTTTTGATAAACTGTGGGGTAACCCGGCTGCATGACCCAAGCTGGTCCCGGTCACGGCGAAACTGCGCACCCACACCACGGAACTGATACCTGTTCTTGGCAGAGCGGATGTGCAGGTATTTCATGGGGTCGAGACGCACGGTTTACCTTTGTGGATCATTGCAGGCGATGGGCCGACGCTACTCGGCAGGGGATGGATGGGAAAGGTCCGTGGGAGCTGGGAAGACTTCATTCCTCCACAGACCGCTGTCCCCCGTGTTCACAAGCAGCAGCGTGACCGAGCTGTAGGAGAGAGAAGGGCTTCGACGGGCTACTCCAGCAGGCACCGTCGGCCCGCAGGCAGAGGTCGGTTCCGGAGGACGTGTGTGTGTGTGTGGCGGCTCCCAGGCAAAAAGGTCAGCTGCGTGGGGTGCTCCGGAGGATGTGGCGGAGCGGGGGCCGATGCGTTGTGGCTCCCGGGTACGGTCGGCGTGTGATGGATCTCGAGAGAGCCGAGAGCGAAACGTTAGGCAGCAGCAGGCTAGAGTCCAGCAGGGAAAACACCATCAAAGCAACCTTGCAAAAGGGTCCAAAGAAGGAAAGCTGTTCATCGGCGGTCTCAATCTCGACACAGGTGAGCAGACCCTGGAAGAAGTGCTCTCCAGGTTCGGGCAGATCTCCGAGGTGCGAGTGATCAAGGACAGGGACGTTTTCGGCTTCAGTACAGCGAGCTCAAGATGGTGGTGAGCCTCGTGGCAACAGAGATCTGCAGAAAAAGACAAGCAGAGCACCTAAAATGGCGGCGCCCACGTGGAAAAATCAAAATGGCGTCTTAAAAGGGAAATGTACCCGGGAATCTTAAAGGGGCCTTTCACCGTTGGCGGTCCCCACAAAGAGACTTTTGTAAGGGCAAGAGTGAGTCAAAATGATTACTGTGATTTGTATGATGACGTGATTTATGACAAGAGTTAATATTTTGATGCTAAAATGATTACTGTGATTAAAATGAATGATTTGATTTGTGAAGAGTTAATATCACAATCACAAGTAAAAGGGTTCAGGGATCTGTGACTAACATGACCAATGGATTAATGCGATTTCCGTTTTAATGTGATTCATGCAATGGTTCAGCGGCTGCAGATGATCCGCAAAGGCAACTATTTTCTGAGAACAGAGGCAACGCACTAGTTGCGATACCCTGTCTCAGTGCAGCCCATTACCTTGGGCAAAAAGGGACAGTATGTCGCCACCTTACCTCACCCAGTGGAGCTGGGATTAAATAACTGTTCAGTGTACCTGCAACCTTTTGATATAACTCTTCAATGCATCTATATGTACCGTACAAATGTACTGTCTATGTGTACCTGCTTTCTACTGGAGATTATGTTTGTGTACTTGTATCACCCATGTAAGGACTGCAAACACCATATGCTTGCACCGGATCACAAGCATAATCTCTACATGGGGGGGAAGAGGGAAGTGGATGGTCATGGACTCACACTTACAAATCAACCAGGACGAAGAAGGCCGAGGTTTCCGGCAATGTCCTTTTGGAACTGGGGGCGAGGGGGAGTGAGATGTTATGTATTGTCCAGGTACATTTAATGTATAACAATGGTGCGCCATAGGGGGCACTGTGGTGGGAGACCCGAAAGTACCTGCAAGACAGAGTATAAAAGGCTGCCCACCACACCGGAGAGGCACTCTGGAATTACACAATAAAGGACTAAGGTCACAGCAGTTACTACAACACCATACTGTGTGGAGTCAGTGATTTGAGTGCTACACACATCACACTGTCCAAATCATAAAACAGAATATGAAGCAAGTAACCCAAGGGTCACTGCAGACCCGCCTGTCACGCATATGTTTAGTTACACGACAAGACCACACATACTTACCGGGGTCTCGCCTGCTGAACTAATGATGAAGAGAGGCCTTAAGATCAAGCTATCTCTTGTACACCCTGACTTGAATAATCATGTTGAATATAGAAGACAAAGTCAGCAAGAGTATCACGATCGCGCAACTGTGTCACGTGATATTTCTGTATATGTTTTGAATTATGGTCAGGATCCCAAGTGGATCGCTGGTACTGTCATGGCTAAGGAGGCAACAGAGTATTTATAGTCAAGCTCAAAAATGGGCAAACATCCAGGAAACATGGATCAGACAAAGCTGCGGCACACAGACGAACCGGAACAGTCGGAGGAAGAGACAATCGACGACCAACCAACCTACCCCCAGTCATCAGAGGACTCAGTGGTCATCAGTGAATCGGGACTTTCAATCACTGACATGTTCAATGAAAATGGACTTTCAATCCCTGACATGGCCACTGCCACTCCCACCAGGTCAGCCACCCAGCCACCAGTCATACCAGACTCTGAACACTCACCCAAGACTGGAGTTGAGCTGAGACAGTCAACCCGGGAGCGTAAAACACCAGACCGTCTCAATTTGTAAAAGATTGTGTTAATATCTCAGAGGGGGGTATTGTCATGTATGTACTTTTGGGATCACTAGCCACTAGATGGCATCACTGTTGGAGGCCATTGGGCTGCACACACATGTGTGCAGTCCAAGTATAAAAGGCCAGCCATTTTGTATATTAGTCACTTTGGGTCTTAATAAAGCAGAGCCAAGGTCATACCACTTGGAGTTAAACAGTGTTCAGTCTAACAGTTATTGACTGCACAACAGGATGAGCAAAATTTTATTTAGGGCAGAAGATAGGAGGCCAGTCAGGAGTGCATTGGTAAGTCAGATCGAGAGGTAACAAAGGCAGATATGAGGATTTCAGCAGCAGAAGAACTGAGGCAGTGTCGGAGTCGGGCGAAGTTACGGAGGTGGAAGGTAGGCAGCTTTGGTGATGGAACGGTTATGTGGTCGGAAGCGCATCGCGGGGCAAAGACAACACCAAGGTTTTGAATGGTTTGCCTCAGCTTCAGACAGTGCCATGTTTGGAAATGATGGCCGGGGAATGGAGTTTGCGGCAGGCACCAAAAACAATGGGGGAGAAATTTGGTCGCAGCTCATCTGGGGCGGTAACCCAGGCAGAGCGATAATTTTAGCGCCTTGAAAAGGTTTGCGCCTTCCGCCCAGAAATGAGTCAGAATCGGTCAAAGAGCTGACAGGGGCGTTAAATCAGCCATTGCACACTACAGCTGGGGGGTGATAACAGAAGTTTGGTCGGTACGTTTGGCGGATCAATTGCACATGCACGGAACTCCGAGTCAGACCCTGGGAACAGCCGAGTTTTAATGCATAGTAATGCACTCATTAAAGTTTTCAAAATCACTTGTTTTCAAACTGTACTGTTATGTCTGCCTGCCACTGCAAACTCGGAGGCTCTGTGTAAGTGTTGCAGGAGGGAAGTGCTTCCTCATCTCTAAGTAGCCGTAGGTTAACGACTCTGCACGCCTGGACCCACTGTTTTTCCAGACGTTGTTCTTGGCGGCCACTAAATGAGGTGACCGGACCTAATTTACCGACTGGGGCACAAGCAGGAAAACGTCATGATCAGAGCGATCGTCAGCAGCCAGGCACGACTGGTTTGCACCCCCGGTGCGCCTCTAATGAATTTTCGGTCGGGGTGCTAAACGCTGTGCTCCCGGCCGGTAACCTCTTACAGTCCCATTAACGCCGCCTCTGGCCACTAACTGAGGCTTAAGACAACCGAAAACCAACCCAATGGGCTAAAAATTCGGGTGCTTAATGCAACCCATTACCGCCATGATATGGTGAAAAACGGTGGCTGGCGCTCTTCCGCCAGCTGGTAGTTTGGCGGCCACCATTTTGCAAGGGCTGGTAACGCTGTGCACAACACATGCTCATAGTCATAGGGGCTCTGTTGGCAATCAATCTCACACTCGAGGATCTCTGGGAGAGGGAGACACGCAGCAAGTAAGATGGGAACATTCGCCAGAGGGAGAAGGAGGCCTCTCAACAGGAGGCCTTACCCACCTAGGGTCTTTCGACAATACCTCTCCTACGTTCACTTAAGCCAGGAGCAGTCATAGGAGGCTACGCTTCACCAAGGAGGTGATCGCAGAACTCTGCCACCTCCTGCAACCAGACCTGCAGCCTCCGAGCAGGACAAACGCCGTTCTCAGTGGCAGTCAAGGTTACAGTGCCCCTCTATTTCTTCACCAGTGGATCCATCCAGTCTGCAGCAGGAGACATAGCTAACCACTCACAGTTCACCGTGCATTGCTACATCCAGGATGTCACTCAGGTTCTCTACAGCAGGAGAAGGGACTACTTTGGCTTCCCAATCACCAGAGAGTTGCAGGACAAGCATGCATATGGCTTTGCCAGGAAAGCGGGATTCCTCATGGTGCATCATCATCATCATCATTGGCAGTCCCTCAGAATCGAGGAAGACTTGCTTCCACTCTTAACGCAAGTCCTTAGATGGCTGAACAGTTCAATACGAGAACCACAGTCCCTGTCACAGGTGGGACAGATAGTCATTGAGGGAAAGGGAGGGTGGGACTGGTTTGCCGCACGCTCTTTCCGCTGCCTGCACTTGATTTCTGCATGCTCTCGGCGCCGAGACTCAAGGTGCTTAGTGCCCTCCCGGATGCACTTCCTCCACTTAGGGCGGTCTTTGGCCAGGAACTCCCAGGTGTCGGTAGGGATGCTGTACTTTATCAGGGAGGCTTTGAGGGTGTCCTTGAAACGTTTCCGCTGCCCACCTTTGGCTTGCGTGCCATGTAGGAGTTCTGAGTAGAGCGCTTGCTTTGGAAGTCTCGTGTCTGGCATGCGAACAATGTGGCTTACCCAGCGGAGCTGATCAAGTGCTTCGATGCTGGGGATGTTGGCCTGGTCGAGGACGCTAATGTTGGTGCGTCTGCCCTCCCAGGGGATTTATAGGGTCTTACGGAGACATCGTTGGTGGTATTTCTCCAGCAACCTGAGGTGCCTACGGTACATGATTCTTGTTTGAGCTTTAGAGGAGGGCAGGTATTACTACAGCCCTATAGACCATGAGCTTGGTGGCAATTATGAGGGCCTGGTCCTTAAACACTCTTTTCCTCAGGCGGCCGAAGGCTGCACTGGCGGACTGGAGGCGGTGTTGGATCTTGTCGTCAATGCCTGCTCTTGTTGATAGGAGGCGCCCGAGATAAGGGAAGTGGTCCACGTTGTCCAGGGCCGTGCCGTGCATCTTGATGACTGGGGGACGGTGCTGTGCGGCAAGGACAGGCAGGTGGAGGACCTTTGTCTTGCTGATGTTTAGCATAAGTTCCATGCTTTCGTACGCCTCAGTAAATACGTCGACTATGTCCTGGAGTTCAGCCTCTGTATGTGCGCAGACACAGGCGTTGTCCATGTACTGTAGCTCGATGACAGAGGTTGGACCTGGCCTGGAGATGGTGAAGGTTGAGCAGCTTCCCATTGGTTCTGTCATTTAGTTCCACTCCAGCAGGGAGCTTGTTGGCTGTGAGGTGGAGCATGGCGGTGAGGAAGTTTGAGAAGAGGATTGGGGCGATGACGCAGCTCTGTTTGACCCCGGTCCGGACGTGGATTGGGTCTGTAATGGATCCGTTGGTCAGGATTACAGCCTGCATGTCATCGTGAAGCAGGCGGAGGATGGTGACATACTTTTGGGCCCATAGTGAAGGGCGCCATCGACTGCACCCACATGGCTTTGCAGGCACCCATAACATTCCTGAGATCTTCCGTAACCGCAAAGGCAACCACTCACTGAATGTCCGTTGGTATGTGACCTCACACAACGAATCTTCACCGTCAATGTCCGCTATCCTGGCAGCAGCCACGATGCCTTCATCCTGTGCCAGACCGGTGTGTCAGCAATCTTCCAGCCACCACTGCAAACTCGAGGGTGGATGCTCAGAGACAAGGGCTATCCGGTCTCCAGCTGGCTCATGATTCTCCTCCACAACCCCAAAACTCGTGCCCAGCACTTATATAATGAGAACCATGCTTCTACCAGGAACACCTTTGGTCTACTGAAGCAATGGTTCCACTGCCTTGACCACTCGGGAGGAGCCCTCCAGTACTTGGCATTAGTTCGTGGTGGTCTGCTACCTGATTCACAACTCAACCACCATGACGGTGCAGCCCTTGCCAGCAGGGATTGCAAATGTAACCCTGCTAGTCAAGAAAGGAGGGAGAGAGAAAACGGGGACCTACAGCCCAGTTAGCCTGACATTAGGTGGCAGATAGAGTATAATATTGGGAACTGTGAGGTTATATTTGGTAGAAAGAATAGAAAAACACAATATTTTTTAAATGGTGAGAAACTATTAAACATTGGTGTTCAGAGAGACTCAAGTGTCCTCGTACTGAAAAACAGAAATTGAGCATGCAGTTACAGTAAGCAATTAGGAAGGCAAATGACATGTTGTCCTTTATTGCAAGGAGGTTGGAGTACAAGAGTAAGGAAGTCTGGCTACAATTGTACAGGGCCTTGGTGAGACCACACCTGGAGTACTGTGCACAGTTTGGGTCTCCTTATCTGAGAAAGGACATACTTAACTTTAAGGCGGTACAATGAAGGTTCACTAGATTGATTCCTGGGATGAGAGGGTTGTCTTATGATGAGAGATTGTGTAGAATGGGCTGATACTCTCTGAAGTTTAGAAGAATGAGAGGTGATCTCATTGAAACATATAAGATTCTGAGGGAGATTGACAGGGTAGATGTTCAGAGGTTGTTTCCCCCTGGCTGGAGTGTCTATAACTCGGGGGCATAGTCTCAGGATAAGGGGAAGGCCATTTAAGACAGAGAGGAGGAGGAATTTCTTCACTCAGAGTGCTGTGAATCTTGGGAATTCACTACCTGAAAGGGCTGGGGATGCTCAGTCGTTGAATATATTTAAGGCTGAGATGGATAGATTTTTGGACTCTAGGGGAATCAAGGGATATAGGGATCGTGCGGGAAACTGGAGTTGAGGTTGAAGATCAGCCATGATCTTATTGAATGGTGGAGGAGCCGTATGGCCTACACCTGCTCCTAATTCTTATGTTCTTAGGAGGCGTATGAGAGCGAGGGGGAAGGAGTCAGGATGATGACGAGGAGCAAGAGGAAGAGGATGGAGGGACGAGGCAGGCTGTCAATCCGGACGGGCTGCCCATGAACGATTCAACAGACTCTGACTCCTATGAATGATCCCCATTTCTCACCACCTCCCCATCATACCAACCGTGCCTCACGGAACATCACAACGTCCTCCTGGGCACAACGCTGAAATGAGAGACAAAACAATAGATTCCAAGCAAAATTAATACATATATAACAAATCAATTCACACATATTTATATGAAAAATATGAACTAATCACCTTGTGCAATGCCTTAGTGCCTGTATTTTGTGAGGCTTTTCCTAACCAAGTGCTCCAAAGAGCTGCTCCCCTGTGGCTGCAGCAGGGCTGGTAGAAGGCTGCTGAGTCTCCGTGTGGGAGACTACAGATGGCCTTGCAGGACAACCTTGACCAGCTCTGGGCCTGGAAGGCCCGGCTGTAGACTGCAACACCTCAGGCTGGGCGGCAATAGTTTGAGCTAGCTGACAGGCAGCGACAAGGGCAATGGAGGAGTGGCAGTTTTGGGAGCAGGAATATTGTCATCCTGGGAGAGGACAGCAGGTTCCTGCTCCACTGACCCAGTGCCACTCCCCTGGGGGCGATGCTTCAGCATTCCGAGCAGCCTGTTGGGGCACAGATTGCTGGGCTGCTGCGATACCCTGAAAATTCCAGTCGACAGTGGTAAACCCAGCCACAATCAGAGAGCAGTCAGAGTTTGGGTGCCTTCAAGCTGAGACTGCACGAGAGCAGTCTGTGCTTGGGTGGCCTCAAGTCAGCCTGTGTCACAACAGTCTCTCTGGGAAAGTACCATCATTTCCAGGCTGGAACTCCTTGGCTCTAAGCTTTGCAATGTTCGATGTGGACTCCTCCACGCTCTTTGATATTGCCGAGATGCTCTCTCACAGGCGCATGCCCATCACCCTTCTTCTGAAGGCCTCCCCATCGAGATCCTCATTCGAGTCCTGTGCAGCAGAACCCGTGCGTGAACTCTCCCTCCGGGAAGATGGCCACCGAGCTACCCTTTCCCCCTGACCTTGCTGCAGCCCGCTCGTCCGCGGTGCCTCGCCCTGTGCCGATCCCACTCCTGTACCAGCCTCTAAACAACGCATAGTGCCAGTATCTGAGCTGGTGCCTGCGGGTGACAGATGCAGTGAGGTGATGTGTTCTTCTTCCATTTCTTCTTCCCTCTCGCTCTCTTCAATGACATCGGGGACAGGCTGCTTGATAGCTTGTTGATTATCTGAAAGTAGAAATGCACGAGTTGAGTTATGGTGAGGGCGGGGGGGTGGCGGAGAGGGGGAGGGTGCGGTGGGGGATGGTGGGAGGGGGTTGGGAGGGGGCGTTGGGGGGGGGGAGGGGAAGCCAGAAATGCATGCATCCAGCAGAAGTAGTTTGAAAGTGAGAAGCGAATATGGGCTGAGGGGAAAGTGTGATGTGAGGAATAGGATTAGGAATGAACATACCGTTGTTGTCCCCAAGGGGTTGAACCTTGCCGGTTGCTGTGGCCTCCACCACATGCTGCCCAATTAGTTGGTGCACTCGCTCCTCCAGCTGGCTGAAACCCTGCGTGCCCACCTGTCCTTCGCCTGTCCTTCACCTGTCCTTCGCCCGTCCGCCTGTCCTTCGCCTGTCCTTCGCCTGTCCACTGCTGCTCCCATCGATTATGTGCCAGCTTGGCTTGCAAGGGAAAGAGAAGTGTGTGAGTGAGCGTGGTGCCATGTGCTTGGGCGATGTGCCTGCCTTACTTGAGTAACTGTCAGTGTGTGCAAGGTGTGAGATGTGGGTGTGAGTGTTGCAGCAGTGGTAAGTGTGCGAGGGTGAAGTGAAGCTCTGATTGTGAGCTGTGAGTTGTGATCGGTAGAGATTGTTGGTGGGTGAGTGATGGGGGTGTGGTGCATTGAGCAGTGTGTGAGGCTTGTGGTACAGCTGCTGGTGTGTGGCATTTTCTGAAGTTTTCACTCACCTTTCCCACCAGTATGAGGTCATTAAACATCTTCCTGCACTGGATAGCGGAACGTGGCACCACAGTTTTGCCAGTCACATGGTCTGCTATCTCTGTCCTGCTACTTCTCTCCACGGCCACTACCAGTGCCTCCAGAGCTTCATTGGAGAGCCTCCGGGCTTGCTCCCTGGTGCAACCGTCTGCCATTTCTATGTGTCCACAACTCTTGCTTGTCCTTGAGCTTTGGGTTGTTGGGGAAGCTGCAAACCCAACCGCCCTGACAATGAGACACTACAGCATCAATGCCCCTCCCCTTTAAGTAGTGCGAAAAGCCTGTGGCACACATTCCTGGCCCCGATATTGTTGAGCGTTAGCCAACGAGCAGCAGTTTTAGCGCTGAACTCATGACTATAATCATGTTAATGGAGTGAGCATGAATTTTGCGTGCCACCTAGATCATTTTCAGGTGGCGCAGCTTAACATTAATTGGCCTTAACACTGCCCATTTTGTGGCTATATCCAATTTCTAGGCCAATACCTTCATTATTATGTTGGAGGCAATTTCTCCTCATTCAATATTGGATGTCGGAAAAGCAATCTGACACATTGAAGATAGTGCTGGCGTCCAGAGAGGTGGTAGTGAGATCGAGCAGAGTGTCGTCAGCGCACATGTGGAACCTTGTGCTGTATTTTCGGATGATATCGCTGAGGGGTAGCATGGAGATGAGAAATAGAAGGGGGCCAAGGGTAGATCCCTGTGCGACTCCAGAGAACTGTGCAGGAGAGGGAAGAGAAGCCACTTTACACATCCTACCTCTTTAGTGTCTTCATTTTGTCTCTTGGAATGATCATCTGCTGGTAATTTTCTGTCAGGATATGTGTGACATCTGAAGGACAGTCCTGGTCTTAAAACATAAGTTGCAACAAAGAATTGAAGACATCAAAGGTGGACGATTGCATAGGTTTAATGTCACACACCTGCAAAACTTTCATCGTCGCTGGGTCAAAATCCTGGAACTCCCTCCTAACAGCATTGTGGGAGAACCTTCACCACATGGACTGCAACGGTTCAAGAAGGGGGCTCAACACCACCTTCTCAAGGCAACTAAGGATGGGCAATAAATGCTATAGACACCTACATCCCAGGTGACATCACAAAGGAGCCAGGAGCCAATCATATAGCAGCCAGGAACATAGAAACATAGAAAATAGGTGCAGAAGTAGGTTATTTGGCTTTTCGAGCCTGCACCACCATTCAATGAGTTCATGGCTGAACATGCAACTTCAGTACCCCATTCCTACTTTCTCTCCATACCCCTTGATCCCCCTACTAGTAAGGACTACATCGAACTTCTTTTTGAATATATTTAATGAATTGGCCTCAAAAACTTTCTGTGGTAGAGAATTCCACAGGTTCACCACTCTCTGGGTGAAGAAGTTTCTCCTCATCTCGGTCCTAAATGGCTTACCCCTTATCCTTAGACTGTGACCCCTGGTTCTGGACTTCCCCAACATTGGGAACATTCTTCCTGCGTCTAACCTGTCTAAACCCGTCAGAATTTTAAACGTTTCTATGAGATCCCCCCTCATTCTTCTGAACTCCAGTGAATACAAGCCCAGTTGATCCAATCTTCCTTGATATGTCAGTCCCGCCATCCCGGGAATCAGTCTGGTGAACCTTTGCTGCACTTCCTCAATAGCAAGAATGTCCTTCCTCAAGTTAGGAGAGCAAAACTGCACACAATACTTCAGGTGTGGCCTCACCAAGGCCCTGTACAACTGTAGCAACACCTCCCTGCCCCTGTACTCAAATCCTCTCGCTATGAAGGCCAACATGCCATTTGCTTTCTTTAGCGCCTGCTGTACCTGCATGCCTACCTTCAATGACTGATGTACTATGACACCCAGGTCTTGCTGCACCTCCCCTTTTCCTAATCTGTCACCATTCTCAGTTTCTCTGTTTTTACCACCAAAGTAGATAACCTCACATTTATCTACATTGTACTTCATCTGCCATGCATTTGCCCACTCTCCGAACCTATCCAAGTCACTCTGCAGCCTCACAGCATCCTCCTCGCAGCTCACACTGCCACCCAACTTAGTGTCATCCGCAAATTTGGAGATATTACATTTAATCCCCTCGTCTAAATCATTAATGTACAATGTAAACAGCTGGGGCCCCAGCACAGAACTTTGCGGTACCCCACTAGTCACTGCCTGCCATTCTGAAAAGTACCCATTTATTCCTACTCTTTGCTTCCTGTCTACCAACCAGTTCTCAATCCATGTCAGCACACTACCCCCAATCCCATGTGCTTTAACTTTGCACATTAATCTCTTGTGTGGGATCTTGTCGAAAGCCTTCTGAAAGTCCCAATACACCACATCAACTCGTTCTCCCTTGTCCACTCTACTGGAAACATCCTCAAAAAATTCCAGAAGATTTGTCAAGCATGATTTCCCTTTCACAAATCCATGCTGACTTGGACCTATCATGTCATCTCTTTCCAAATGCGCTGCTATGACATCCTCAATAATTGATTCCATCATTTTACCCACTACCGATGTCAGGCTGACCAGTCTATAATTCCCTGTTTTCTCTCTCCCTCTTTTTTTTAAAAAGTGGGGCTACATTGGCAACCCTCCACTCCATCGGAACTGATCCAGAGTCTATGGAATGTGAGAAAATGACTGTCAATGCATCTGCTATTTCCAAGGCCACCTCCTTAAGTACTCTGGGATGCAGACCATCAGGCCCTGGGGATTTATCGGCCTTCAGTCCCATCAATTTCCCCAACACAATTTCCCGACTAATAAGGATTTCCTTCAGTTCTTCCTTCTTACTAGACCCTCTGACCCCTTTTATATCCGGAAGATTGTTTGTGTCCTCCTTAGTGAATACCGAACCAAAGTACTTGTTCAATTGGTCTGCCATTTCTTTGTTCCCCGTTATGACTTCCCCTGATTCTGACTGCAGGGAACCTACGTTTGTCTTTACTAACCTTTTTCTCTTCACATTTCTATCGAAACTTGTGCAATCTGTCTTAATGTTCCCTGCAAGCTTCTTCTCGTACTCCATTTTCCCTGCCCTAATCAAACCCTTTGTCCTCCTCTGCTGAGTTCTAAATTTCTCCCAGTCCCCAGGTTCGCTGCTATTTCTGGCCAATTTGTATGCCACTTCCTTGGCTTTAATATTATCCCTGATTTCCCTTGATAGCCACGGTTGAGCCACCTTCCCTTTTTTATTTTTACGCCAGACAGGAATGTACAATTGTTGTAGTTCATCCATACGGTCTCTAAATGTCTGCCATTGCCCATCCACAGTCAACCCCTTAAGTATCATTCGCCAATCTATCCTAGCCAATTCACGCCTCATACCTTCAAAGTTACCCTTCTTTAATTTCTGGTCTCTGAATTAATTGTTTCATTCTCCATCCTAATGCAGAATTCCACCATATTATGGTCACTCTTCCCCAAGGGACCTCGCACAATGAGATTGCTAATTAGTCCTCTCTCATTACACAACACCCAGTCTAAGATGGCCTCCCCGCTAGTTGGTTCCTCGACATATTGGTCAAGAAAACCATCCCCTATGCACTCCAGGAAATCCTCCTCCACCATATTGCTTCTAGTTTGGTTAGTCCAATCTATGTGCATATTAAAGTCACCCATTATAACTGCTGCACCTTTATTGCATGCACCCCTAATTTCCTGTTTGATGCCCTCCCCAACATCACTACTACTGTTTGGAGATCTGTACACAACTCCCACTAACGTCTTTTGCCCTTTGGTGTTCTGCAGCTCTACCCATATAGATTCCACATCATCGAAGCTAATGTCCTTCCTAACCATTAATCTCCTCTTTAACCAGCAATGCTACCCCATCTCCTTTTCCTTTTGTTCTATTCTTCCTGAATGTTGAATACCCCTGGATGTTGAGTTCCCAGCCCTGATCATCCTGGAGCCATGTCTCTGTAATCCCAATCACATCATATTTGTTAACATCTATTTGCACAGTTAATTCATCCACCTTATTACCGATACTCCTTGCATTAAGACACAAAGCCTTCAGGCTTGTTTTTTTAACACCCTTTGTCCTTTTAGAATTTTGCTGTACAGTGGCCCTTTTTGTTCTTTGCCTTGGGTTTCTCTGCCCTCCACTTTTCCTCATCTCCTTTCTGTCTTTTGCTTTTGTCTCCTTTTTGTTTCCCTCTGTCTCCCTGCATTGGTTCCCATCCCCCTGCCATATTAGTTTAACTCCTCCCCAACAGCACTAGCAAACACTCCCCCTAGGACATTGGTTCCGGTCCTGCCCAGGTGCAGACCGTCCAGTTTGTACTGGTCCCACCTCCCCCAGAACCGGTTCCAATGCCCCAGGAATTTGAATCCCTCCCTGCTGCACCACTGCTCAAGCCACGTAGTCATCTGCGCTATCCTGCGATTCCTACTCTGACTAGCACGTGACACTGGTAGCAATCCCGTGATTACTACTTTTGAGGTCCTACCTTTTAAGTTAGCTCCTAGCTCCTTAAATTCGTTTCGTAGGACCTCATCCCTTTTTTTACCTATGTCGTTGGTACCAATATGCACCACGACAACTGGCTGTTCTCCCTCCCTTTTTAGAATGTCCTGCACCCACTCTGAGACATCCTTGACCCTTGCACCAGGGAGGCAACATACCAGCCTGGAGTCTCGGTTGCGGCCGCAGAAACGCCTATCTATTCCCCTCACAATTGAATCACCTATCATTATCGCTCTCCCACTCTTTTTCCTGCCCTCCTGTGCAACAGAGCCAGCCACGGTGCCATGAACTTGGCTGCTGCTGCCCTCCCCTGATGAGTCATCCCCCTCAACAGTACTCAAAGCAGTGTATCTGTTTTGCAGGGGAATGACCACAGGGGACCCCTGCACTACCTTCCTTGCACTACTCTTCCTGCTGGTCTTCCATTCCCTAGCTGGCTGTGGACCCTTCTCCTGCGGTAAGACCAACTCGCTACACATGCTACTCACGTCATTCTCAGCATTGTGGATGCTCCAGAGTGAATCCACCCTCAGCTCCAATTCCACAACGCGGTCCGTCAGGAGCTGGAGGCGGATACATTTCCCGCAGATGTAGTCGTCAGGGACACCGGAAGTGTCCCTGAGTTCCCACATGGTACAGGAGGAGCATATCATGTGACCGAGCTCCCCTGCCATGACTTAACCCTTAGATACCCTTAAATTGGCAACAACAATGTTAAAAGTTACTGACTGTTATAGAAGAGAAAAAAGAAAAGCTACTCACCAATCCAGCCAATCACTTACCCCCTTGGCTGTGACGTCACCTTTCTGTTTCTTTCTACTTCTTTTTTGCCTTCTCCCTGTAGCTGCACAAGCCCCGCCTTTTATAGGCCTCACCAACGCCACGAACTCCCGCCTCTGACTGCCGCTGCCTCTGACTGCCGCTGGGCCTATCATAGGCCTCACCAACGCCACGAACTCCCGCCTCTGACTGCAGTAGTAGTGATGTTGGGGATGGCATCAAACAGGAAATTAGGGACACGTGCAATAAAGGTATAGCAGTTATCGAGGGTAACTTTAATCTACATATAGATTGGGCTGACCAAACTGGTAGCAATACTGTAGAGGAGGATTTCCTGGAGTGTATAAGGGATGGTTTTCTCGACCAATATGCCGAGGAACCAACTGGAGAGCTGGCCATCCTAGACTGGGTCTTGTGTAATGTGAGAGGATTAATTAGCAATCTTATGTGCGAGGCCCCTTGGGAAAGAGTGACCATAATATGGTGGAATTCTTCATTAAGATGGAGAGTGACACAGTTAATTCAGAGACTAGGGTCCTGAACTTAAAGAAAGGTAACTTCGATGTTATGAGATGAGAATTGGCCAGGATAGACTGGCAAATGATACTTAAAGAGTTGATGGTAGATAGGCAATGGCAGACATTTAAAGATCACATGGATGAACTACAACAATTGTACATCCCTGTCTGGTGTAAAAATAAAATGGGAAAGATGGCTCAACCATGGCTAACAAAGGAAATTAGGGATAGTGTTAAATCCAAGGAAGAGGCATGTAAATTGGCCAGAAAAAGCAGCAAACCTGAGGACTGGGAGAAATGTAGAATTCAGCAGAGGAGGACTATGGGTTTAATTAGGAGGAGGCAAATAGAGTATGAGAGTAAGCTTGCAGAGAACATAAAAACTGACTGCAAAAACTTCTATAGATATGCAAAGAGAAAAAGATTAGTGAAGACTAATGTTGGTCCCTTGCAGTCAGAATCAGATGAATTCATAATGGGGAACAAGGAAATGGCAGACCAATTGAACAAATATTTCTGTCTTCATTAAGGAAGACACAAATAACCTCCTGAAAATACTAGATGACCGAGGGTCTAGTAAGAAGGAGGAACTGAAGGAACTGAGGGAAATCCTGATTAGTCAGGAAATGATGTTCGGGAAATTGATGGGATTGAAGGCCGATAAATCCCTGGGGGCCTGATAGTATGCATCCCATTGTATTAAGGAAGTGGCCCTAGAACTAGTAGATGCATTGGTGGTCATTTTCCAACATTCCATGGACTCTGGATCAGTTCCTATGGATTGGAGGGTAGCTAATGTAACCCCACTTTTTAAAAAAGGAGGGAGAGAGAAAACAGGGAATTATAGACCGGTTAGCCTGACATCGGTATTGGGGATCAATTATTAAAGATGTAATAGCAGCACATTTGGAAAGCAGTGACAGGATCGGTTCAAGTCAGCTTGGATTTATGAAAGGGAAATCATGCTTGACAAATCTTCTAGAATTTTTTGAGGATGTAACGAGTAGAGTGGATAAGGGTGAACCAGTGGATGTGGTGTATTTGGACTTTCAAAAGGCTTTTGACAAGGTCCCACACAAGAGATTAATTAGTGTGCAAAATTAAGGCACATGGGATTGAGCTACAGGAAGCAAAGAGTGGGGATAAACGGATCCTTTTCAGAATGGCAGGCAATGACTATAGTGGGGTACCGCAAGGTTCAGTGCTGGGACTCCAGCTATTTACAATATATATTAATGATTTAGATGAAGGAATTGAATGTAATATCTCCAAGTTTGCAGATGACATAAAGCTGGGTGGCAGTGTGAGCTGTGAGGAGGATGCTAAGAGGCTGCAGGGTGACTTGGACAGGTTGGATAATGGGCAAATGCATGGCAGATGCAGCATAATGCGGATAAGTGTGAGGTTATCCACTTTGGTGGCAAAAACAGGAAGGCAGATTATTTTCTGAATGGTGACAGATTAGTAAAAGGGGAGATGCAACGAGACCTGGGTGTAATGGTACATCAGTCATTGAAGGTAGGCATGCAGGTACAGCAGGCAGTTAAGAAAGCAAATGGCATGTTGGCCTTCATAGCGAGACGATTTGAGTATAGGAGCAGGGAGGTCTTGCTGCAGTTGTACAGGGCCTTGGTGAGGCCACACCTGGAGTATTGTGTGCAGTTTTGGTCTCCTAATCTGAGGAAGGATGTTCTTGCTATTGAGGGAGTGCAGCGAAGGTTCACCAGACTGTTTCCCGGGATGGCAGGACTGACATATGAAGAAGGACCGGATCGCCTAGGCTTATACTCAATGGAATTTAGAAGAATGAGAGGGGATCTCATAGAAACATATAAAATTCTGACGGGATTGGACAGGTTAGATGCAGGAAGAATGTTCCCGATGTTGGGGAAGTCCAGAACCAGGTGATAAGGGGTAAGCCATAGGACCAAGATGAGGAGAAACTTTTTCACCCAGAGAGTTGTTAATCTTTGGAATTCTCTGCCGCATAAAGTTGTTGAGGCCAGTTCGTTAGATATATTTAAAAGGGAGTTAGATGTGGTCCTTACAGCTAAAGAGATCAAGGGGTATGGAGAGAAAGCAGGAATGGGGTACTGAAGTTGCATGATCGGCCATGATCATGTTGAATGGTGGTGCAGGTTAGAAGGGCCGAATGGCATGCTCCTGCACCTATTTTCTATGTTTCTATGATTTCTCTCCTCCCTCTCCTCTCTCCTCTCTCCTCTTCACTCTTTTCTCTCTCCAGAAGATGAAATTCTCCTCCAGCCCTACAAGCGTTTTGGATCTTTGTGCTCCTCTAATTTAGGCCTCTTGCACATGCCTGATTTTAATCGCTCCACCACTGACGGCCCTGCATTCAGCTGCCTAGGCCCTAAGCTCTGGATTTCCCTCTCTAAACCTCTCCACCTCGCTACCTCTCTCACTCTCTCTTCTCCTTTAAGACACTCCTTAAAATTTACCGTTTTAACCAAGCTTTTGATCCTAATGTCTACTTATCTGCCCCGGCATGCAATTTTCATAAATCATAGAATGGTTACAGAACAGAAGGAGGCCTGAAGAACCCATGCCAGCTCTCTACAAAAGCACTTCAGATAATCCCACTCCCCGCCCTCTCCCCACAGCCCTGCAAATCTTTTTCCCTTCACTTTTGAAAGCCACGGTTGAATCTGCCTCCACCACCTCATGTCGCCTTTGCTTCTTTTGCCAATCACCTTAAATCTGTGTCCTCTGGTTCTTGACCCTTCCGTCAATGGGAACAGTTTCTCTCCAGACCCCTCATGATTTTGAACACCTCCATTAATTCTCCTCTCAACCTTCAAAAGAACAAAACAAATAGGAGCAGGAGTAGACCATTTGGCCTTTCGAGTAAAACCATTGTTGGTCGGGTCAGATTGTGGCCTACCCTTCCCTTCTCCCTGAACTCACTCTAGTGCCCCAAGAACATGAACCCTGCCCTCCTTCTCCAGCCCCACATTGACCTGCCTCATATTTCCCTCCATAAACAGCCCACGGCAAAACCATCCGCAGACCTCCAGCTCGATTAATTGTTTTTTAGTTTAGTGCTTCACTCTTCATATGTCCTCTATAAATGTATTTGCCTCCATGTTATTGATCCAGACCATGGCTATTTTCTGCTTTCCTTTCCTTCCCCGAGATGGTCTCACCTGTTCCAGGATGTTCTTCCCTCTGGCACCGGGGATGCAACTTACCATTCGGGCCTAGCTCAGGGCTGCAGAAGAGTCTGTCTATTCCCCTGACTATAGAATCTCCCACCACTATCACTCTCCTAATCCTGTGCTCCACCTGCCTCTCACCCCTGCCCCAACTGGGATTGCCCCCTGCTCCCTGGTGCCACACAGTTACTCAGGAAGACCATCCGCTGAGTCACTGTCTCTATCCACCTTACACTCCCCAATACCAGGTATCTATTAGACAGTTCCCGTACTCAGGGGCTCCCTCCACCTGTGACTATGGTGCCCCACCTAGATGGTCACTCACTTCCTTCTTTCCACTCAGCCCCTGTCCTATCCCCTCTTCCTGTGTGAGCTGCTGGTTCTTGCTCGAGATCTTGAATATTTGTCAGGACAGAAATTGTATTTGAAGTAGTTTGTGAACCTACTTGATTCCATTCTCATTCTCATTGGATATATTCAAGAGGGAGTTAGATATGACCCTTACAGCTAAAGAGATCAAGGGTATGGAGAGAAAGCAGGAAAGGGATACTGAGGGAATGATCAGCCATGATCTTATTGAATGGTGGTGCAGGTTCGAAGGGCCGAATGGTCTACTCCTGCACCTATTTTCTATGTTTCTATGTTTCTCTGCTCTCAGGAGAACAGCCCCAGCTTCTCCAGTCTATCCACGTAACTGAAGTCCTTCATTCTCGTAAATCTTTGCTGCAACCTCTCTAAGGCCTTCACATCCTTCCTAAAGTGCGGTGCCCAAAATTGGATATAATATTCCAGTTGCGGCTGACCCAGTGTTTTATAAAAGTTCATCATAACTTCCTTGTTTTTGTACTCTAAGCCTCTATTAATGAAGCCCAGAATCCCGTAAGCTTTTTTAACTGCTTTCTCAAACTGCCCTGCCACCTTCAATGATTTGTGCACATATACCCCCAGGTCTCTGTTCATGCACTCCCTTTTGGATTATACCTCTCCTCATTCTTCCTACAAAAATGAATCACTTCACACTTTTCTGTGTTAAATTTCGTCTGCCATGTGTCTGCCCATTCCACCAGCCTGTCTATGTCCCCTTGAAGTCTATCACTATCCTCCTCACTACACTTTCAAGTTTTGTGTCATCTGCAAATTTTGGCCAAAGCAGTCTGTTTGGCACCCCATTCACCACCTTGAACATTCACTCCCTCCACCCCATCCACCGTGGCTGCAGTGTGTACCATCTACAAGATGTACTGCAGCAACTCACCAAGGCTTCTTCGGCAGCACCTCCCAAACCCGCGACCTCTATCACCTAGAAGGACAAGGGCAGCAGGCGCATGGGAACACCACCACCTCCACGTTCCCCTCCGAGTCACACACCATCCTGACTTGGAAATATATCGCCATTCCTTCATCGTTGCTGGGTCAAAATCCTGGAACTCCCTCCCTAACAGCACTGTGGGAGCACCTTCACCACACGGACTGCAGCGGTTCAAGAAGTCGGCTCACCACCACTTTCTCAAGGGCAATTAGGGATGGGCAATAAATGCTGGCCTCACCAGCGATGCCCACATCCCGGGAACAAATTTAAAAAAGTAAAAAGACCAATGATCGTCATTTTCTTAGTCTCCTTCACATCTCTCATTTTCTAATTCCTCATTTCCTTCATCTTGCTTTCTATCATCATCATCATAGGCAGTCCCTCGAAACGAGGATGACTTGCTACCACTCCAAAAAAGGATGAGTTCACAGGTGTTTCTATGAAGGACCTAATATTCTAGGTCCTGAACTACATCGTGAAGGGTGGAAGATGCCTGTGCGTGGATTTTTTTAACGTGTGGTGGCCGTTGCACACCAGCCACCACACGGGTTTGACAGAGTTAGGTCTTGGTCCAGTGGCAAGGATTACCCAAGATGACTGGAGATCTGCTCTGCTACATGGACCTAGTGCACACATATCGCAGTGTGGGCTGGCCCATACTGCCCCTGGGCCCTCGCCTCTTCTGGGCCCTGATCACATCGCTCTGCAATCTCTTGCCGCTCCTTTGCCCTGATCTCACCGCTCCTGCCGTACCTGCCCATGCTCCAATCACCGACCTGGACCTTGATGACGTCACTCTTCGCTGCCGTTGCCCTCCTGTACCAGCTCGCGCTGTACCTTGCAATGGTACACCTCCATGCTGCCCATGGCCGCCACTTGCCGCTCCTTTTATGGCCCCGACCTGCCGCTGATGGTCTAACTACCTGATCCTAATCAGCCAATCCGAGTATTAGCGAAAACTCCCAGCATTCATCCATTCCGAAATATTATGAAAAATATATTTTTGATTTATCAACTACAACAATGCTAAGTCGTGGTGACACCGTATACAAATACCCGGGTTTACAATTCACCGTATCCTTATCAGCGACTTCTTTTATCGCTCCATGATGTCCTGAGCACAGGTATCTGTGGAGCAAGACGCCATTTGAGAGTCTCAATCACATCTACAAAGGAACCATCGACCCCGGAATGTCCCACAGCCACCGCTCCTGAGTGTTGGATACACCATCAGCAAATACCCCGTCTGAGATTCTCTGTATCCTAATTCTAGTCTCAAGGAAAACTCACATCTTTCATCCACCTTTGCCAATCATCTCATCTTAACTCTGCTCATCTATCCCAGATTTTCCCTTCTCCTATTCTCCATTGACTGAACCCTCTCCTGATCGCCCTCATTTCCTGTTAATACTTTCCTCTCCTGCTCAACCTCTCTTTGTCTTACCTTTCCTCTCCTGATCTCTCTCAATTTTACATTTCTTCCTTTTTCTCTTCCCATCTCCTCCATTCTCTCTTTAGTTTTCGCTCTCCTCAAATGCTGCAATTCTCATCTCTTACATTTTTCTATTTTTCTGCTTCTTATGTTTCTCTATTGTTTCCACATTTCCCTTTTTCAATTTCCCTAATTACCATTCCCCACTCACCATTCCCTAATTACCATTCCCTAATTACCATTCCCCACTCACAATTCTCTAATTACCATTCCTCACTCACAATTCCCTAATTACCATTCCCTAATTACCATTCCCTAATTACCATTCCCCAATTACCATTCCCTAATTACCATTTCCGATGCCACTTTCCCTCTCCTCATTGCCCTCCTTTAGTCTCCACATGTCACTTACATTTCTATCTGTTCCTTTCCCTTTATTTTAATTCTATTTACCATTTTTTCTTCCTTCTCTATATTACAACAGTGATTACGCTTCACACCTACTTCATTGGCTATAAAGCACTTTGGGACGTCCGGAGGTCATGAAAGGCACTAGAGAAATGCAAGTTCTTTCTGTTCTCATATCTTTTTATTTTCTACCAATCAAGTCCTTTCATCATTTCCCTCATTTTTCTGCTATTTTTAGTTTCTGTCACATCTCTAAGCTTTCTGTTTTCTTTTCTCTCTCCTTCCGATCCTTTCCATTTTATACTCACCCTATCCTCTGCAGAACTCCTCCTATTTCACTTTCCCTCTCCTCAGATGCTTTCCTCATCTGTTTCTTGTTCCAGTTTCTTTCCTTCTGCTTCTCAACTTTTTAAATTCAATTACATTTAACTCTCCTCTCTCATTTTTCCATTTCGCTCCCTCTCACTGCTCTCATTTCTGAATTACCCTTTCAGTGAACACCCCCAATTTTCCATTTCCCGATTTCTCTCCTTATTGTGCCAATCATTTCTAGTTAACTTTTCCCTCCTCATCTAACTTTTATATTTCACTTTCATTTCTCTCATTGTCCAGTTGCATTGCCCACAACCAAACCCATTTTTCTATATCCCTCTATTTCTCCTCACTTCAGTTTTGTTTTCGGTATAACCTCAAAAACATACAGACTCTAAGATGGCTGATAACTTCAGGAAGCCTGTCATGTCACTTGTTCCCTCTTTATTGTTGTAAACAGCAATGGCTGCAATGCCACAGTAGCCCACTAGTGGTGCTATATATATATATATATATATATATATTACACTTCTCCCTCCTTAATGAAGAAGTAATTACAACAAAATAATCATCAAACATAACTTGCATGGTTATACATAACAAAAGACATGGACTTAGTTTGCTATATTTACAAATCAAGCTTAACCACTTGTTTTCTGTTTCAAAGAGGATACCTTCGCTCTCGAACAGAACCTTCCAAACATGGTGTCGAACTTAGACTCATTTGAGGCTGATCCTGACGAAAGTTTTCCTCCAAGGGATGCCCTTGATTTACATTTGAACTCTCTCTAACTTCAGACTGTTTGTTTGCCTGACTCGGACTCAGAGTTAAATTCTGACTTTCTCTTGGACTTGTTTCCAGTACATTGGATGGAGGATTCGCTACTGGTACTTTACTTGTATCAAAACTATCTGATGAGTCAGAAATAATCAAATTATTCCAACCTTCAACTCCTTCCATGTCTGTAGGTAAAATATGATCAATGTGAACAAACCTAACCTGTCCATGATCAAACATCTTGACCAAATATGTGCATGGACCACATATCTTCACCAGTCTTCCTGGTAACCACTTTAACTTTTTATGGTGATGGTTCTTCACTCTCACCTTCTGATTTAATTTCACACTTCTCTCTTTTACTCTACCTCTATCATGATTCTCTTTCTGCCTTAATTGTTTCTCTTCTATAGACTGTGCCAAATTTGGTTTTAACAACGAGAATCTGGTTCGTGGCTGTCATTTGAGAAATAATTCTGCTGGTGTTCTACCAGTAGTTGTATGAGGAGTATTACGATACGTAATTAGAAAATTAGCCAATTTGTGGTCCAATGACAACTGTTGTTTATTTGGATTTGGATCCAACATCTGTTTGATGAGGGCACGTTTTACAATTTGTACTGTGCGCTCTGCTGCACCATTTGAAGTAAGGTGGTATGGTGGAACCTTGATATGTTTCACACCATTTTTGCTCGTGAACTGTGCAAATTCTTCTGAACAAGATTGTGGTCCATTATCAGAAACAATTTCTTCTGGGAGGTCAAGTTATTTTCCGCATTGGAGACACCTCAACCCACTTCGAATGGCTATCAATCATAATGAACAATTGTTGTCCTTTTAGTTCAGCAAAATTGATATGTAACCTTTGCCACACCCTGGGAGGCCATTTCCATGGCTGTAATGGTACTGATGGTGGTTTCTTGCTTACCGATTGATATGTCTAACACTGACTGCGGATGTACTCTATGGGCTAGAACCTCCACTTTTGTGCTTATCGCCCAAAAATGGGTGTTGTTTCTGGTGTGCGCGTTAAAAAAGGGTTTTCAGATCGCCAGCTTTTCGCCCATTCTCAAAGCACCGAGTCTCCATTTTTGAAAATGGGCGTTACCGCAAGCGATATGAAATGGGTGGCAACGTTAACATTTTTTGAACTTCTGCCGTAAAGTATGGCCGTCCTTAGCAATGGCAAGGCAACGCTCAATTCCCGTGATTCAGGAGGTCAAGGGTCACCATGACATATGCAGAAGAGGAGACAGAGAGCGAGGGAGCTCAGAGGGACTGAAGGCATGTGTGGGTGTGGTGTGGCTGCTTTGCGAGGAAGGAGGGAGACTTTAGAGCTTCACAGCAAGTGGGCAAACAAAAAGTAGCTGTTACCAGCCACATATTTGCCCGAATTTGCCCTATAATGGAGAGAGAGGAGGAGGCATCACAGCACGCTGTGGAGACTGATGCTGGAGAGAGCAGTGAGGTGGGGGAGGAGCACATTGGAGGGCGCAAAAGAGTCGAGTCACGCTGGGGCGATTTGACACAGGGAGGGCGTGGGAAACCCATCCCAAAGACCAACAAGAGAATATGGACCGGGATAGTAGAGGTGGTCTCATCAGCGACCATAGAAACAGAGAAAATAGGTGCAGGAGTAGGCCATTCGGCCCTTCGAGCCTGCACCACCATTCAATAAGATCATGGCTGATCATTCACCTCAGTACCCCTTTCCTGCTTTCTCTCCATACCCCTTGATCCCTTTAGCCGTAAGGGCCATATCTAACTCCCTCTTGAATATATCCAATGAACTGGCATCAACAACTCTCTGCGGCAGGGAATTCCACAGATTAACAACTCTCTGAGTGAAGAAGTTTCTCCTCATCTCAGTCCGAAATGGCCTACCTCTTACCCTAAGACTGTGTCCCCTGGTTCTGGACTTCCCCAACATTGGGAACATTCTTCCCGCATCTAACCTGTCCCGTCCCGTCAGAATCCTACACGTTTCTATGAGATCCCCTCTCATCCTTCTAAACTCCAGTGAATACAGGCCAAGTTGATCCAATCTCTCCTCATATGTCAGTCCAGCCATCCCTGGAATCAGTCTGGTGAACCTTCGCTGCACTCCCTCAATAGCAAGAACATCCTTCCTCAGATTAGGAGACTAAAACTGAACACAATATTCCAGGTGAGGCCTCACCAAAGCCCTGTACAATTGCAGTAAGACCTCCCTGCTCCTATACTCAAATCCCGTAGCTTTGAAGGCCAACATGCCATTCGCCTTTTTCACCGCCTGCTGTACCTGCATGCCAACTTTCAATATCTGATGAACCATGACACCCAGGTCTCGTTGCACCTCCCCTTTTCCTAATCTGCCGCCATTCAGATAATATTCTGCCTTTGTGTTTTTGCCACCAAAGTGGATAACCTCACATTTATCCACATTATACTGCATCTGCCATGCATTTGCCCACTTACCTAACCTGTCCAAATCACCCTGCAGCCTCTTAGAATCCTCCTCACAGCTCACACTGCCACCCAGTTTAGTGTCATCTGCAAACTTGGAGATATTACACTCAATTCCTTCATCCAAATCATTAATGTATATTGTAAAGAGCTGCGGTCCTAGCACTGAGCCCTGCGGCACTCCACTAGTCACTGCCTCCCATTCCGAAAAGGACCCTTTTATCCCGACTCTCTGCTTCCTGTCTGCCAACCAATTCTCTATCCACGCCAGTACATTACCCCCAATACCATGTGCTTTGATTTTGCACAACAATCTCTTATGTGGGACCTTGTCAAAGGCCTTTTGAAATTCCAAGTACACCACATCCACTGGTTCTCCCCTGTCCACTCTACCAGTTACATCCTCAAAAAATTCCAGAAGATTTGTCAAGCATGATTTCCCTTTCATAAATCCATGCTGACTTGGACCGATCCTCTCATTGCTTTCCAAATGCGCTGCTATTTCATCCTTAATAATTAATTCCAACATTTTCCCCACTACTGATGTTAGGCAAACCGGTCTATAATTACCCATTTTCACTCTCCCTTCTTTTTTAAAAAGTGGTGTTACATTAGCTATCCTCCAGTCCATAGGAACTGATCCAGAGTCGATAGACTGTTGGAAAATGATCACCAATGCATCCACTATTTCTAGGGCCACTTTCTTAAGTAGTCTGGGATGCAGACAATCAGGCCCCGGGGATTTATCGGCCTTCAATCCCATCAATTTCCCCAACACAATTTCCCGCCTAATAAGGATATCCTTCAGTTCCTCCTTCTTACTAGACCCTCAGATCCGGAAGGTTATTTGTGTCTTCCTTCGTGAAGAGAGAACCGAAGTATTTGTTCAATTGGTCTGCCATTTCTTTGTTCCCCATTATAAATTAACCTTTGTCCGACTGCAAGGGACCTAATCTTTTTCCCTTCACATATCTATAGAAGCTTTTGCAGTCAGTTTTTATGTTCCCGGCAAGCTTCCTCTCGTATTTTATTTTCCCCCTCCTAATTAAACCCTTTGTCCTCCTCTGCTGAATTCTAAATTTCTCCCAGTCCTCAGGTTTGCTGCTTTTTCTGGCCAATTTATATGCCTCTTCATTGGATCTAGCACTATCCTTAATTTCCCTTGTTAGCTACGGTTGAGCCATTTTCCCTGTTTTATTTTTACTCCAGAAAGGGATGTACAATTGTTGAAGTTCATCCATGTGATCTATAAATATTTGCCATTGCCTATCCACCGTCAACCCTTTAAGTATAATTTTCCAGTCTATTCTAGCCAATTCACGCCTCATTCCGTTGAAGTTAGCTTTCCTTAAGATCAGGACCCTAGTTTCTGAATTAACTGTTTCACTCTCCATCTTAATAAAGAATTCTACCATATTATGGTCACTCTTCCCTAAGGGGCCTCGCACAACAAGATTGCTAATTAGTCCCTTCTCATTACACATCACCCAGTCTAGGATGACCAGCTCTCTAGTTGGTTCCTCGACATATTGGTCAAGAAAACCATCCCTAATACACTCCAGGAAATCCTCCTCAACCACATTGCTACCAGTTTGGTTAGTCCAATCTATATGTAAATTAAAGTCGCCAATGATAACTGCTGTAACCTTATTGCACACATCCCTTATTTCTTGTTTGATGCTGTCCCTAACCTCACTACGCCTGTACACAACTCCCACCAGCGTTTTCTGCTCTTTGATATTCCGTAGCTCCACCCATACCGATTCCACATCATCCAAACCAATGTCCTTGCTTACTATTGCATTAATTTCCACTTTAACCAGCAATGCCACCCTGCCTCCTTTTTCTTTCTGTCTATCCTTCCTAAATGTTGAATACTCTTGGATGTTGAGTTACCAGCCTTGGTCATCCTGGAGCCATGTCTCTGTGATGCCCATTACATCATATCCATTGAGTGCTATCTGCGCAGTTAATTCGTCCACCTTCTTCCGAATACTCCTCGAATTGAGGCACAGAGTCTTCAGGCTTGTCTTTTTAACACACTTTGCCACTTTAGAATTTTGCTGTAATGTGGTCATTTTTGTTTTTTGCCTTGGGATTCTCTGCCCTCCACTTTTACTATTCTCCTTTCTATCTTTTGCCTCTGTCTCCCTTTTATTTCCCTCTGCCTCCCTGCATAGGTTCCCATCCCCCTGCCATATTAGTTTAACTCCTCTCCAACAGCACTAGCAAACACTCCCCCTAGGACATTGGTTCCGGTCCTGCCCAGGTGCAGACCGTCCAGTTTGTACTGGTCCCAACTCCCCCAGAACCGGTTCCAATGCCCCAGGAATTTGAATCCCTCCCTCCTGCACCACTCCTCAAGCCACGTATTCATCTCAGCTATCCTGCGATTCTTACTATGACTAGCACGTGGTACTGGTAGAAATCCTGAGATTACTACTTTTGAGGTCCTACTTTTTAATTTAGTTCCTAGCTCCTTAAATTCGTCCCATTGGACCTCATCCCGTTTTCTATCTATATTGTTGGTACCTATATGCACCACGACAACTGGCTGTTCACCCTCCCTTTTCAGAATGTCCTCGACGCGCTCCGAGGCATCCTTGACCCTTGCACCAGGGAGGCAACATATCATCCTGGAGTCTCGGTTGCGGCTTCAGAAATGCCTATCTATTCCCCTTACAATTGAATCCCCTATCACTATCGCTCTCCCACTCTTTTTCCTGCCCTGTGCAGCAGAGCCACCCATGGTGCCATGAACTTGGCTGCTGCTGCCATCCCCTGATGAGTCATCCCCCTCAACAGTACCCAAAGCGGTGTATCTGTTTTGCAGGGGGATGACCGCAGGGGACCCCTGCACTACCATCCTTGCACTGCTCTGCCTGTTGGTTACCCATTCCCTATCTGGCTGAGTACCCTTTACCTGCCGTGTGACCAACTCGCTAAACGTGCTATTCACGTCATTCTCAGCATCATGGATGCTCCAGAGTGAATCCACCCGCAGCTCCAGTGCCGCAATATGGTCTGTCAGGATTTGCAGGCGGATGCACTTCCTGCACACGTGGTCGTCAGGGACACCGGAAGAATCCCTGAGTTCCCACATAGTACAGGAGGAGCATAACATGTGTCCGAGCTCACCTGCCATGACTTAACCCTTGGATTAACTTAATTGGGCAACAACAATGCTCAAAGGTTACTTACTGATCAAGAAAGGAAAAGAAAAATTAGTTACCAATCACCAGCCAATCACTTACCCCCTTGGCTGTGACGTCACCTTTCGATTGCTTTCTATTTCTTTTTTGCCTTCTCCCTGTAGCTGCACAAGCATGCCTCTCCGACGCACCTCCTGAGCCTCTCCGACTCACCACGAAGTCCCGAGCCTCAGCGATGCATTAGGTCTTTTTATAGGCCTCTCCGACGCACTTCCCGAGCCTCTCTGAGTCACCACGAACTCCCAACGAGTTTCGTGAGGGCAACCAATGCCGCAAACGATGGAACAATCTTGTGGATCCGCAATAGTAAGTATTACATTGATTTACATGTACTTATGTATTTATATAATTTGATTTGTAACAGTCATGAGTGACTATCATCAGATGTGAGGTCTTTCACTTTTACCGGGACTGTTTTACTCAAAACCTGCGGTCACGGTGTACGTCTCTACGTAAAGAATGATAATAATCATAATAATCATGATTACATCTGTCGGTTATGTGTTGTATCAGTCTCTGTGACAGTACCTAGCAATGATATCATGCAATGATCTCATGCCATGTTGTCCTGTCACCTTTTACAGAAGAAGCTATCGACGATGAAGTCTGTGCAGAGGCAAACGGGTGGGGGGCTACCAGTCCCCAGCAATATCATTAAAAGAGAGGAGTGGGTGCTCACACTCATGGGGAAGCACCCCCGGACAGTCACTGCAGACCTTGAAGTGATGCCACGTGAGTAAAATGACAATGAATAGATAGCTTTTTTAATGCTACAATGTACTCAGTGACACTTTCATCGGTTAACTGATCTCATATTCCGAAACGATAATTTCCCGGGGCTCAGGACAATAGTGGTGTTCTAATTTAGTTAGAATCTGCTTAAGTGATATGTCCTTTGGCTTGACAGGCACAAGCAAATTTTGCAGGGTTTCATACACCTCGGGCCCTGCTTCAGTTAAGAAAATAGCCCGTTTTCTTTCCAACACCACCCGGTTATGGTGTTCCTCATTGGGGAGCTCAATGATATTATTTGCGGTGAAATACATTTCTAGCCACTCTGAAACTTTCATGGTTGTGTTGAAACTCCCCCAAATGCCCTATTATTCTCATAGTTGCAGCCATCTGAACTCTGGCAGTTCAGCCAAGTGTGCTTGTAATTTACCTTGGACTTTTAGCTGCTAATCAAAGCAGAGAAGCTTTCAAATTCTCTCTGTCAGAAGGCTGAATCATCCATCAACAAAAATTTCAGCTAGGTTATCCGATTATCCTATCCTCATCACCAATGTAATATTTTCGGTACAAACACACAGGCTCTAAGATGGCTGATACCTTCAGGAAGCCTGTCACATGACTTGTTCCCTCTTTATTGTTGTAAACAGCAATGGCTGCAATGCCAAAGTAGTCCACTGGGTGGAGCAATATATATATTACAACCTCGATTCCATTTTCTATCCCGCAGTTTCTCAGCTTCTCTGACATTACCCTCTCCCCATTTCCCTCATTTCCTACTGATCATTTTAGTCTCCATCACATCTCTCATTTTGTAATTCCTCATTCCCTTCATCTTACTTGCTACCAGCCTGGTCCAAAATAGACATCCAAATGTTGGAGAAAACTCCCAGCATTCATCCACTGTGGCATTTTATGAAGAAATGCTTTTGATTCACCATGGCTAACAATGATAAGTTGTGGTGACACTGTATGCAAATACCCGGGTTTACAATTCACTGTATCCAAATCATCAAATTTATCCGATTCACTCTGGGAACCATCTACCCCGCAATGTCCCACAGCTACTGCTCCTGAGTGTTGGATACACCATCAGCAAATACCCCATCTGAGATTCTCTGTATCCTGATCAGCAAATCCTAGCCTTAGGGAAAACTCACAGCATTCATCCACCCTCGCAATCATCTCATCTTAACTCTGCTCCCCTTTGATTTTCCCTTCTCCCTCCTTGTCCTGTTATCTATTGTCTGAACCCTCTCCTGATCTCCGTCATTTCCTGTTAACACTCTCCTTTCCTGCTCGTTCTCTTTCCTCTCCTGATCGCTCTCAATCTACTTTCTATTTTTAATCTCCCCATCTCCTCCGTTGTCGATTTAGCTTTTGCTCTCCTCAAATCCCGCAATTCTCATGCCTTTCATGTTCTGCTTATCTTTATCAATTGTACTTACCTTTTATTTTCCTCATCTCCCATTTTCAAATTCCCTATTTCTCTCCTTTCCAACCCTTCATTTCCTACTTACCATTTTCATTCCCAAATTCCCACTTTCTGCCTCATCCTAATCAGCAAATCCAAGTGTTGGGGAACCCTCCCGGCATCACCCACTGTGACATACAATGGAAAAAGGCCACTTGCTTCACCAACTGCTGACATTGCTAAGCCGTGTTGGCACTGTACGTCAATAACTGGTCTCGGATTCACTGTATACAAAGGAGGAAATCCACATCTGAGGGAACGCTCCCAGTATTCATTCACCTCAAAATGCTTTGATAAAAAAGGCATTTGACTAATCTGCTGACCATGTTAAGTGTTGGTAACACCGTACACCAATAACCGGTCCAGGATTCTCCATATCCTAATCAGCAAATCCAAGTTTTGTGGGAAATTCCCAACATTCTTCCATTGTGACATGATACAAAAAATAGGTGGCTACTGTGAGAATTGTGGTGGCAAAATGGCCCTGCGCCCCAAATGGGGGCGTTAACTACCAGGTCCTGGGAATTCCTGCCCCCTCGCAGAAATCTTGTCCAATAGCTGAATTGGGCTTACCGCCCCTCAAAGCTTCTGGGGCAGTTCCCGACTTGCAACTATAATAGAGCTCCCACCTAGGGTACTACTGCTCCACCTAGTGGACTACTGATGTAAATAATAAAAGGAGCATGTGGCAAGGTCATATGATGACAGTTTCTGTGGAGCCATCTTGTGTGTCTGTGTTTCTTAGTGATGTCGTAAGGATATATTACAGATAGTGATGAGAATGGGATTTTTGGATTCCCTAGCTGAAATTTTTGTTGGCAGATGTTCCTGCCAACCAACAGAGAGACTTGGAGAGGTTCTTTGTTTTGCAGAACAGCTAAAAATCCAAGGCCAATTTCAAGCACAGTAGGCTGAACTGTTGACATTGCCAGAGTCCAGATGACCATGCCTATGGCATAATAGGGCGCTTGGATGAGTTCCATCGCAACCGAGCATATGTGGAACGGCTAGAAAGATTTTCACCGCAAACAGTATCGTCGAAGTTCCCGATGATGAAAACCATAACTGGATGGTTTTAGAAAGAAAACGGGCTATTTTCTTGACTGAAGCAGGCCCTGAGGTGTATGAAACCCTGAAAAATGTGCCTGTTCCCATCAAGCCGAAGGACACACCACTGACAGAGATTCTAACCAGGTTACAACAGCACTACAGTCCTGGGACCCTGGAAATTGCTAAAAGTTATTATTTAGAATATGAGATCAGTTAATTGACGAGTGAGTACATTGTAGTTTTAAAAAAGCTATCCATTCACTGTCATTTTAGAATCTTTCAGACCGAGCATTGAGTGACCGCTTTGTTTGTGGGATGAAAACTGAAGCAATCAGAAGAAAATTATTGACAACCCCTAACTTGACTTTTGACTTAGCTTGTCAGACAGCTATGTCAATGGATATGGCCGATCAATACTCCTGAGAATTTCGTGCTATTTCCAGTCATCAGACAACTGATGTGAGTCGCCTGCAGGTTAACAGTAAAATGCAGTTGAGCCCCAAGGCCTCGGTAACTGGCAATGGTAATAGTACATTGAACTTGTGCTATCGGTGCCTGGGTCAACACATTGCTCAAAGCTGTCCATATGTGAAGGCAGAGTGATTCTGCTGCAAGAAAACTGGGCATCTTGCGAAGGTTACATGTAGATTTTTTTGAGCTAAGACAACAATTGTTCATTGTGATTGATAGTCATTCGAAGTGGGTAGAGGTGTTTCCGATGCGGAAAATAACAAATAAAACACTAGACAATTTGCAAAGATTGTTTTCTTCATATGGCCTCCCAGAAGAAATTGTTTCTGATTATGAGCAGCAATTTTGTTCAGATGAATTTTCACAGTTCATGAGCTCAAACAGTGTGAACCATACCAAAGTTCCACCGTACCACCCTGCTTCAAATAGTGCAACAGAGTGCACAGTACAAATTGTAAAACATGCCCACATCAAGCAAATGTTGGATCCAAATCCAAGGAAATGGCAATTGTTGTTGGATCACAAACTAGCAAATTTTCTAACTGCTTATCATAATACTCCTCATACAACTACTGGTAGAACACCAGCAGAGTTGTTTCTCAAATGACAGCCACGAACCAGGTTCTCGTTGTTAAAGCCAAATTTGGCACAGTCAGTAGAAGAGAAACAATCAAGGCAGAAAGAGAATCATGATAGAGATAGAGTAAGAGAGAGAAGTGTGAAATTAAATCAGAAGGTGAGAGTGAAGAACCATCACCATAAATGGTTAACGTGGTTACCAGGAAGAGTAGTGAAGATATAGAAACATAGAAACATAGAAAATAGGTGCAGGAGTAGGCCATTCAGCCCTTCTAGCCTGCACCGCCATTCAATGAGTTCATGGCTGAACATGAAACTTCAGTACCCCCTTCCTGCTTTCTCGCCATAACCCTTGATCCCCCGAGTAGTAAGGACTTCATCTAACTCCCTTTTGAATATATTTAGTGAATTGGCCTCAACTACTTTCTGTGGTAGAGAATTCCACAGGTTCACCACTCTCTGGGTGAAGAAGTTTCTCCTCATCTCGGTCCTAAATGGCTTACCCCTTATCCTCAGACTGTGACCCCTGGTTCTGGACTTCCCCAACATTGGGAACATTCTTTCTGCATCTAACCTGTCTAAACCCGTCAGAATTTTAAACGTTTCTATGAGATCCCCTCTCATTCTTCTGAACTCCAGTGAATACAAGCCCAGTTGATCCAATCTTTCTTGATAGGTCAGTCCCGCCATCCCGGGAATCAATCTGGTGAACCTTCGCTGCACTCCCTCAATAGCAAGAATGTCCTTCCTCAAGTTAGGAGACCAAAACTGTACACAATACTCCAGGTGTGGCCTCACCAAGGCCCTGTACAACTGTAGCAACACCTCCCTGCCCCTGTATTCAAATCCCCTCGCTATGAAGGCCAACATGCCATTTGCTTTCTTAACCGCCTGCTGTACCTGCATGCCAACCTTCAATGACTGATGTACCATGACACCCAGGTCTCGTTGCACCTTCCCTTTTCCTAATCTGTCACCATTCAGATAATAGTCTGTCTCTCTGTTTTTACCACCAAAGTGGATAACCTCACATTTATCCACATTATACTTCATCTGCCATGCATTTGCCCACTCACCTAACCTATCCAAGTCACTCTGCAGCCTAATAGCATCCTCCTCGCAGCTCACACTGCCACCCAACTTAGTATCATCTGCAAATTTGGAGATACTGCATTTAATCCCCTCGTCTAAATCATTAATGTACAATGTAAACAGCTGGGGCCCCAGCACAGAACCTTGCGGCACTCCACTAGTCACTGCCTGCCATTCTGAAAAGTACCCGTTTACTCCTACTCTTTGCTTCCTGTCTGACAACCAGTTCTCAATCCACATCAGCACACTACCCCCAATCCCATGTGCTTTAACTTTGCACATTAATCTCTTGTGTGGGACCTTGTCGAAAGCCTTCTGAAAGTCCAAATATACCACATCAACTGGTTCTCCTTTGTCCACTTTACTGGAAACATCCTCAAAAAATTCCAGAAGATTTGTCAAGCATGATTTCCCTTTCACAAATCCATGCTGACTTGGACCTATCATGTCACCATTTTCCAGATGCACTGCTATGACATCCTTAATAATTGATTCCATCATTTTACCCACTACTGAGGTCAGGCTGACCGGTCTATAATTCCCTGTTTTCTCTCTCCCTCCTTTTTTAAAAAGTGGGGTTACATTGGCTACCCTCCACTCCATAGGAACTGATCCAGAGTCAATGGAATGTTGGAAAATGACTGTCAATGCATCCGCTATTTCCAAGGCCACCTCCTTAAGTACTCTAGGATGCAATCCATCAGGCCCTGGGGATTTATCGGCCTTCAATCCCATCAATTTCCCCAAAACAATTTCCCGACTAATAAAGATTTCCCTCAGTTCCCCCTCCTTACTAGACCCTCTGACCCCTTTTATATCCGGAAGGTTGTTTGTATCCTCCTTAGTGAATACCGAACCAAAGTACTTGTTCAATTGGTCCGCCATTTCTTTGTTCCCCGTTATGACTTCCCCTGATTCTGACTGCAGTGGACCTACGTTTGTCTTCACCAACCTTTTTCTCTTTACATACCTATAGAAACTTTTGCAATCCGCCTTAATGTTCCCTGCAAGCTTCTTCTCGTACTCCATTTTCCCTGTCCTAATCAAACCCTTTGTCCTCCTCTGCTGAGTTCTAAATTTCGCCCAGTCCCCAGGTTCGCTGCTATTTCTGGCCAATTTGTATGCCACTTCCTTGGCTTTAATACTATCCCTGATTTCCCTAGATAGCCACGGTTGAGCCACCTTCCCCTTTTTATTTTTACGCCAGACAGGAATGTACAATTGTTGTACTTCATCCATGCGGTCTCTAAATGTCTGCCATTGCCCATCCACAGTCAACCCCCTAAGTATCATTCGCCAATCTATCCTAGCCAATTCTCGCCTCATACCTTCAAAGTTACCCTTCTTTAAGTTCTGGACCATGGTCTCTGAAATTACTGTTTCATTCTCCATCCTAATGCAGAATTCCACCATATTATGGTCACTCTTCCCCAAGGGGCCTCGCACAATGAGATTGCTAATTAATCCTCTCTCATTACACAACACCCAGTCTAAGATGGCCTCCCCCCTAGTTGGTTCCTCAACATATTGGTCTAGAAAACCATCCCTTATGCACTCCAGGAAATCCTCCTCCACCGTATTGCTTCCAGTTTGGCTAGCCCAATCTATGTGCATATTAAAGTCACCCATTATAACTGCTACACCTTTATTGCATGCACCCCTAATTTCCTGTTTGATGCCCTCCCCAACATCCCTATGTCCCCGCACATATTTGGTCAAGATGTTTGATCGTGAACAGGTTAGGTTTGTTCACATTGATCATATTTTATCTACAGATGTGGAAGGAGTTGAAAGTTGGAATAATTCAATTATTTCTGATGAGTCAGATAATCTTGTTGCAAGTAAAGTACCAGTAGTAAATCCTACATCAGATGTTCTAGAAACAAGTCCAAGAGAAAGTCAGAATTTAAATCTGAGTCTGAGTCAGGCAGACAAACAGTTCATACTTTTGTTGTGTATAACTATGTAAGTTATGTATGATGATTATTTTGTTATGATTACTTCTTCAATAAGGAGGGAGAAGTATAATAGAGCTCCCCTAGTGGATTACTGCCACACCTAGTGGACCTACTGATGTACTGCAACTAATGATGTAAATAATAAAAGGATCATGTGGCAAGGTCACATGCTGACAATTTCTGTAGAGCCATCTTGTAGAGTGTTTGCTTCTTAGTGATGTCGTAAGAATATAGCACAGCAACTGGAGCGCTGAGAGAAGCGCTACGTAGATGCTCTGCGTAGCACTGACACGCTTCAACGCCCCTCTCCTTCGCTTAAAGGGGAGGGCCTCTGCGCACTCTGCAAGGCATCTGATGGCCTCCACTGGGCCACCAGACAGCGTGCGACTGGGCCTGTAGCGCGGCACCCAAGATGAAGTGCCGGGCTACACGATAGCGGCTCGGACCATGCTCGGGCCATCATCCTGGAGTCGACCCGAGAATCGGCAATCCAAAAATGATAGCGGTGTGGGGTGCTGGCTCCTCCCCTTTAAGTAGCGCCTCGAGAGCGGATGTCGGCCAGCTTCGCGACCTGCGGGACAATTCCACTCGCGGGGCAGCAAGAGGTTATGCGCATGGTGATGACATCATCGGCGGGTGCGCGGTGGCCCGGGCCGTTAACTGCAGGCCGTGGCAGCATCTTCACAAACTCTCGGGCAATTTCCCGGGAGGTGATAGCAGCGCCGGTCCCTCGGGGCAAAAGTCTTCGCCGCCCGTTAGCACCTCCTGGAGGCACTAATGGATCACTAAAAAAGAGGCAATTTCGCCCCCAGTGTCTATTATCAACATTGCTACTCCTTTCCCAATGTTCCTGTTGTTTCTAAAGATCCTATAGCCTGGAATATTTAACTCCCGATGATGTTCAGGTTGTGGCCTGGTTTCTACAAGACCCTTTAAGCTGAATTTGTGCTTTCAACTCACATTTTTTATTTCTTATGCATTGTACGTTGCTGGACAGAACTCTGATCTGGATAAATCTTCAGACTCACAACAATGTAGTTGATGCTTAACTGCCCTCTAGCAAGCCACTCAGTTATGCCAAACCGCTACACAGAAGCATAAAACCAGATCTTGGCATCAGTTTCGGATACAACAAAAGCACAACCAGCCCCAACCTGCTCCTGGTTACCACCTCCCGCCCTCCCTCAGCGGATCAATCAGTACTCCTCCATGCACTCTGGGTGGGGACTTCAATGTCCTAGAGTGGCTCGATAGTACCACCACTGACTGAGCTGGCCCAGGCCTGAAGGCCAGACTGGGCTTGTCACAGGTGGTGAGAGAACCAACACAAGGGAAAAACACATGTCCTCGCTCACCAATCTACCTATTGCAGATGCATCTGTCTGTGACAGTATGGGTCGCAGTGATCACTGCCCAGTCTGTGACAGTATTGGTCGCAGTGATCACCACCCAGTCTGTGACAGTATTGGTCGCAGTGATCACCGCCCAGTCTGTGACAGTATGGATCGCAGTGATCACTGCCCAGTCTGTGACAGTATGGGTCGCAGTGATCACCACCCAGTCTGTGACAGTATGGGTCACAGTGATCACCACCCAGTCTGTGACAGTATGGGTTGCAGTGATCACCACCCAGTCTGTGACAGTATTGGTCACAGTGATCACTGCCCAGTCTGTGACAGTATGGATCGCAGTGATCACTGCCCAGTCTGTGACAGTATGGGTCGCAGTGATCACCACCCAGTCTGTGACAGTATGGGTCATAGTGATCACCACCCAGTCTGTGACAGTATTGGTCGTAGTGATCACCGCCCAGTCTGTGACAGTATGGGTCGCAGTGATCACTACCCAGTCTGTGACAGTATTGGTCGTAGTGATCACCACCCAGTCTGTGACAGTATGGATCGCAGTGATCACTGCCCAGTCTGTGACAGTATGGGTCGCAGTGATCACCACCCAGTCTGTGACAGTATTGGTCACAGTGATCACTGCCCAGTCTGTGACAGTATGGATCGCAGTGATCACTGCCCAGTCTGTGACAGTATGGGTCGCAGTGATCACCACCCAGTCTGTGACAGTATGGGTCGCAGTGATCACCACCCAGTCTGTGATAGTATGGGTTGCAGTGATCACCACCCAGTCTGTGACAGTATGGATCGCAGTGATCACTGCCCAGTCTGTGACAGTATGGGTCGCAGTGATCACCACCCAGTCTGTGACAGTATGGGTCGCAGTGATCACCACCCAATCTGTGACAGTATGGGTCGCAGTGATCACCGCCCAGTCTGTGACAATATGGGTCGCAGTGATCACCAACCAGTCTGTGACAGTATGGGTCGCAGTGATCACCACCCAGTCTGTGACAGTATGGGTCATAGTGATCACCACCCAATCTGTGACAGTATGGGTCGCAGTGATCACCGCCCAGTCTGTGACAATATGGGTCGCAGTGATCACCAACCAGTCTGTGACAGTATGGGTCGCAGTGATCACCACCCAGTCTGTGACAGTATGGGTCGCAGTGATCACTGCACAGTCTGTGACAGTATGGGTCGCAGTGATCACCGCCCAGTCTGTGATAGTATGGGTCACAGTGATCACTGCCCAGTCTGTGACAGTATGGGTCGCAGTGATCACCACCCAGTCTGTGATAGTATGGGTCGCAGTGATCACTGCACAGTCTGTGACAGTATGGGTCGTAGTGATCACCGCCCAGTCTGTGACAGTATAGAAACACAGAAACATAGAAAAATAGGTGCAGGAGTAGGCCATTCAGCCCTTCGAGCCTGCACCACCATTCAATAAGATCATGGTTGATCATTCCTTCAGTACCCCTTTCCTGCTTTCTCTCCATACCTCTTGATCCCCTTAACCGTAAGAGCCATATCTAACTCCCTCTTGAATATATCCAGTTAACTGGCACCAACAACTCTCTGCGGCAGGGGATTCCAGAGGTTAACAGCTCTCTGAGTGAAGTAGTTTCTCCTCATCTCAGTCCTAAATGGCCCACCCCTTATCCTAAGACTATATCCCCTGGTTCTGGACTTCCCCAACATCGGGAACATTCTTCCCGCGTCTAACCTGTCCAGTCCCGTAGAATCTTATATGTTTCTATGAGATCCCCTCTCATCCTTCTAAACTCCAGTGAATAAAGGCCCAGTTGATCCAGTCACTCCTCATATGATAGCCCAGCCATCCCTGGAATCAGTCTGGTGAACCTTCGCTGCACTCCCTCAATAGCAAGAACATCCTTCCTCAGACTAGGAGACCAAAACTGAACACAATATTCCAGGTGAGGCCTCAAATAGGCCCTATACACCTGCAGTAAGACCTCCCTGCTCCTATATTCAAATCCCCTAGCTATGAAGGCCAACATACCATTTGCCTTCTTTACCGCCTGCTGTACCTGCATGCCAACTTTCAATGACTGATGAACCATGACACCCAGGCCTCGTTGCACCTCCCCTTTTCCTAGTCTGCCGCCATTGAGATAATATTCTGCCTTCGTGTTTTTGTCCCCAAAATGGATAACCTCACATTTATCCACATTATACTGCATCTGCCATGCATTTGCTCACTCACCTAACCTATCCAAGTCACCCTGCAGCCTCTTAGCGTCCTCTTCACAGCTCACACCGCCACCCAGTTTAGTGTCATCTGCAAACGTGGAGATATTACACTCTATTCCTTCATCCAAATCGTTAATGTATATAGTAAAGAGCTGGGGTCCCAGCACTGAGCCCTGCGGCACTCCACAAGTCACTGCCTGCCATTCTGAAAAGGACCCATTTATCCCGACTCTCTGCTTCCTGTCTGCCAACCAGTTCCCTATCTACATCAGTATATTACCCCCAATACCATGTGCTTTTATTTTGCACAACAATCTCTTGTGCGGGACCTTGTCAAAAGCCTTTTGAAAGTCCAAATACACCACATCCACTGGTTCTCCCTTGTCCACTCTGCTACTTACATCCTCAAAAAATTCCAGAAGATTCATCAAACAGAATTTCCCTTTCATAAATCCAGGCTGACTTGGACCGATCCTGTCCCTGCTTTCCAAATGTGCTGCTATTTCGTCCTTCATGATTGATTCCAACATTTTCCCCACTACTGATGTCAAGCTAACCAGTCTTTCATTACCTGTTTTCTCTCTCCCTCATTTTTTTAAAAAGTGGTGTTACATTAGCTACCCTCCAGTCCATGGGAACTGATCCAAAGTCGATAGACTGTTGGAAAATGATCACCAATGCATCCACTATTTCTAGGGCCACTTCCTTGAGCACTCTGTGATGCAGACTATCGGGCCCCGGGGATTTATCGGCCTTCAATCCCATCAATTTCCCAAACACAATTTCCCATCTAATAAGGATATCCTTCAGTTCCTCCTTCTCACTAGACCCACTGTCCCCTAGTACCTTCGGAAGGTTATTTGTATCTTCCTTCGTGAAGACAGAACCGAAGTATTGGTTCAATTGGTCTGCCATTTCTTTGTTCCCCATTATAATTTCATCGTATCCGACTGCAAGGGACCTATGTTTGTCTTTACTAATCTTTTTCTCCTCACATATTTATAGAAGCTTTTGCAGTCCGTTTTTATATTCCCTGCAAGCTTTCTCCCGTACTCTATTTTCCCCCTCTTAATTAAACCCTTAGTCCTCCTCTGTTGAATTCTAAATTTCTCCCAGTCCTCAGGTTTGTTGCTTTTTCTAGCCATGGGTCACAGTAATCACCGCCCAGTCTGTGACAGTATTGGTCGCAGTAATCACCGCCCAGTCTGTGACAGTATGGGTCGCAGTGATCACCGCCCAGTCTGTGACAGTATTGGTCGCAGTGATCACCGCATAGTCTGTGACAGTATGGGTCGCAGTGATCACCGCCCAGTCTGTGACAGTATGGGTCGCAGTGATCACCGCCCAGTCTGTGACAGTATGGGTCGCAGTGATCACCACCCAGTCTGTGACAGTATTGGTCGTAGTGATCACCACCCAGTCTGTGACAGTATTGGTCGTAGTAATCACCGCCCAGTCTGTGACAGTATTGGTCGCAGTGATCACTGCCTAGTCTGTGACAGTATGGGTCGCAGTGATCACCGCCCAGTCTGTGACAGTATGGGTCGCAGTGATCACCGCCCAGTCTGTGACAGTATGGGTCGCAGTGATCACCACCCAGTCTGTGACAGTATGGGTCGCAGTGATCACCACCCAGTTCTGTGACAGTATTGGTCGTAGTGATCACCACCCAGTCTGTGACAGTATGGGTCGCAGTGATCACCACCCAGTCTGTGACAGTATGGGTCGCAGTGATCACCGCCCAGTCTGTGACAGTATGGGTCGCAGTGATCACCGCCCAGTCTGTGACACTATTGGTCGCAGTGATCACTGCCCAGTCTGTGACACTATTGGTCGCAGTGATCACCACCCAGTCTGTGACAGTATGGGTCGCAGTGATCACCGCCCAGTCTGTGACAGTATGGGTCGCAGTGATCACTGCCCAGTCCTGTGGAGATGACATCCAGTCTTCACATTAAGGACACCCTCCATGTCATCAAGCATTTATTCACCAATAACCTGCTCACCAATGCTCAGTTTGAGTTTCACCAGGACCATGCAGCTCCAGACCTCATTACAGCCTTGTTTCAAACATGGACAAAAGAGCTGAATTCCAGAGGAGAGGCAAGAGTGACTGCCCTTGACATCAAGGCAGCATTTGATCAAGTGTGGCACCAAGGAGCCCTCGTAAAACTGAAGTCAATGGGGATCAGGAAGGAAAACTCTCCACTGGCTGGAGTCATTCCTGGCACAGAGCAATACAGTGGTCTGCACAGAGTGTCTTAAATGGCGGCACGTCACCAGAGTGTTGAAGTTGGAAATTTGGAGAGAATGGGAATTCGGAGCAGATGGGGCAGGAGGTTTCTGCATTCTGCCTCCCCAATGTGGAGTGCTTTATGTTACAGGCGAATATTTAATTTCATCTACCTAGAATTGAAACGAGAACGAGCAATTAAGTTAAAAACTAAACTGTAAGTTAATTAAATATATCGGGGGTAAGATTTGCTGGCGTCACCGGAAAACTGCAGTTATCGGCCGCTGGAAACGGACGCAATGCTAACTGAGTGAGATTAGTCTGGAGGCACGGAGATAGGTGGCGCAGCACTCACCTTCTGTTCAGCGCAGTCCTGGTGGCGTTGCTGGAGATATCCGGGACAAAGTTCCTGTCCAGGTCCGGCGTTGCAGCTTCCCACAGCCTCGGAGAACGAAGCTGTGGAGCTCACAGGGAATTGTGGGTAATGAAGAGGTCTGAGAATTAAAGGGGCCATGCACACTGACGCAATACAAAACAAAATGCAGTGAATCAACACATTTTTCATCCCTTTCTGCCTTTTAAGAAATATTCAATATTTAAAAGAAGGTCCAAATGTGAATATTCAGCTGTTAAAGCCAAATGACCTTCCTTACCTCAACAAATGGGAAAACTGCCTCAGCACTAACACAAACAGCTCAGCAATCCAGGGAAGGGGCACTCAGGGTCTCGCACACAGCACTCCAGCTTTGTACAGGGGCCAACACTGCAAGAGCGGCCCTCTACTCACAGGGGCCAGGAGGCCCTCCAGAAAAAACGATGTGGGATCACATCACCGAGGCTGTCACTGCCAGCAGTGTCAGCCCCACCACCCGGCTCCAGTGCCCAAAGAAGCTCCATGACCTCAGACCACAGGTCAGGGTCAGTGAATGCATCTTCAAAAGCAGTCTCCTACCAACTGTACCATTGGCCTTGCACACTGCTCAATGCACAACCGCAATCACTCACCTACCAATAATCTGCACCAAGCACAAGGTCGAATTATTCAATGACTCCACTTAATCCAGCCTTTATCATCTCGAGTTTTAATCCCTCCATAATCTGTCCCAACCTCCCCACCTCTACCCTCCACTCCTCACCTGTCCCTCCCCCACCCCTCCCCCGCCCCTCCCCCGCTCCTCCCACGCCCCTCCCCCGCTCCTCCCGCAGCCCTTCCCCCACCCCTCCCCCGCTCCTCACCCCGCTTCTCCCCCACCCCTCCCCCACTCCTGCCCCGCTTCTCCCCGCTCCTCCCCCGCCCCTGCCCCCGCTCCTCCCCCGCCCCTCCCCCGCCTCTCCCCCCGCTCCTTCCCCGCTCCGCCCCCCGCCCCTCCCCCGCTCCAACCCCACTCTTCCGAGCCCCTCCCCCGCTCCTCCCCAACTCCTCCCCCGCTCCTCTCTCCCCGCTCCTCCCCCACTCCTCCTCCGTCCCTCCCCCGCTCCTCCCCCCGCTACTCTCTCCCCACTCCTCTCCGCTCCTCCCCCCACTCCTCCCCCCGTTCCTCTCTCCCCCACTCACCCCCACTCCTGGCCCTTCCTCCCCTCCTCCCCCCGCCCCTCTCCCGCTCTCCCCCGCTCCTCTCTCCCGCTGGGATGCTATAATCTCCTCCAACCCTACAAGCCTTTCAGATCGCTGCGTTCCTCCAATTCGGGTCTCTTGCACAATTCGGTTTTTAATCGCTCCACCATCAGTGGTCGTGCCTTCAGCTGCCTGGGCCCTAAGCTCTGGAACTCCCTCCCTAAACCTCTCCACCTCTCTACCTCTCTCTCCTCCATTAAGGCACTCCTTAAAATTTACAGCTTTAACCAAGCTTTTGGTCACCTGTCTTAATGGTGTCCAATTTTGTTTTGATACCGCTCCTGAGTGTTGGATACACCGTCAGCAAATACCCCGTCTGAGATTCTCCATATCCTAATCAACAAATCCTCGTCTCAGGGAAAACTCACAGCTTTCATCCACCCTCGCAATCATCTCATCTTAACTCTGCTCATCTATTCCTGATTTTCCCTTCTCTCCACTTCTCCTATTCTCCATTGACCGAACCCTCTCCTGATCGCCCTCATTTCCTATTAACACTTTCCTCTCCTGCTCAACCTCTCTCTGTCTTACTTTTCCTCTCCTGATCTCTCTCAATTTTCTATTTTCTATTTTTAATCTCCCCATCTCCTCCAATCTCTATTTAGCTTTTGCTCTCCTCAAATCCTGCAATTCTCATGCCTTTCATGTTTTGCTTATCTTTGTCAATTGTATTACCTTTTATTTTCCTCAACTCCCATTTTCAAATTCCTTATTCTTTCCTTTCCAACCCTTCATTTCCTACTTACTATTTTCATTCCCAAATTACCACTTTCTGCCTCATCCTAACCAGCAAATCCAAGTGTTGGGGAACCCTCCCAGCATCACCCACTGTGACATACAATGGAAAAAGGCCATTTGCTTCACTAACTGCTGACAATGCTAAGCCGTGGTGACACCGTGCATCAATAACTGGTCTCGGATTCACTGTATCCAAAGGAGCAATCCATGTCTGAGGGAAAGCTCCCGGGGGGGGCGGAATTGGGGGCAATTATGTCTCCTGTTGGGTCGCAAATGGCTTTCCCCCTGGACGCGGCGATAGCATCGGCTCCTGCCATATTGGGAGGTGGGTGGGGGGAAGGTGTGTGGCGACACTACAGTGTTGCGCCCCGATCTCCGTCACCTGAAAATCGTGATATCATCGCTGTGCACAGCGCCCCGGATCCGAAATCGCCATCCGCTCCCTGCGGCAGCGCCAGGTGAAAACACCGACAGCTGCAGGAACCGTGGATCGGGCAGTCGGCCGTTACCGGGGCAATCATTAAAGGTGAGGTGGCCGAGATAAGTTAAAAAAAACCTTACCTGTTCTCTTGCAGCTTTATTCGCGGTTCCTGCCCGGGATCGATAGGCCCTTCACTCTGCTTGAGTGGATATGTGGTCAGAAGCTCATTTCAGGGTCAAATATGACACCAAGGTTGCAAACAGCATGGTTCAGCCTCAGGCAGATGGTAGAGAGAGGGATGGAGTCAGTGGCTAGGGAACAGGGACCAAAAACAATGGCTTCAGTCTTCCCAATATTTAATTGGAGAGAATTTCTGCTCATCCAGAACTGGTGACAATTTAGAGACCATGGAGGGGGTCAAGAGAAGTGGTGGTGAGGTAGAGCTGGGTGTCATCAGCGTACTTGCGGAAACTGACGCTGTGTTTTCGGATGATGTCACCAAGGGGCAGCATGTAGATGAGAAATATGAGGGGGCCAAGGATAGATCCTTGGGGAACACCAGAGGTAACGGTGCAGGGGTGGGAAGGGAAGCCATTGCAGGTGATCCTCTGGCTAGTTTACAAGGACGGAGGGATAAAGGGTTGGTTTGTTGAGGAGAAGAGTGATGACAGAAGATTTGAGGGAGAGGGGAACAGTACCTGAGGAGAGAGAACCGTTAACAATGTCAGCTAACATGGGAACCAGAAAAGGAAGTTGGGTGGTGTTTTGGATCGATAATAATAGACTCTGGTGCGGGATCTGAATGAATGTTAAATAAAAGACAAGACAAATGAAGTAAAGATAAAACACCGTTTACTGAGAGAAAAGAAACATAATACAGTTTATGAAGAAAAGAGAAGTATGATAAGATGCAACAAAGCTCACAGCCTTCAGCCCGTCGGGAACTCCACAACGACGGCTGGTCAGGAGCCTTGGGGGTCCCGGCACTGCTCGCGAATCACGGTCCAAGGTGAAGTTCAAAGAGTTACTGGACAGTTTCATTCCTTCATACTATTGAACAAACATGGGTGCATGTGGCTTATGGCCAACTCCTAATCTGTAAGGCCCCAGCTGTTCTTCCACAAAGCATGAGACCTCGAGGCGCCAATCGTCCCATAAACAAGATGGTGTGCACATAAAAGTCTCTCTCTCTCTCTCTCTCTGCATCAACAACATTCCATGAGGCATGAAGCAGAAACACACTGTAAATGTCAGAATATCATAATTAACCCAATGTGATTAACCCTATATAATACAATCCACCCTTGATATTTAGACATTCTAAGTAATATAATCGAGTTGAAGGCGTAATGCATCAGTTACACGTTGAGTATGCGCAAGCAACGCCCGCAATCTACACCAAAGAATACATGCGAGCAGTAATATCAGTAATAACGCGACGAGTAAAACAACGATAGGATGTATTAAGAGCTTCAAAGCGGTGGATGTTTTTGGGGACCATCCGTAAAAGATGTCCCACCAATGGTGTACCATAAGGTCACTGACCGTTGTCACAACTCTGACCAAGACGCCTTCACTGTAACTCATAGCAACTTGCAGAGTATAATGTGATGTTGGCCCCCGTGCTTACTGTTAATAGCACCTGCCCTGGGCCTCCCCAGTACCCGCATGCGTCACAAGTGACGCTCCAGTGTCCTATAGTGCAGGCTTGCCCGGAAGGACAGATAAAATTGTCTTGCATACGATCAGTGTTAGCTAATCACCACCCTATACGGCCATCGCATGCTGTGTTTGAGGATGGAAGTAGCACAGTCACAGATAACGAGACACAGAGACTTGCCAGCACGAGTTGGTAAGTCGCCATTTTGGGCAGAATTCCTGTGGGAGGAAGCATAAGTATGTTAATTCAGCCCCGTTTAGTCAATTTACCCTTGTCAACACAAAGAGGAATATCTTGACTCGTCAGGAGCACCCGATAAGGGTTTCCTTCTCCTTTCGCTAAGATTTCCCCTGCTTGTAAGGGTTTCTCGGGGTACTGCACCCACATTTTTCCTCCTTCACAAACTGTGTCCTGAGTCTGATTTTCTTTTTCAATAGTCGGGACACTAACTTTGCCTAACATGTGGCTTATGGGAGTTCCCCCCCGCAATGGTCGGTGATTCAGATTGTGCACTGCTTGTGGTAAGACCTTTAACCACCCTTGCAATGTGTTAGTGGGAGTTAATATTTTAATCTGTTGCTTAAGTAGTCCATTCATGCGTTTTATTAACCCTGCAGCTTGCGGAGAGTAAGGTATGTGAAACATCCAATAGATCCCGTTGTCTATCGCCCACTGTTGCACTGTTTGACCTGTGAAGTGCGACCCATTATCGGACTGTACTTCTGCTGGCTCACCGTAGTATGTGATTAAATTCTCCAGTCCTTTAATCGTACTTTGTTAATTCGCTTTAGTCACTGGATAAGCTATCAAAAGTCCAGAATAGGTATCAACCGCAGTGAGCAAATATTGGAACCATTGTTGCAATGGTAAAGGTCCTACATAATCAACTTGCCATATTTGTGCTGGTTGAGTCACTCTCTTAATATGGGCACCAGGTTGTTGTTGTAGGGGAAAAATGCTTCACTTTTTGACAAATTTCACAGGTGTTTATGACCTGTTTAACACCGTCCGTAGTCAAATGTAACCCCCTATTTCGTGCCCATTGTATCGTACCCTGAATGCCCAACTGTCCAGATTTGTGGTGGGCCCACTTGCCTTTGCCATATTCTTCCTCTTCCGCCTCTTTGACAGTCCGTACCCGGGCTATATTATCAACAATGTTATTATGTTCAGAGGTCTTTGAAGTGTTTTTCATGTGAGCGTCCACATGGTATACAGTTATTTTCATCTTCTGGGCTTTGGACCATATTTGTTCCCATAGGTGCTTTCCCCACAAGTCTTTCCCAGTTATTTGCCAGTTATGTTCATGCCAGTTTCGCATCCAGCTCGCCATGCCATTGGCTACTGCCCATGAGTCAGTATATATGTGTACTTGTTGCTGTTCCTCTTCTAACGCAAGGACTACAGCTGCTAGTTCTGTGAGCTGGCTGGAGCCTCCCACATCCTCATCATGCACAATTGTCTGGGTGTTTGGATTGAAGGCAGCGGCTCGCCATCGCCGAAGGCCGTTTCGCCAGACCGCTGAGCCATCTGTGATCCAGGTATGGCTACGTTCTTCAGGTGTTAACTGTTCAAAAGACAAGCCCAGGAGATCGATGACTCTTTGGTTAAACTGACAGACGACTGCGTAACTTCACTCTCAGCTGATTGTGGGTATTCGGCCACATGCTCATGTAGTCGGGTGATGGAGTGTAACGAGTAGCAGCATCTGTCAATTTTCTAGACCAGAACCCTAACGGTATATGAGTGCCATGTTGAACCTGCCACAAACTCCATACTGCAGTATCATTGGTAACGGATACCTGTAGCTCAAAAGGCTGCCCAGGCACTTGTGGGGCTAGGGGTAAAGCTTGAGCTACGGCTTCTTTGGCTGCATCAAAAGCCACCTGCTGTTCCTTTCCCCACTCGAGGTGGGCCTTTTTTCGTGTTACCGCATACAGCGGTTTTAATAACATCGTGAGGTGAGTATGTGTCTCCTCCAGTAACCCAGTAGTCCCACAAACCATTGTTTCTCAGTTTTATTCGTGGGGGTGGCCATTTCTTGAATTGCCTCCCTTCCCAAGTGAATGCAAACTGGTCCTGGGATTCTTCCGCTATTGGAATGGAGAAAAAGGCATTGCCAGGTCGATTACTGCATACCACTCCACACCTTCTTCAGACAGCCGCTCTGTTATAGTTACTACATCTGGGACAGCGGTTGCCAGGGGAGGGGCAAATTTGTTCAGTTGTCGGTAATCCACAGTCATCCTCCAACTTTTGCCGGGTTTCTGCACAGGCCAAACAGGGCTATTGTAGGGGGACACCGCATGTCTAATGATACTCGCCTCCAAGAGCCCTTGTATGGTTTCCCCTATTTCTTTGTGTCCCCCAGGTATTCGGTACTGTTTCATAGTCACTATACGCGATGACGTGGTATTACCACTGGTTCCCACTTTGCTTCCCCTGCAATCACAGTGATCACCCGTATCCCGAATGAGAATCGCCTGAACAAGGTGCTGTGTGTGGTTCCCTTTAAAAGGTCCGTCCCAATAATATGTTCCTTTACTGCCGATATTAAGACCGTTACCCAGCGCAGAGGCCCATCTCCCAACACCATTCTGATAGTTGTTCGGACAGCGGGCATTTCTGCCCCTCCGAATCCATTAATCATCATACGCGTCCCTGTGTGCTTCTTAGGATTTCCATGGACAATAGTAACTTCTGCCCCTGTGTCTAGTAAAGCAACATCTCTTTGTATGTTCCCCCCCCCCGGCCAATGTATCGTAATCGGAATGTGTGGCCTCAGGTCCCCGGGAGCTTGGGTTGATGTGGTTCTAACGGGGAATACTCCCGGATCCCAGCCACATCCCTAGTCGAGGGGATTACTAACCTTCCACAGGTCTTCTACGTTGGTGTATCGGCTCGCGGGAGGTGGTTTCTCCGCATCCGCAGACTTATTGCTATCCGACTTAGTCTCCCTTACCTCCCTCCTTTCACCCTTCCCTGTTCCCAGGACACAGTGTTGCTTCCACATAGAATACATCGCTCCTGTTGGGATTCCATCAATTTTTTCCTTGGAGACCCCTGCCTTCAGTAAAGCCGCGAACATGTCCCTCCGTGTAATTCTTTTTTTTGTCTTTCCTGACCCTGTACCTTTCCCAGAGATCGAACCTTGTCACTGGTCCTGATCCCTCTCTACATTAGCCGTTCTCAACTCTCATACACTATCTTCTACATCCTCTAACTGTCCTAACAATAGACAAACATGCCCCACCCGCTGCCCTTGGGCTGGTCACAATAATACGAGTAGCGCACCCCTCATCATAGGAGGGCCACTCTTCATCAGCCTGCTCCGCATTCCTGCCGTAAAGAGCTCCTGATCTGGCCCCCCATATTGTTGGTGATATAATCCTCCCTGTGTTGCCATGTTGCGCAACTGTATCGCACCCTCCGCCATAGTATTCCAAGGTTTTACCTCCCCTTCCCAATCAACGGCAGAGGGATATTTTTGCTGGACCCCTATAGTAACCATGTCCCATAGCGAACCTGTGCCCTGGACATTCTGTACCACTGCTGTGATATGGTGCTCCGTAGTCATAGTCCCCATTTTTGTTATCTCTTCGGGGTTAAGTATTACCCCCGATGCTCACTGGTCCAAAATCCGGGTTAGCAATTCTGACAATGATTCCCTGGGTTTTTGACAAAATCAAGACCCTATTTCTTGTAACTCACTAGTGGTGAAGTCAAGCACCCTCTAGTGGTTACTGGCTGTTCACCACCTTGCTGTTTCGTCTTATTTGTCATAAGGGGTCTAGCTTCCGTGCTCGGAGCATATGGGGGAAGGTCTTTAGTTTCCTCCCGTTCCCCCCCCCTCTCCATCTGTCCCCTCATATTCTGAGTCAGAGGAGTACCAGATGTCTCCGTCCCAACGAGCCGGATCCCAAGTGGGTCCAGCTACCAATGCACGTACCTTTGACCGATCTATCTGTAATTTCCGTCATCTGGTTTTCTTTTTATTTTGTACTGTCGCCAGACGGCATATTAAAGTTTCTGATTGTTCATTGACCTTGTCAGCCCGTTCTTGTGCAGTGCGGACTGCTTCAGAGTCGAGTTTTGACTTTCCAAAACCTTAACAGCTGTTTTTATCTGTAGGTTTTCTGCCTCACTTTCCTTAAGTTGTTTACACATCGCCCTTAAGGCTGTCAACAAAATCCATCCCATTTGTGGGGGACTATTTTTCTCCAGTGGGAAGCCCACTTCCTCCAGGAGAGACAGTACCGCGTGGGGTACGGTTCTATCTTTGTTCTGTTCCAATAACAGTGTATCCCCATGTTGCGAGGGTCCATACCGGGCTAGCACCTTGGCAAGAGAGCCAAAACCCTCATCCCTCGTGCTCCACCCTGGTATTCTATACTTCTCTCCCGCAGGAGGAGACTGCTCCTTGTCTTTTCTCTTAAACATTTTACCAGATCCTGCCGACTACGCCAAAATGTGTTGGATCGATAATAATAGACCCAGGTTCTGGATCTGGATGAATGTTAAATAAGAGACAAGACAAATGAAGTAAAGATAAAACACCGTTTACTGACAGAAAAGAAACATAATACAGTTTACGAAGAAAAGAGAAGTATGATAAGATGTAACAAAGCTCACAACCTTCGGCCCGTTGGGAACTCCGCAACGACGGCTGGTCAGGAGCCTTGGGGGTCCCGGCACTGCTCGCGAATCACGGTCCAAGGTGAAGTTCAAAGAGCTACTGGACAGTTCCATTCCTTTAAACTATTGAACAAACATGGGTGCATGTGGCTTATGGCCAACTCCTAATCTGTAAGGCCCCAGCTGTTCTTCCACAAAGCATGAGACCTTGAGGCATCGACCATCCCATAAACAAGATGGTGTGCACATCCAGGTCTCTCTCTCTCTCTGCATCAACAACATTCCACAAGGCATGAAGCAGAAAACACACTGTAAATGTCGGAATATCATAATTAACCCTATGTGATTAACCCTATACAATACAGGTGGTCAGCAGTTTGGTGGGAATAGGGTCAAGGGAGCAGGAGGTGCATCTCATGGACAGGATGTGCTTGGCAAGGTTATGAAGGGAGATCGGAGAGAAACTTGAGAAAGATGTGAGGTCAGGGCTAGGGCAGAGGGGATCCTCAGAGGCAGTTTGGCCTGGTGAGCTAGGGAAAGGAAGGGAAGAAGCAGAGGTGGCCGAACGTGCAATGAGCTCCTTGCACTTATTGTCAGAGGTGAGGGTGCAGACTGAAAGTGTACAGAGTCCAAATGTAGATCAAGGTCAGCTCTTGGAGAAAAACTCTCCTCAGGCTCTACCTAGAAAGAGCCAATGTCCTACAACAAGATCAGAATGTTCTGTTCAAGAAAGAGGGTATCCTTCTCGAAGCAGAGCACCAGTGGTTAAGTTTAATATGTAAATATAGAAAATAAAGTCATATCTTTTGTTTGTTTTACAGAATTCTATAGTACAATTTTGAAATGTTCTATTTGAGAAATGTATATCAAGAGTGGTGTATACCATGCAAGCCATGTACAATAATTATTTGTTATAATTAACCATCAATAAGGAGGGAGAAGTATTGTAGAGCCATCTAGGGGACTACTGATGTAATAACAATAAAGCCATGTGCTATGCACATTTCTACCCGGAAGCCATGTTCTGAGTTTTGTGTGTTTACTGTGTCTTGCTTTGGGAGTCATGTGTCAGGCATACGAACAATGTGGCCCACCCAACGGAGCTGGTCGAGTGTGATCAGTGCTTCGATGCTGGTCATCGCGCCAACCCACTATAGAACCAGTGGGAACCTGTTCAACCTTCGTTGCCTCCAGGCTAGATCCAAGGTCGTCCCATCCTCTGCCATTGAACTACAATACGCAGACAATGCTTGCGTCTGTGCACATTCAGAGGCTGAACTCCAAACCATCATCAACATCTTCACCGAGGCATATGAGAGCATGGGACTAAACATCCGTAAGACAAAGGTCCTCCACCAACCTGACCCCGCCACACAGCACTGCCTCCCAGTCTTTAAAATCCACAGCATGGCCTTGGACAACGTGGACCATTTACCATACCTTGGGAGCTTACTATCAGCAAGGGCAGACATCGATGACAAGGTCCAACACCGCTTCCAGTGTGCCAGCGCAGCCTTCAGTCGCCTGGGGAAGAGAGTGTTTGAAGACCAGGACCTCGAATCTAGCATAAACCTCATGGTCTACAGGGCAGTATTGATACCCGCCCTCCTATATGGCTCAGAGACATGGACCATATTCAGTAGACACCTCAAAGTGCTGGAGAAATACCACCAACGATGTCTCCTCAAGATCCTGCAAATCCCCTGGGAGGATAAATGCACCAACATCAGTGTTCTCACTCAGTCCAACATCCCCAGCATCGAAGCACTGACCACATTTGATCAGCTTCATTGGGCGGGCCACATTGTCCGCATGCCAGACACAAGACTCCCAAAGCAAGCGCTCTACTTGGAACTCCTGCATGGCAAGCGAGCCCCAGGTGGGCAGAGGAAACGTTTCAAGGACACCCTCAAAGCCTCCCTGATAAAGTACAACATCCCCACCAACACCTGGGAGTCCCTGGCCCAAGACCGCCCTAAGTGGAGGAAGTGCATCCAGGAGGATGCTGAGCACCTCAAGTCTCATCGCCGAGAGCATACAGAAATCAAGCGCAGGCAGCGGAAGGAGCATGCGGCAATCCAGTCCCACCCACCCTTTCCTTCAACCACTGTCTGCCCCACCTGTGACAGAGACTGTAATTCCCGTATTGGTCTGTTCAGTCACCTGAGAACTCACTTTTAGAGTGGAAGCAAGTCTTCCTCGATTCCGAGGGACTGCCTGTGATGTATGATGATAATATTTGTAGGACAATCCTGGTCTTCAATGATGAGTGAAATAAAAGAATTGATGAGGTCAAAGGTGGACGATTCCTTTGGTTTAATGCTGCACACCTGCAATACCTTTATCGTCGCTCGGTCAAAATCCTGGCACAGCACTGTGGGAAAACCTTCACCACACGGACGGCAGTGGTTCAAGGAGAAGGATTCTCACCACTACCTTCGCAGGGCAACTAGGGCAATAAATGCTGGGCCTTGCTAGAGACACCCACATCCCAGGTGACATCACAAAGGCAGCAGGAGCCAATCATACAGCAGCCAGGAATTATGTCACAAATCTGCCTAAGCTCCTCTCACTTGACGTATTACAGGGTCACATGGGAGCAGAAAAGAAGAAAAAAAAGACTTGCATTTCTATAGCGCCTTTCACGACTACAGGACATCTCAAAGTGCTTTACAGCCAAACATGGCAGCCAATTTGTGCACAGCAAGTCCCCACAAACAGCAACATGATAACGACTAGATAATCTGTTTTTTTTTGATATGTTGATTGAGGGATAAATATTAGCCAGAACCAAGGGGATAACTCCCCTGCTCTGCTTTGAAATGGTGCCATGGGAACTTTTACGTCCACCTGAGAGAGTAGACGGGGCCTCGGTTTAACATCTCATCCAAAAGACGGCACCTCCGACAGTGTGGCGCTCCCTCAGCACTGCACCGGAGTGTCAGCCTAGATTTTTGTGCTCAAGTCCCTTGAGCGGGACTTAAACCCACAATCTTCTGACTCAGAGGTGAGAGCGCTGCACACTGAGCCACGGCTGACACTGTAAACCTCTAAAGCCGAGATCTTCGGGGGTGGTGGAAGGCCAGGATCTTGGGAGGGGGTCAGAGGCTGGGATTGTCGGCGATGGGGTTGTTGGTTGGAGATCGGCCTGAGGGAGAGATCAGAGGTCGGGGTGATCGGAGGCCGAGGGGGCACAGGCATTAGAGGTTTTGTGAGGGAGGTCATAGGCCTTCTGAGGGAGGGTTAGGAAAGATCGCAAAATCTGTGGGGTGTGCAATCGCGGGGAGTTGGCGAGGCAGGAATGTAAACGATCCCATGGCACTATTTCAAAAAAGAGCAGGGGAGTTATCCCCGGTATCCTGGCCAATATTTATTCCTCAATCAACATCATTAAACAGATTATCTGGTCGTTATCACATAGCTGATTGTGGGAGCTTGCTGTGCGCAAGTTGGCTGCCGTGTTTCCCACATTACAACAGTGACTACACTCCGAGTGGAAATGCATTTACCTCCTGGCTACAGCAGTACTCATCTGTCTTTAGCTGGTCAGTTTCCTGAGGTCCGAGACACCAACCGCTCACGGATAAATTTAAAATGGTGGCTCAACCTGAGGCAAGCAGCAGCATTATAATATTTATAGGGCCAAGCCACCTCCAGGTAACGGGTTAGCGGCCCATCCCACCTCTATTAAAACCGGAGCAATGTGTCTCTCTCCCCAGTCTCTCTCTCTCCCCCAGTCTCTCTCCCTCAGTCTCTCTCTCTCTCCCCCAGTCTCTCTCCCTCAGTCTCTCTCTCTCTCCCCCCCGGTCTCTCTCTCCCCTCCCAGTCTCTCGCTCCCTAGTCGCTCTAGCTCACTCTCTCCCCCAGTCTTTCTCTCTCCCCAGTCTCTCTCCCCCCTAATCTCTGTCTCTCTCTCTCTCTCCCCCAGTCTCTCTCTCCCCTAGTCTCTCTCTACCCCTGTCTCTCTCTCCCCTAATCTCTGTCTCTCTCTCTCTCTCCCACAGTCTCTCTCTCCCCTAGTCTCTCTCTCCTCCAGTCTCTCTCTCCCCTAGTCTCTCTCTCCTCCAGTCTCTCTCTCTCTCCCAGTCTCGCTCCCCCTAGTCACTCACTCTCTTCCCAGTCTCTCTCTTTCCCAGTCTATCGTTCTCTCTCTCCCAAGTCTCTCTCCCTTTCCTAATTCTCTCTTTCTCTCTCACCCCCAGTCTTTCCCTCCCCTCAGAATCTCTCTTTCTCCCCCCTGTGTCTCCCCCTCGTTGCCCAGTTTCTCTCTCTACCGGTCCCCCCCCACCCCACCAGTATCTCTCTCTCCCTAGACTCTCTATTCCCAACAATCTGTCTCTCCCCCAGTCACTCTCTCCCTCCACCCCAGTTTCTCTCCCCCCAGTCTCTCTCTCCCTCCAGTCTCTCTTTTTCTCTCCCCCAGTCTATCTCTCTCGCCAGTCACTCTCTCTCTTCCCAGTCTCTCTCTCCTCCCAGTCTCGCTGTATCTCCCCAGTCTCTCTCTCTCCCCTAGTCTGTCTCTCTCCCCCAGTCTCTCTCTCCCCAGTCTCTCTCTCTCTCTCCCCAGTCTCTCCCTCTCTCTTCCCCAATCGGTCTCTCTCCACAGTCACTCTCTCCCTAATTGGACTACCTTAACAGTGCTACTTTGGATTGACAGGCCTAGACCCTCGTGAGCGAGCACCTTAGGCCATGACTAGAATGACTTCATTAGGTCAGAATTTGCTGATTCTCCTTGATGCCCGTGAGTCTGCCTTGAGCCTCTTCGCAAGGTCTTATCAATGTCTGTTTAAGTTCTCACATCGTATCCTGTCAGAATATTATTGAATTAATAACTTCTGGAGCCTTGGTACTGGAATGTACAAGCCAAAGAGAGGCCTTTTACCTCCTTACGGGTCAGTGCAGGAACCAGCACTTTAACCCTTGTCCCGCTGGTACTCCTAATGCCAAATTTCTCTTACAGGCCGTAATAAAGCAGAAACAAGGTTGTCCCTTGTTCAGTTAAACAGTACTCAGTTTGTATCTTTATTGCATACATAACATTTGGCGACGAGAATACAAGAACCTTTGTTTGCAAAATAAGCACGATTGGATTTTTAGAGTGATTCGTGGGGGGAGAAGACTGGACAGACTTTGTGAGCCGTTTGAATCAGTACTTCGTGGCCAACAAAATGAAGGGGTCGACGATGCAGATCGGTGCTGGGCCGTGTTCCTCACTGTGTGCGGTTCAAAGGTCTATTGTCTGTTAAAGAATCTACTCATGCCTAGTGATCCAACAGAGAAAACGTACATTGGTATGCGAGCACCTCAAGCCAGACGATGGCATCATTATCTCGAGATACAAGTTTTATACACACGTTCGATCGGAGGGCCAGAGCACGGCGGAATTTGTTGCCGACCTGAGACATCTAGCGGGATCGTGCAAGTTCGGGACGGTGTTGGCAGACATGCTGCGGGACTTCTTTGTTATCGGTATCAACCACCAGGTGATCCTGCGCAAACTTCTGGTGGTGGAGGAGTTGGATTTAAAAAGGGCCATCCAGATCGCTCGATCATGTATGATGACGGACAGGAGTCTAAAGCAAATAGCGGTCAAGAACCGAACCTCGGCACGTACTGTAAATGCGATTGATTCGGCGTTTGGCAGAGCGGCACATGGCAGGGCCTATCCAGCTGCATTCGAGAAACCTGTGGCTGCCCAAAGTCCGCCAGCGGGAATATATCCGACTTCTCCGTGTTAGCGTTGTGGGGGAAATCATCGGTACAGCAGTGCTGATTTAAACAATATAGTTGCAAAGGCGATCTGAGAGTAGGGCATCTCCAGCGCAAGTGTCCGCAGATGAGAAAGTGAGCTGCGACATACCACGTGGAGGATGAGAGTCAGACTAGCTTGGATCCGGATACGTAATCTGAGATGCCAGAGGAGGAAGTGTATCAACTGTGCTCCTTCATAACCAAGAGTAAACCAATTTTGATGAATGTGAAGTTTAACGGGATACCGGTATCGAAGGAACTGGACACGGGGGCGAGTCAATCGGTCATGAGCGAGAGGGCATTTAATAAGCTGTGGGATACTAAGACTGTGAGGCCCAGGCTGAGCCCTGTTAATGCCAGGCTGCGCACGTACACCAAAGAACTGATAAAGGTGATTGGCAGTGCACAAATTAATGTGCCATATAACGGTGCTGTTCACGAGTTACCGCTGTGGATTGTTCCAGGCAATGTCCCAACGCTGCTCGGCAGGAACTGGTTGGAGAAAATCAGATGCGACTGGAACAACATAAAGGCGTTGTCGTCGGAGGAAGATACATGTGCCCAAGTATTGAGCAAGTTCCCCTCACTGTTCGAACCGGTTATCGGCATCTTCACGGGAGCTAAGATGCAGATCCACATGGACTTAGATGCAAGATCCATCCATCATAAAACTCGAGCAGTGCCGTTTATGATGAGGGAGAAGGTCGAAATTGAACTGGACAGACTCCAGCATGAAGGGATCATACCACCGGTCGAATTTAATGAATGGGCCAGCCCCATTGTTCCTGTGCTGAAAAGTGATGGTACAGTCAGAATCTGTAGAAACCACAAGGCTACAATCAACAGGGTTTCAAACAAGATCAGTACCCATTGCCGAAGGCTGATGACTGGTTTGCAATGCTAGCCGGAGGGAAGTCGTTCACAAAACTGAACTTGTCGTCGGCCTATATGATGCAGAAGTTGATTGAGGCGTCGAAGAGACTTATGTGCATGAACACGCACAAAGGATGTTTATTTACCACAGGTGCCTGTTTGGAATTTGCTCGGCTGCAGCAATATTCCAGAAATTCTACTGAAGTCCGAAACCAGACCTACTGACGTGAAAACCAAGGCCATCAAGAATACACCCAAGGCGCAGAACATGACGGGGCTGTATTCGTTCCTGGGTCTACTCAACTACTTTGGTAACCTAAATTGAGCACCTTACTTGAACTGCACATGCTTTCGAGAAAGCCACCAATCTGCTTTGCTCGAACAAGTTGCTAGTACATTATGACCCATGTATACATTTAGTTTTGGCCTGTGACGCATCGTCATATGGAATTGGTTGCGTGTTACAACAAGCCAATGAGTTGGGGAAACTTCAACCTGTCGCGTATGCATCCAAAAGTTTGTCTAAAGCAGAAAGAGCCTACAGTATGGTAGAAAAAGAAGCTTTAGTGTGTGTGTAAGGTGTTAAAAAGATGCATCAATACCTGTTCAGTCTGAGGTTTGAATTAGAGACCGATCACAAGCCGCTCATTTTGTTGTTTTCCGAGAGCAAAGGTATCAATACCAACGCTTCATCCTGCATCCAAAGGTGGGTGCTGACATTATCTGCCTATGATGATGTCATTCGCCACAGACCTGGCACAGAGAATTGTGCTGATGCTTTGAGCCGGTTGTCGTTGCCCATACCGGAGGTGGAAACGCCAAAACGGCAGATTTAATGTTAATCATGGATGCTTTTGAGAGTGAAGGAACCCTGTCACGGCTCAACAAGTTAAGACCTGGACCAGCCAGGACCATATTATCGGTTGTAAAGGGTTGCATCCTCAAAGGGGATTGGTCTGCCATACCTAAGCAAATGTGCGAGGAGGCCAAACCGTACATTCATCGCAAGGACGAACTGTGTATTCAAGCAGATTGCATATTGTGGGTTAATCGAGTTGTAATCCCTAAGAAAGGGAGAGAGAAGTTTGTGCATGAGTTACACAGCACACATCCGGGTAGAGTGATGATGAAGGCCATTTCCAGGTCCCACGTCGGGTGGCCAGGAATTGATTCTGAGCTGGAAGCATGCGTGCATCAGTGCAACACCTGCATGCAGCTCATCAAAGCACCAGCGGAATCACCGCTGAGTCTGTGGTCATGGCCATCCAAACCTTGGTCCAGGATCCATGTAGATTTTGCAGGTCCCTTCCTGGGCAAGATGTTTTTAGTGGTGGTGGATGCTTATTCGAAGTGGATAGAATGCATAATCATGTCATCCAGTAGGTCCACGGCAACCATAGAGAATCTCAATGTCATGTTCGCGACACATGGTCTGCCTGACAGAGTGGTGAGCGACAATGGGGCGTGCTTCACCAGTCAGGAGTTTCAGGAGTTTGTAAAACTCAACGGCATAAAACATGTAAGGTCAGCACCGTTCAAACCTGCGTCCAACGGGCAAGCAGAACGTGCAGTACAAATGATCAAACAAAGCATGAAGAGAGTAACCCAAGGATAACGGTAGACCTGCTTGTCCTACATACTGCTGAATTACAGGACAAGGCCCCACACACTCACAGGGGTCTCGCCTGCTGAACTCATGATGAAAAGAGAACTTAAGACCAAGTTATCTCTTATACACCCGGATTTAAGTAATTATGTTGAATACAGAAGACAGAGTCAACAAGGGTGCCACGATCGTGCATCTGTGTTACGCGAGATTTCTGTTAATGATCCTGTATATGTGTTGAACTATGGTCTGGGTCCCAAATGGATCGCTGATATGGTCATGGCCAAGGAGGACAACAGAGTATTTGTTATTAAGCTTAAGAATGGACAAACTTGCAGGAAACACATGGATCAAACAAAGCTGAGGCACACAGATGAGCCAGAGCAGTCGGATGAAGAAACCGTCGACGACCAACCAACCTACCTGCAGCCTTCAGTGGACTCAAGGGTCATCAGTGAACCCGGAATTTCCATCGCAGACTTGTTCAATAAAAATGGACTTGCAATTCCTGACATGGCCACTGCCACCCCCAACAAGTCAGCTATCCAGCCACCAGCCACAACAGACTCCGCACATTCACCCAAGGCCGGAATCAAACTGAGACGGTTAACCCGGGAGCGTAAAGCACCAGACCATCTCAACCTGTGAAAGACTGTGATAAGATCTCAGAGGGGGGTATTGTCATGTATGTACATGCTGTTGTAGCTACCAGATGGTGTCATTGTTGGAGGCCACTGAGCAGCACGCACATGGTGCTGCTCTGGTATAAAAAGCCAGCCATTTTGTGAGTCAGGCACTTTGGGCCGTAATAAAGCAGAGCCAAGGTTGTACCTTTATTGCATACATAACACTCTCTCTCCCCAATCTCTCCCTCACTGTCTCTCTCTCTCCCCCAGTCTCCCTCTCCCCCCCCCTCAGTCCCTCTCTCTCTCCCTCTCTGTCTCTCTCTCTCCCCACAGTCTGTCTCTTGCCTGCAGTCTCTCTCTCCACCCCAGTTACTCAACCTTTCCCCAGTCTCTCTCCTTCAACAGTCTCTCTCTCTCCACTTTCTCTCTCCCCCCCCAGTCTCTCTCTCTCTCCCCGTCATTCCATCTCTCCCCCAGTCTCTCTCTCCCCCAGTCCCTCTCTTTCCCCCCCCAGTCAATCTCTCTCCCCCTGCCTCTCTCTTTCTCTCCAGTCTCCCTCTAGATCTCCCCACTTTCTCTCCCCCAGCATCTCTCTCCCCCTAAACTCTCTATTCCCAAGAATCTCTCTCTCTCCCCAGTCTCTCTCTCCCCAGTCTCTCTCTCCCCAGTCTCTCTCTCCCCAGTCTCTTTCTTTCTCCCCAGAATCTCTCTCCCCAGTCTCTCTCTCCCCCAGTCTCTCTCTCCCCAGTCTCTCTCTCCCCAGTCTCTCTCTTCCCAGTCTCTCTCACTCTCTCCCCAGTCTTTCTCTCCTCCAGTCTCTCTCTTCCCAGTCTCTCTCTCTCCCCAGTCTCTCTCTTTCTCCCCAATCTCACTCTCTCTCCCCAGTGTCTCTGTCTTTCCCCCAAGTCTCGCTCTATTTCCCCAGTCTCTCGCTCACTCTCACACTCTCTCACTCCCCAGTCTGCCTCTCTCACCAGTCACTCTCTCCTTCTTCCCGTCTCTCTTTCTCCCGCCCCCCCCAGTCTCTCTCTCTCTCTCCCCACCCCTAGTCACTCTCTCCCCAGTCTCTCTCTCTCATTCTCCAGTCTCTCGCTCTCTCCCCAGTCTCTCGCTCTCTCCCCAGTCTCTCTCTCTCCCCCCAGTTTCTCTCCGCCCATTATCTCTCTCGCCCTAGACTCTCTATTCCCAACAGTCTGTCTCTCCCCCAGAATCTCTCTCTCTCTCTCCCCAGTCTCTCTCTCTCTCTCTCTCTCTCTCTCTCTCCCAATCTCTCTCTCTCTCTCTCTCCCCCAGTCTCTCTCTCTCTCTCTCTCTCTCCTCCAGTCTCTCTCTCCCCCAGTCTCTCTCTCCCCAGTCTCTCTTTCTCACCAGTCTGTCTCTCTCCCCAGTCACTCCTCTTACTCTCCCCCAGTCTCTCTCTCTCTCCCCTAGTCTCTCTATCTCTGCCCCAGTCTCTCTCTCCCCCAGTCTCTCCCTTCCCAGTCACTCTCTCCCCAGTCGCGCTCTCCCCCAGTCTCTCTCTTCCCAGTCTCTCTCTCTCTCCCCAGTCTCTCCCTTCCCAGTCTCTCTCTCTCTCCCCAGTCTTTCTCTCCCCCAGTCTCTCTCTCTCCCCCCAGTTTCTCTCCTCCCAGTATCTCTCTCGCCCTAGACTCTCTATTCCCAACAGTCTGTCTCTCCCCCAGAATCACTCTCTCTCTCCCGTCTCTCTCTCTCTCTCTCTCCCAATCTCTCTCTCTCTCTCTCTCGCTCTCTCCCCCAGTCTCTCTCTCTCTCTCTCTCTCCTCCAGTCTCTCTCTCCCCCAGTCTCTCTCTCCCCCAGTCTCTCTCACTCTGCCCCAGTCTCTCTCAATCCAGTCTCTCTCTCCCCAGTCTCTCTCTTTCTCCCCAGTCTGTTTCTCTCCCCAGTCACTCCTCTCACTCTCTCCCAGTCTCTCTCTCTCTCTCCCCCAGTCTCGCTATCTCTCCCCCAGTCTCTCTCCCCCCCAGTCTCTCTCACTCTGCTCCAGTCTCTCTCAATCCAGTCTCTCTCTCCCCCAGACTCTCTATCTCTCCCCCAGTCTGTCTCTCTCTCGAGACACTCTCTCCTTCTTCCCCAGTCTCTCTCTCTCCCCAAGTTTCTCTCTCGCCAACCCCACCACCCCCCCCCCCCACCCCAGTCACTCTCCCCCCAATCTCGCACTATCTCCCGAGTGTCTCTTTCTCTCTCTCACTCTCTCATTCCCCAGTCTGTCTCTCGCCCCCAGTCTGACTCTTTCCCCCAGTCTGTCTCTCTCCCCCAGCCTGTCTCGCTCCCCCAGTCTCTTTCTCTCTCCCCCAGTCTGACTCTCTCCCACAGTCTGTCTCTCTCCCCCAGCCTGTCTCTCTCCCTCAGTCTCTGTCTCTCTCTCCAGTCTCTCTCTCTCTCTCTCTCTCTCCCCAGTCTCTCTTTACCTCCCAATCTGTCTCTCTCACTCAGTCTCTCTCCCCTACCAGTCTCTCTCTCCCTCCAGTCTCTCTCTCCCTCAGTCTGTCTCTCCCCCAGTCTGTCTCTCTTCCCAGTCCCTCTCTCTCCCCCAGTCTCTCTCTCCCCCCAGTCTCACTCATGTCATGTATTCAACTGTCATTGTAACCCATGTATAAGCTGACCTAAGTTGTTTTAAGGAGCCCTTCTTGCCGCCGGTGCATGTAAAACCGGTGTCTCGCCACGTGCACGCTGCTCGGCGGTTTAAGGTGTTCCCCGATCAACTTACTGAGCTCTTTGAACGTCTTGTCCGCCGGCTTCTCTGGCGCTAGCTGAACGGCGATTCATGCCATCGCAATGGACAATGCGGCCAGTAATGGCTTACCCCTTATCCTTAGACTGTGACCCCTGGTTCTGGACTTCCCCAACATTGGGAACATTCTTCCTGCATCCAACCTGTCCAAACCCGTCAGAATTTTAAACGTTTCTATGAGGTCCCCTCTCACTCTTCTGAACTCCAGTGAATACAAGCCCAGTTGATCCAGTCTTTCTTGATAGGTCAGTCCCACCATCCCGGGAATCAGTCTGGTGAATCTTCGCTGCACTCCCTCAATAGCAAGAACATCCTTCCTCAAGTTAGGAGACCAAAACTGTACACAATACTCCAGGTGTGGCCTCACCAAGGCCCTATACAACTGTAGCAACACCTCCCTGTCCCTGTACTCAAATCCCCTCGCTATGAAGGCCAACATGCCATTTGCGTTCTTAACCGCCTGCTGTACCTGCATGCCAACCTTCAATGACTGATGTACCATGACACCCAGGTCTCTCTGCACCTTCCCCCTTCCTAATCTGTCACCATTCAGATAATAGTCTGTCTCTCTGTTTTTACCACCAAAGTGGATAACCTCACATTTATCCACATTATACTTCATCTGCCATGCATTTGCCCACTCACCTAACCTATCCAAGTCCCTCTGCAGCCTCATAGCATCCTCCTCGCAGCTCACACTGCCATCCAACTTAGTTCGGGATTCGTTCGGCCACCACAATCTTTCAGCGAAATATGGAAAGCCTCCTCAAATCGATTGCAAGGACGGTGGTTTTTCAAGGCGACATCCTCATCACGGGTCGCGATACTGAAGAATACCTCCACAACCTGGAGGAGGTGCTACGCAGACTGGACCGGGTAGGGCTGCGACTGAAAAAGGCGAAGTGCATCTTCTTAGCTCCAGAGGTAGAATTCCTGGGGAGGAGGGTAGCAGCAGACAGGATCAGACCGACTGTGTCCAAAATGGAAGCGATCCAGAGAGCACCCAGACCCCGTAACACGACGGAGCTGCGTTCGTTCCTGGGGCCCCTGAACTATTTTGGCAACTTTTTTCCAAAATTGAGCACGCTGTTAGAGCTGCTACACGTGCTCCTATGCAAAGGTCGCGATTGGGTCTGGGGGACAGCCAGGAAAGGGTTTTTAATAGAACACGCAATTTGTTATGCTCCAACAAACTGTTAACCCATGTAAGAAACTAGTTTCAACGTGTGATGCGTCGTCCTATGGGGTCGGGTCTGTGTTGCAGCATGTGAATGCCAATGGTCAGTTACAGCCGGTAGCTTATGCCTCCGGAAGTCTGTCTCCGGCAGAAAGGGACTATGGGATGGTAGAAAAGGAAGCGCTAGCATGTGTATATGCAGTGAATAAAATGCACCAGTACCTGTTTGGCAGAAAATTTGAGCTGGAGACAGATCACAAACCCCTAACGTCCCTTTTGGCTGACAACAAGGCCATAAATGCGAATGCATCGGCCCGCATACAGGAGTGGGCACTTACGTTAGCCGCCCGTGACTACACAATTCGGCACAGACGGGCACTGAAAACTGTGCCGATGCACTCAGCAGGCTACAACTAGCCACCACTGAGGGGGCAGCTGAGCATGATGCTGTAATGGTCATGGGTGTTGAAGCTTTCAAAAGCGAAAGCTCACCTGTGACAGCCCGTCAGATTAAAGTCTGGACAAATAAAGACTCGCTACTGCCTTTAGTTAAGAAATGTGTCCTGAATGGGGACTGGGCAGCCACGTACGGGGCATGCCCTGAGGAGTTTAAACCGTTTCATAGGCGCAAGGATGAACTCTCGATTCAGACTGATTGCATACTGTGAGGAAACCGAGTAGTCATGCCCCAGAAGGGCAGAGAGGTGTTTATCAGAGAACTTTACAATGAGCACCCAGGCATTGTCATGATGAAGGCAATTGCCAGGTCACACGTTTGGTGGCCAGGGATAGATGCAGACCTGGAACTTTGTGTTCGCAGGTGCAACACATGTGCTCAGCTGGGCAATGCACCCAGGGAAGCCCCCCTTAGCCCCTGGTCCTGGCTCGCCAAGCCATGGTCACGCATCCATGTGGACTATGCCGCTTATCACGCATCCTGTTGGCTAATAGATCCCGACCACACTCACACACAGTGGTTCCACCCGCAGAGCTGCTAATGAAAAGGATGCTCAAAACCAGGTTATCCCTTATACACCCTATTATGAAAGAAATTGTTGAGAGCAGGCGTCAGTCACAATGTGACTGCCATGACAGGAATGTGAGGGCGCGATGTACAGATGTCAATGACCCATTTTTTGTCCTTAATTACGCTGCAAGGCCTAAATGGCTTGCAGGCACTATGATTGTCAAAGAGTGGAATAGGGTTTTGGCAGTCCGGACAGGCCTGAGGCACCGCAAACAGCAGACACTCAGGCCAGAGCCCAACAACCAGAGCTCCAACTCAGGTGCTCTACAAGGGAGCGTAAACCACCAGAGAGACTTAACCTGTGATCCCAATAAGACTTTGGGGCGGAGGTGATGTCATGCATTCAACTATTATTGTAACCAATGTATAAGCTGACCTAAGTTGTGTACCTTGAGAAAACTGACCACAGGGGGCGAACTTGTGGGAGACACTTCTAACCTGGACTCTCCGGTATAAAAGGGGAAGCTCCACCTTCCGTCTGTCTCTTGAGGTCTTGGTAACAAAGCTAACTGGTCACAGGGTGATTTTGTAGTAAGGTGCAGGGACACTACACCCGCCAGTCGCTCTGTCTTGCTCCCTCTCCCCCCTAGTCGCTCTGTCTCGTGCCCTCTCCCCCCCAGTCGCTCTGTCTCACTCCCTCTCCCCCCCAGTCGCTCTGTCTCGCGCTCTCTCCCCCGCCAGTCGCTCTGTCTCGCGCTCTCTCCCCCGCCAGTCGCTCTGTCTCGCTGTCTCCCCCCGAGTTGCTCTGTCTCGCTCTCTCTCCCCCCCAGTCGCTCTGTCTCGCTCTCTCGCCCCCCCCCAGTCGCTCTCATCCCCCCAGTCTTTCTCGCTCCCCCCAGTCACTCTTGCCCCCCCGTCTCTCTCCCCCCTCCAGTCTCCCTCGCACCCCCAGTCTCTCTCGCCCCCAGTCTCTCTCGCCACCCCCACCAGTCTCTCTTGCACCCCCCCCAGTCTTTCTCGCCCCACCAGTCTCTCTCACCCCCTCAGTCTCTCTCCCCCCCAGTTTCTCTCGCCCCCCCCATCTCTCTTGCCCCCCCAGTCGCTCTCGCCCCCCCAGTCTCTCTCGCACCCCCCAGCTTCTCTCGCGACCCCCGTCTCTCTCGCCCCCCCCAGTCTCTCTCGCCCCGCCCAGTCACTCCCGTCCCCCCCAGTCTCTCTCGCCCCCCCCCTCAGCCTCTCTCACCCCCCCAGTCTCTCCTGCACCCCCAGTCTCTCTCGCCCACCCCCCAGTCTCTCTCACCTCCCCCCAGTCTCTCTCGCACCCCCCTCCATCTCTCTCGCCCCCCCAGTCTCTCCCACCCCCCCAGTCTCTCTCGCACCCCCCCCAGTCTCTCTTGCCCGCCCAGTTACTCCCGCCCCACCCAGTCTCTCTCGCACCCCCCCAGTCTCTCTCGCACCCCCCCAGTCTCTCTCGACCCCCCCTCAGTCTCTCTCGCCCCCCCCAGTCTCTCTCACCCCCCCTCAGTCTCTCTCGCCCCCCCAGTCTCTCTTGCCTCCCCCGCAGTCTCTTTCACCTCCCCCAGTCTCTCTCGTCTCCCACAGTCTCTCTCGCCTCCCCCAGTCTCTCTCGCCCCCCCCAGTCTCTCTCCCCCCCCAGGCTCTCTCGCCCCCCCATTCTCTCTCACCACCCCAGTCTCTCTTGAGCCCCAGTCTCTCTCGCCCCCCCTGAGTCTCTCTCGCACCCCCCCAAGTCTCTCTCGCCCCCCCCCAGTCTCTCTCCCCCCCCCCAGGCTCTCTCGCCCCACCCATTCTCTCTCGCCCCCACCAGTCTCTCTCGCCCCACCCCCAGCCTCTTTTGCCCCCCAGTCTCTCTCGCCCCCCCCAGTCTCTCTCGGCCCCTAGTCTCTCTCGCCCCCCTCAGCGATGTTCTTATCGGAGGCGGGTCCGGCATTCTACGAAACCCTTGTAAATCTGCTTGTGCCTGACGAGCCAAAGGACAAATGCTTAAAGAGATTTTAACGAAGCTGCAGCAGCACTATAACCCCAAACCATTAGAAATTGCTGAAAGCTATCGTTTCAGGATTCAGAATCAAAAGGCTGATGAAAGTATCAGTGATTACATCGTGGCATTAAAAAAGCTATCGATTCACTGTAATTTTGGAAACTTTCAAAACTGAACATTACGGGATCGTTTTATTTGTGGGGAGAAAAATGATGCGATCAGAAGGAAGTTATTGACAATAGATGACTTGACTTTTGAGATTGCTTGTCAGACAACGAGGTCGATGGGCATGGCTGAACAATATTCCCGAGAATTAAATAATAATTACTGTTGTCAGTCAACCGAGGTAAATCACCTGCAGGTTCAAGGTAAAAGATGGTGGGGGCCCAAAGACTCAGAAACTGGAGGTTCTAAAAGAGCGTTGAAGTCGTGCTATAGGTGCCTGGAACAACACATTGCTCAAATTTGTCCATACGTGATGGCAGAGTGTTTCTTCTGCAGAATGACTGGGCATCCAAAATTCTCTGGACTCTGGGGAGGTACCAGCGGATTGGAAAGCAGCTAATGTAACGCCTCTATTTAAAAAAGGGGGTAGACAAAAGGCAGGTAACTATAGGCTGGTTAGTTTAACATCTGTAGTGGGGAAAATGCTTGAAACTATCATTAAGGAAGAAATAGCGGGACATCTAGATAGGAATAGTGCAATCAAGCAGACGCAGCATGGATTCATGAAGAGGAAATCATGTTTAACTAATTTACTAGAATTATTTGAGGATATAACGAGCATGGTGGATAGAGGTGTACCGATGGATGTGGTGTATTTAGATTTCCAAAAGGCATTCGATAAGGTGCCACACAAAAGGTTACTGCAGAAGATAGAGGTACGCAGAGTCAGAGGAAATGTATTAGCATGGATAGAAAATTGACTGGCGAACAGAAAGCAGAGAGTCGGGATAAATGGGACCTTTTCGGGTTGGAAATCGGTGGTTAGTGGTGTGCCACAGGGATCGGTGCTGGGACCACAACTGTTTACAATATACATAGATGACCTGGAAGAGGGGACAGAGTGTAGTGTAATAAAATTTGCAGATGACAGTAAGATGAGTGGGAAAGCGGGTTGTGTAAAGGACACAGAGAGGCTGCAAAGAGATTTAGATAGGTTAAGCAAATGGGCGAAGGTTTGGCAGATGGAATACAATGTCGGAAAGTGTGAGGTCATCCACCTTGGGAAAAAAAACAGTAAAAGAGAATATTATTTGAATGGGGAGAAATTACAACATGCTGCGGTGCAGACGGACCTGGGGGTCCTTGTGCATGAATCCCAAAAAGTGAGTTTGCAGGTGCAGCAGGTAATCAGGAAGGCGAATGGAATGTTGGCCTTCATTGCGAGAGGGATGGAGTATAAAAGCAGGGAGGTCCTGCTGCAGCTGTACAGGATATTGGTGAGGCCGCACCTGGAGTACTGCGTGCAGTTTTGGTCACCTTACTTAAGGAAGGATATACTGGCTTTGGAGGGGGTACAGAGACGATTCACTGGGCTGATTCCGAAGATGAGGGGGTTATCTTATGATGATAGATTGAGTAGACTGGGTCTTTACTCGTTGGAGTTCAGAAGGATGAGGGGTGATCTTATAGAAACATTTAAAATCATGAAAGGGATAGACAAGATAGAGGCAGAGAGATTGTTTCCATTGGTAGGGGAGGCTAGAACTAGGAGGCACAGCCTCAAAATACGGGGGAGCCAATTTAAAACCGAGTTGAGAAGGAATTTCTTCTCCCAGAGGCTTGTGAATCTGTGGAATTCTCTGCCCAAGGAAGCAGTTGAGGCGAGCTCATTGAATGTATTCAAGTCACAGATAGATAGATTTTTAATCAATAAGGGAATTAAGGGTTACGGGGAGAGGGCGGGTAAGTGGAGCTGAGTCCACGGCCAGATCAGCCATGATCTTATTGAATGGCGGAGCAGGCTCGAGGGGCTAGATGGCCTACTCCTGTTCCTAATTCTTATGTTATGTTATGTTATCTTGTGAAGACATGCCGACTGAAGGGTAAACCAGTTTTTAAAGCTATGAGTCCAGCATTCAAAACTATGAGTAGAAATCCAAAGACACTACATAGCATGGAAAAACAACAACAGGACGAGGAGATGTTAGAGTTACATGTCATCAGGAACACGAGGTTAACAGACAGCGATTCGGAAAGCATCAAAATCCACATAGATGTTGCAGGATTCAAGATACCAATGGAAATCGACATGGGTGCATCCATGAGTGTAGTACCGGAGTCACTATATCGCGACAAATTGCGTGATTTCCGACTGGAGAAATCCAAGATAGAGCTGCGAGGTTACTCGGGAGAGAAAATTCCTGTGGTAGGTTGTATCACCGTACCGGTGAAATATAAAGTTCAATTTCAGAACTTGCCTCTAATAGTAGTGAAAGGAGACAAGTCTGCCTTACTAGGAAGAAATTGGTTGAGCTCACTGAAGCTGGATTGGAGTAAGATTTTCTGTGTGGAAGTGAGATTTTCATCAACAGATGAGGTTATCAAGCAGTATCCAAAGGTGTTCTGCGAAACGGGCAGTCCGATCCAAGGCTTCAAGGTGAGTGTCAGGGTACAGAAGGACGCTAGATCGGTTTACTACAAGCCACGTTCCGTACCATATGCACTCAAGGAGAAAGTTGAGCAAGAACTCAAAAGACTAGCGACTGAGAACATTATTTGTAAGATGGATCAATGTAATTGGGCTACACCCATTGTTGTTGTACCTAAGTCCGATGGTAAGGTAAGATTGTGTGGTGATTATAAAGTAACTGTAAACCAGGTTCTAGAGGGTAATGTCCCCAATACATTGCTGAATATAGAAGATTTGTTCACAACACTGACAGGTGGTCAGATCTTCTCAAAACTGGATCTTACGAATGCTTACTTATAGCTTGAACTAGATGAGGAGTCCAAGTCATGTTGACTAGAAATACTCATCTAGGCCTATATCAATTTAATAGGTTACCGTTTGGAGTGTCTTCCCCCCCTGCCATATTCCAAGGGGTGATGAACCAGATTTTGCAAGGTATTGAAGGGGTAGTATGTTATTTGGATGACATACTAATTTCAGCACCAAATAGGCAAATTCATAATAACATATTGAATGAAGTCCTCAAACAGCTAGAGAAGCACAGAGTACGAGTGTCTGCTCGCAAGTGTGAGTTATTTAAAAACTCAATGGAGTACTTGGGGAAAGAGTAGACAAAGATGGTTTACATCCAACCATGGAGAAATGCATCCACTCCCAGGAATGTCACTGAACTTAGTTCATTCTTGGGTCTTTTGAACTATTATGGGAAGTTCCTACCAAATTTGGCTACATTATTACATCCACTGAATGAACTTTTGAAAAAACAGGTCCATTGGAAGTGGTCAAAAGAATGCGATATAGCATTCAAGGAGTGTAAAAGCAAATTGGTAGAGAGCACCATGTTAGTTCACTATGACATATCTCAGGAGATTAAGCGAGCATGTGATGCCTCTCCGTATGGAGTTGGGGCAGTAATCTCTCATGTATTACGTAGTGGGGAGGAGAGACCAATTGCTTTTGCTTCACGCACTCTTAGTGCCAGTGAGAGTAATTATGCACAAATTGAAAGGGAAGCTTTGGCATTCATTTTTGGGGTCAAGAAGTTTCACAAATACTTGTATGGTTGTAAGTTTACCATCGTCATGGACCATAAGCCCCTAACAGCAATCCTCCATCCAAAGTCCCCAGTTCCATAATTAGCTGCAGCTCGAATGCAGAGATGGGCTTTGATTTTGTCAGCATATACATCTGATATTGAATACAGACGATCAGCTGATCACAGTAATGCTGATGCAATGTCTAGATTGCCTTCCCCATCACAAGTTACACCCAATAGGGAAGAAGTGTTTTATTTTTCATACATTGATGAACTGCCAGTCATAGCTGAAGAGATTGGTAGAGCAACCAAACGTGACCCAGTGATGTCAAAGGTGTATGAGTATATTGCAAATGGATGGCCAAACCAGGTAACAGACAAAGATACACATCCATTCTTCATTTGTAGGAATTAATTATCAGTCGATAAAGATTGTATCATGTGGGGTGCAACAGTGGTTATACCAAATAAATTCAGGTCCAAATTTATTCGGAGACATCCATGACCAGCACCCGGGAATGTGCTTGATCAAGAATTTTGCACGCACTTATTTATGGTGGCCAGGTCTTGATAAAGATATAGAGTACATCGTGAGTCAGTGTACGATATGTCAATCGGTAAACAAGCAACCACCACCAGTACCATTACAGCCATGGAAATGGCCGTCCAGGGTGTGGCAAAGGCTACATATTGATTTTGCTGAGTTAGAAGGGCAACAATAGTTCATTGGGATTGATAGCCATTCGAAATGGGTTGAGGTGTGTCGAATGTGGAAAATAACAACAAGTAAAACATTGGACATTTTACAAAAATTATTTTCTTCATTTGGCCTCCCTGAAGAAATTGTTTCGCATAATGGACCACAATTTCATTCAGAAGAATTTGCACAATTCACGAGCAAAAATGGTGTGAAACATACCAAGGTTCCACCATACCATCCTGCTTCGAATGGTGCAGCAGAGCGCACTTTACAAATTGTAAAACGTGCCTTCATAAATCAAATGTTAGATCCAAATCCAAGGAAAAGACAGTTGTCATTGGATCACAAATTGGCTAATTTTTTGATTACATATCGAAATACTCCTCATACAACTACTGGTAGAACACCAGCAGAGTTGTTTCTCAAATGACAGCCATGAACTGGATTCTCATTGTTAAAGCCAAATTTGGCACAGTCTGTAGAAGAGGCACAATTAAGACAGAAAGAGAATCATGATAGAGGTAGAGTGAAAGAGAGAAGTGTGAAATTAAACCAGAAGGTGAGAGTGAAGAACCATCACCTTAAATGGTTAAAGTGGTTACCAGGAAGAGTGGTGAAGATATGTGGTTCTCGCACATATTTGGTAAAGATGTTTGATAATGGACAGGTTAGGTTTGTTCATATTGATCATATTTTACCTACAGACATGGAAGGAGTTGAAGGTGGGAATGATTCAATTATTTCTGACTCATCAGATAGTTTTGATACACCAGTAGCAAATCCTAAATCCAATGTACTGGAAACAAATCCAGGAGAGAATCAGAATGAAAGTCTGAGTCCGAGTCAGGAAAACAAAGAGCCTGAAGTTAGAGTGAGTTCAAATGAAAATCAAGGAAATTCCATGGAGGAAAACGTTCCTCAGGATGAGTTTCGAATGAGTGTGAAATTGACACCATGTTTGGAAGGTTCTGTTTGATAGCGAAGCTATCCTCTTCGAAACAGAAATCAAGTGGTAAAGTTAAATTTGTAAATATGGAAAAAAAAATTATATCCTGTGTTATGAATAAACATGAAAGTTATGTATGATGTTTGTTATGATGGCTTCTTCATTAAGGAGGGAGAAGTATAATGTCTGTCAACTTGTAATGTTTGTACCCCCACACTGTGGATGTGGACGTATTGTGTACTATAAGTGCAGGGTTAATAATAAACAGAACCAGGCAGATTTCCAGAGATTTCCGAGAGAGCTACCTGCCATGTATGAAGTTGTGTGTGCTGTGTTCTGTGAATATATCACACCCCCGAGTCTCTTTCTCCCCCCAGACTCGCTCTCTCCTCCCAGACTCTCTCTCCCCCGCAGTCTCTCTCTCTCTCACCCCAGTCTCTCTCTCTCTCCCCCCAGTCTATCTCTCTCCCCCAATCTCTCTCTCCCACCAGTCTCTCTCTCTCCCCCCAGCCTCTCTCTCTCCCCCCAGTCTCTCTCCCACTCCCCCAGTCTCTCTCTCTCTCCCCTGAGTGACTCCCTCTCCCCCAGTCTCTCTCTCTCCCCCTGTCTCATTCTCTGAACCCAGCTTCTCTCTCTCCCCCCAGTCTCTGTCTCTCTCTCTCCCCACAGTCTCTCGCTCTTCCCCGTCTCTCTCTCCCCACAGTCTCTCTCTTACCATTCTCTCTCTCTCCCCCCAGTCTCTGTCTCTCTCTCTCCCCACAGTCTCTCGCTCTTCCCCGTCTCTCTCTCCCCACAGTCTCTCTCTTACCATTCTCTCTATCTCCCCCCAGTCTCTCTGCCCCGCCCAGTCTCTCTCTCTCCCCCCCAGTCCATCTCTCTCCCCCCCAGTCTTTCTCTTTCCCTCCAGTCCCTCTCTCACCCCAGTCTCTCTCTCTCCCCAGTCTCTCTCTCTCTCCCCCCGTCTCTCTCTCCCCCAATGTCTCTCTCCACAGTCTCTCCCTCTCTCTCTCCGCAGTCTCTCTATTTCCCCACAGTCCCTCGCTCTCCCCCAAGTCTGTCTCTCTCCCCCCAATCTCTCCATCCCCCAGTCTCTCTCTCTCTAACCCCAGTCTCTCTCTCCCCCAGTGTCTCTCTCCACAGTCTCTCCCTCTCTCTCTCTCCCCAGTCTCTCTCTCCGCCCAGTCTGTCTCTCCCCCCAGTCTCTCTCTCCACAGTCAATCTCTCTCCCCCCCAAACTCTCTCTCTCTTCCCCCAGTCTCTCTCTCTCCCCAGTCTCTCTCTTCGCCCCAGTGCCTCTCTCTCCCCATTCTCTCTCTCTCCCCCGACTCTCTCTCCCCTCTGTCTTTCCCTCTCCCTCCAGCCGCTCTCTCTCTCTTCCCCAGTCACTCTGTCCCCATTTCTCTTCCCCCAGTCTCTCTCTCTCCCCCCCAGTCTCTCTCTCTCCCCCGTGTCTCTCTCTCTCCCCTCAGTTTCTCCTTCTCCCCCAATCTCTCTTCCCCCCAGTCTCCCTCTCTCTCTCCCCCCCAGTCCCTCTCTCTCTCTCTTACTCACTCCCCCAGTCTCTCTTTCTCTCTCCCCCCTAGTCTCTCTCTCTCCCCCTAGTCTCTCTCTCTCCCCTCAGTCTCTCCCTCTCCCTCAATCTCTCTCCCTCCCCCCGTCTCTCTCTTTCCCCCTAGTCTCTCTCTCTCCCCCCAGTCTCTCTCTCTCCCCAGTCTCTCTCTCTCTCACTCAATCCCCCAGTCTCTCTCTCTTTTCCCCCAGTCTATCTCTCTCCCCCAGTCTCTCTCTCTACCCCCCAGTCTCTCTCTCTCTCCCTAATCTCTCTCTCTCGCTTCAGTCTCTCCCTCTCCCCCAATCTCTCTCCCTCCCCCGTCTCTCTCTCTCCCCCTAGTCTCTCTCTCTCTCCCCCCAGTCTCTCTTTTTCTCTCCCCAAAGTCTCTCTCTCTCCCCCTAGTCTCTCTCTCTCCCCTCAGTCTCTCTCTGTCCCTCAATCTCTCTCCCTCCCCCCGTCTCTCTCTCTCCCCCTAGTCTCTCTCTCTCCCCCCAGTCTCTCTCTCTCCCCAGTCCCTCTCTCTCTCTCTCACTCACTCCCCCAGTCTCTCTTTCTCTCTCCCCCCAGTCTCTCTCTCTCGCCCTAGTCTCTCTCTCTCCCCTCAGTCTCTCCCTCTCCCTCAATCTCTCTCCCTCCCCTGTCTCTCTCTCTCCCCTAGTCTCTCTCTCTCTCCCCAGTCTCTCTCTCTCCCCAGTCTCTCTCCCTCTCTCTCTCTCTCTCTCACTCACTCCCCCAGTCTCTCTCTCTCTCCCCCCAGTCTATCTCTCTCCCCCAGTTTCTCTCTCCCCCCCAGTCTCTCTCTCTCTCACTCATTCCCCCAGTCTCTCTCTCTCCCCCAGTCTCTCTCCTCCCCAGTCTCTCTCTCTCCCCCTAATCTCTCTCTCTCGCTTCAGTCTCTCCCTCTCCCTCAATCTCTCTTCCTCCCCCCAGTCTCTCTCTCTCCCCCTAGTCTCTCTCTCTCCTCCTAGTCTCTCTCTCACCTCCCAGTCTCTCTCTCTCCTCCCAGTCTCTCTCTATCCTTCCAGTCTCTCTCTCCCCCTAGTCTCTCTCTCTCTCCCCCCAGTCTATCTCTCTCCCCCCAAGTCTTTCTCTTTCCACCCTGTCTCTCTCTCTCCCCAGTCTCTCTCTTTCCCCCCAGTTCCTCTCTCTCCCCCATTCTCTCTCTCGCCCAGTCTCTTTCTTTCCCCCAGTCTCTCTCTCTCTCCCCCCAGTCTCTCTCTACCCACAGTCTCTCTATCCACAGTCTCTCTATTTCCCCCCAGTCCCTCTCTCTCGCTCCAGTCTCTCTCTCACCCTAGTCTCTCTCTCCCCCAGTCTCTCTCTCCCCCAGGCTCTCTTTCCCCCCAGTCTCTCTCTCACCCCAGTCTCTCTCTCCACATTCTCTCTCTCTCCCCCCAGCATCCCTCTCACTCTCCCCCAGTCTATCTCTCCCCCCAGTCTCTCTTTCTCTCTCCCCCAGCCTCACTCTCTCCCCCAGTCTCTCACTCTCACCTAGTCTCTCTCTCTCCCCCAATCCCTCCCTCACCTCAGTCTCTCTCTCTTCCCCCAGTCTCTCTCACTCCCCCCACTCTCTCTTTCTACCCCAGTCTCTCTCTCTCTCCCCCCAGTCTCTCTTGTTCCAATCTCTCTCTCCCCCCAAGTCTCTTTCTCCCCCCAGTCTCACTCTCTCTCACCCAGTCTCGCTCTCTGCCCCCCCCCAGTCTCGCTCTGTCCCCCCAGACTCTCTCTCCCCCCAGTCTCTCTCTCTCTCACCCCAGTCTCTCTCTCTCTCTCACACCCCAGTCTATCTCTCTCCCCCAGTCTCTCTCTCCTGCCAGTCTCTCTCTCTCCCCCCAGTCTCTCTCTCTCCCCCACAGTCTCTCTCTCTCCCCTCAGTCTCTCCCTCTCCCCCAATCTCTCTCCCTCCCCACGTCTCTCTCTCTCCCTCCAGTCTCTCACTCTTCCCCCATCTCTCTCTCCCCCAGTCCCTCTCTCTTGCTCCATTCTCTCTCTCGCCCCAGTCTCTCTCTCCCGCCAGTCTCTCTCTCTCCCCCAGTCTCTTTCTCCCCCGCGTCTCTCTCTCCACAGTCTCTCTCTCCCCCCCAGTCTTTCTCTCTATTCCCCCAATCTCTCTCTCTTCCCCCAGTCTCTCTCTCCACAGTCCCTCTCTCTCTCCCCAGTCTCTCTCTCTTTCCCCCCAATCCCTCTCTCTCCCCCAGTATCACTCCTCCCAGTCTCTCCCCCTCTGGTCTCCCAGTCTCTCTCACTCCCCCCAGTCTCTCTCTCTCCCCCCAGTCTCTCTCCCCCTAATCTCTCTCGCTCTCCTCCCAGTCTCTCTCTCCCCCCAGTTCTCTCTCTCCCCTGAGTCTCTCCCTCTCCCCCAGTCTCTCTCTCTCCCCCCGTCTCTCTCCACTCAGTCTCTCTCTCTTCCCCCAGTCTCTCTCTCTCCCCCCAGTCCCTCTCTCTCCTCTTACTGATTCCCCTAGTCTCTCGCTCTTCCCCGAGTCGCTCTCTCTCTCACCTCAAGTCTCTCTCTCCCAGCAAACTCTCTCTCTCTCCCCCCAGTCTCTCTGCCCCGCCCAGTCTCTCTCTCTCTCCCCCCAGTCTATCTCTCTCCCCCCCCCAGTCTTTCTCTTTCCCTCTAGTCCCTCTCTCCCCAGTCTCTCTCTATCCCCCCAGTCCCTCTCTCTCCCCCATTCTCTCTCTCGCCCCAATCTCTCTATTTCCCCCCAGTCCCTCTATCTCGCCCCAGTCTCTCTCTCGCCCCAGTCTCTCTCTCTCCCCTAGTCTCTCTCTCCCCCCCAGTCTCTCTCTCTCCCCCAGTCTCTCTCTCCCCCCCAGTCTCTCTCTCCACAGTCTCTCTTTACCCCCCAGTCCCTCTCTCTCCCCAGTCTCTCTCACTTTCCCCCCAATCCCTCTCTCTCCCCCAGGATCTCCCCCCCAGTCAGTCTCTCTTTCTCTCTCCCAGTCTCTCTCTCTCCCCCCAGTCTCTCTCTCTCCCACCAGTCTCTCTCACTCCCCCCAGTCTCTCTCTCTTTCTCCCCCCAGTCTCTCTCCCCCAATCTCTCTCTCTCTCCCCTCACTCTCTCTCCCCCCAGTCTCTCTCTCTCCCCCAGTCTCTCTCTCTCCACCCAGTCTCTCTCTCTTCCCCCAGTCTCTCTCTCTCCCCTCAGTCCCTCTCTCTGTCACTCATTCCCCTAGTCTCTCACTCTTCCCCGAGTTTCTCTCTCCCTCTGTCTCACCCCTAGTCTCTCTCTCCCACCAAACTCTCTCTCTCTCTACCCCATTCTCTCTCTCTCCCCTAGTCTCTCTCTCCCCCCAGTCTCTCTCCCCCCAGTCTCTCTCTCCCCACAGTCAATCTCTCTCCCCCCAGTCTTTCTTTTTCACTCCAGTCTCTCTCTCGCCCCAGTCTCTCTCTTTCCCCCAAGTCCCTCGCTCTCCCCCATTCTCTCTCGCCCTAGTCTCTCTCTTTCCCCCCAGTCCCTCGCTCTCCCCCATTCTCTCGCTCGCCCCAGTCTGTCTCTCTCCCCCCAATCTCTCTGTCCCCCAGTCTCTCTCTCTCTAACCCCAGTCTCTCTCTCCCCCAGTGTCTCTCTCCACAGTCTCTCCCTCTCTCTCTCCCCAGTCGCTCTATTTCCCCACAGTCCCTCGCTCTCCCCCATTCTCTCTCTCGCCCCAGTCTGTCTCTCTCCCCCCAATCTCTCCATCCCCCAGTCTCTCTCTCTCTAACCCCAGTCTCTCTCTCCCCCAGTGTCTCTCTCCACAGTCTCTCCCTCTCTCTCTCTCCCCAGTCTCTCTCTCCCCCCAGTCTGTCTCTCCCCCCAGTCTCTCTCTCCAGTCAATCTCTCTCCCCCCTAATCTCTCTCTCTCCAGTCTATCTCTTTCCCACAGTCTTTCTCCCACCAGTCTCTCTCTCTCCCCCAGACTCTCTCTCTCCCCCCCAGTCTCTCTCTCTCCCCCTAGTCTCTCTCTCTCCCCTCAGTTTCTCCCTCTCCCCCAATCTCTCTCTCCCCCCCAGTCTCTCTCTCTCTCTCACCCCAGTCCCTCTCCTCTCTCCAGTCTATCTCTCTCCCCCAGTCTCTCTCCCATCAGTCTATCTCTCTCCCCCAGTCTCTCTCCCACCAGTCTCTCTCTCCCCCAGTCTCTCTCTCTCCCCCCCAGTCTTTCTCTTTCCCTCCATTCCCTCTCTCTCCCCAGTCTCTCTCTTTCCCCCCAGTCCCTCTCTCTCCCCCATTCTCTTTCTCGCCCCAGTCTCCCTCTCTCTCCCCCAGTCTCTCTCTCTCCCCAGTCATTCTCTCTCTCCCCCCGTCTCTCTCTCCCCCAGTGTCTCTCTCCACAGTCTCTCCCTCTCTCTCTCTCCCCAGTCTCTCTATTTCCCCCCAGTCCCTCGCTCTCCCCCATTCTCTCTCTCGTCCCAGTCTGTCTCTCTCCCCCCAATCTCTCTCTCCCCCAGTCTCTTTCTCTCGAACCCCAGTCTCTCTCTCCACAGTCTCTCCCTCTCTCTCTCTCTCTGCCCAGTCTCTCTCTCCCCCCAGTCTGTCTCTCTCCCCAGTCTCTCTCTCCACAGTCAATCTCTCTCCCCCCAATCTCTCTCTCTCTTCCCCCAGTCTCTCTCTCTCCCCAGTCTCCCTCTTCCGCCCAGTGCCTCTCTCTCCCCATTCTCTCTCTCTCCCCCTAGTCTCTCTCCCCTCAGTCTCTCCCTCTCCCTCCAGCCGCTCTCTCTCTTCCCCAGTCACTCTGTCCCCATTTCTCTCCCCCCAGTCTCTCTCTCCCCCCAGTCTCTCTCTCTCTCACCCCAGTCCCTCTCTCTCTCTCCAGTCTATCTCTCCCTCTCTCTCTCTCTCCCCAGTCTCTCTCTCCCCCCAGTCTGTCTCTCTCCCCAGTCTCTCTCTCCACATTCTCTCTCTCTCCCCCCAGCATCCCTCTCACTCTCCCCCAGTCTATCTATCCCCCCAGTCTCTCTTTCTCTCTCCCCCAGCCTCACTCTCTCCCCCAGTCTCTCACTCTCACCTAGTCTCTCTCTCTCCCCCAATCCCTCCCTCACCTCAGTCTCTCTCTCTTCCCCCAGTCTCTCTCACTCCCCCCACTCTCTCTTTCTACCCCAGTCTCTCTCTCTCTCCCCCCAGTCTCTCTTGTTCCAATCTCTCTCTCCCCCCCAAGTCTCTTTCTCCCCCCAGTCTCACTCTCTCTCACCCAGTCTCGCTCTCTGCACCCCCCCCCAGTCTCGCTCTGTCCCCCCAGACTCTCTCTCCCCCCAGTCTCTCTCTCTCTCACCCCAGTCTCTCTCTCTCTCTCACACCCCAGTCTATCTCTCTCCCCCAGTCTCTCTCTCCTGCCAGTCTCTCTCTCTCCCCCCAGTCTCTCTCTCTCCCCCACAGTCTCTCTCTCTCCCCTCAGTCTCTCCCTCTCCCCCAATCTCTCTCCCTCCCCACGTCTCTCTCTCTCCCTCCAGTCTCTCGCTCTTCCCCCATCTCTCTCTCCCCCAGTCCCTCTCTCTTGCCCCAGTCTCTCTCTCGCCCCAGTCTCTCTCTCCCGCCAGTCTCTCTCTCTCCCCCAGTCTCTCTCTCCCCCGCGTCTCTCTCTCCACAGTCCCTCTCTCTTTCCCCAGTCTCTCTCTCTTTCCCCCCAATCCCTCTCTCTCCCCCAGTATCTCTCCCCCCAGTCTCTCCCCCTCTGGTCTCCCAGTCTCTCTCACTCCCCCCAGTCTCTCTCTCTCCCCCCAGTCTCTCTCCCCCTAATCTCTCTCGCTCTCCTCCCAGTCTCTCTCTCCCCCCAGTTCTCTCTCTCCCCTGAGTCTCTCCCTCTCCCCCAGTCTCTCTCTCTCCCCCCCGTCTCTCTCCACCCAGTCTCTCTCTCTTCCCCCAGTTTCTCTCTCTCCCCCCAGTCCCTCTCTCTCCTCTCACTGATTCCCCTAGTCTCTCGCTCTTCCCCGAGTCGCTCTCTCTCTCTGTCTCACCTCAAGTCTCTCTCTCCCAGCAAACTCTCTCTCTCTCCCCCCAGTCTCTCTGCCCCGCCCAGTCTCTCTCTCTCTCCCCCCAGTCTATCTCTCTCCCCCCCTAGTCTTTCTCTTTCCCTCTAGTCCCTCTCTCCCCAGTCTCTCTCTATCCCCCCAGTCCCTCTCTCTCCCCCATTCTCTCTCTCGCCCCAATCTCTCTATTTCCCCCCAGTCCCTCTCTCTCGCCCCAGTCTCTCTCTCGCCCCAATCTCTCTCTCTCCCCTAGTCTCTCTCTCGCCCCAATCTCTCTCTCTCCCCTAGTCTCTCTCTCCCCCCCAGTCTCTCTCTCTCCCCCAGTCTCTCTCTCCCCCCCAGTCTCTCTCTCCACAGTCTCTCTTTACCCCCCCAGTCCCTCTCTCTCCCCAGTCTCTCTCACTTTCCCCCCAATCCCTCTCTCTCCCCCAGGATCTCCCCCCCAGTCAGTCTCTCTTTCTCTCTCCCAGTCTCTCTCTCTCCCTCAGTCTCTCTCTCTCCCACCAGTCTCTCTCACTCCCCCCAGTCTCTCTCTCTTTCTCCCCCCAGTCTCTCTCCCCCAATCTCTCTCTCTCTCCCCTCAGTCTCTCTCTCCCCCCAGTCTCTCTCTCTCCCCCCAGTCTCTCTCTCTCCACCCAGTCACTCTCTCTTCCCCCAGTCTCTCTCTCTCCCCTCAGTCCCTCTCTCTCTCACTCATTCCCCTAGTCTCTCACTCTTCCCCGAGTTTCTCTCTCCCTCTGTCTCACCCCTAGTCTCTCTCTCCCACCAAACTCTCTCTCTCTCTCCCCCATTCTCTCTCTCTCCCCTAGTCTCTCTCTCCCCCCAGTCTCTCTCTCCCCACAGTCAATCTCTCTCCCCCCAGTCTTTCTCTTTCACTCCAGTCTCTCTCTTGCCCCAGTCTCTCTCTTTCCCCCAAGTCCCTCGCTCTCCCCCATTCTCTCTCGCCCTAGTCTGTCTCTCTCCCCCCAATCTCTCCATCCCCCAGTCTCTCTCTCTCTAACCCCAGTCTCTCTCTCCCCCAGTGTCTCTCTCCACAGTCTCTCCCTCTCTCTCTCTCCCCAGTCTCTCTCTCCCCCAGTCTGTCTCTCCCCCCAGTCTCTCTCTCCACAGTCAATCTCTCTCCCCCCCCAATCTCTCTCTCTCTTCCCCCAGTCTCTCTCTCTCCCCAGTCTCTCTCTTCGCCCCAGTGCCTCTCTCTCCCCCATTCTCTCTCTCTCCCCCTACTCTCTCTCCCCTCAGTCTCTCCCTCTCCCTCCAGCCGCTCTCTCTCTCTCCCCCAGTCACTCTGTCCCCATTTCTCTCCCCCCAGACTCTCTCTCCCCCCCAGTCTCTCTCTCTCTCACCCCAGTCCCTCTCTCTCTCTCCAGTCTATCTCTTTCCCTCAGTCTGTCTCCCACCAGTCTCTCTCTCTCCCCCAGTCTCTCTCTCTCCCCCCCAGTCTCTCTCTCTCCCCCTAGTCTCTCTCTCTCCCCTCAGTTTCTCCTTCTCCCCCAATCTCTCTCTCCCCCCCAGTCTCTCTCTCTCTCTCACCCCAGTCCCTCTCTCTCTCTCCAGTCTATCTCTCTCCCCAAGTCTCTCTCCCATCAGTCTATCTCTCTCCCCCAGTCTCTCTCCCACCAGTCTCTCTCTCCCCCAGTCTCTCTCTCTCTCCCCCAGTCTTTCTCTTTCCCTCCAGTCCCTCTCCTCCCCAGTCTCTCTCTTTCCCCCCAGTCCCTTTCTCTCCCCCATTCTCTTTCTCGCCCCAGTCTCCCTCTCTCTCCCCCAGTCTCTCTCTCTCCCCAGTCATTCTCTCTCTCCACCCGTCTCTCTCTCCCCCAGTGTCTCTCTCCACAGTCTCTCCCCCTCTCTCTCACCCCAGTCTCTCTATTTCCCCCCAGTCCCTCGCTCTCCCCCATTCTCTCTCTCGCCCCAGTCTGTCTCTTTCCCCCCAATCTCTCTCTCCCCCAGTCTCTCTCTCTCGAACCCCAGTCTCTCTCTCCCCCAGTGTCTCTCTCCACAGTCTCTCCCTCTCTCTCTCTCTCTGCCCAGTCTCTCTCTCCCCCCAGTCTGTCTCTCTCCCCAGTCTCTCTCTCCACAGTCAATCTCTCTCCCCCCAATCTCTCTCTCTCTTCCCCCAGTCTCTCTCTCTCCCCAGTCTCCCTCTTCCGCCCAGTGCCTCTCTCTCCCCCATTCTCTCTCTCTCCCCTAGGCTCTCTCCCCTCAGTCTCTCCCTCTCCCTCCAGCCGCTCTCTCTCTTCCCCAGTCACTCTGTCCCCATTTCTCTCCCCCCAGACTCTCTCTCCCCCCCAGTCTCTCTCTCTCTCACCCCAGTCCCTCTCTCTCTCTCCAGTCTATCTCTCACTCTCTCTCTCTCTCCCCAGTCTCTCTCTCCCCCCAGTCTGTCTCTCTCCCCAGTCTCTCTCTCCACATTCTCTCTCTCTCCCCCCAGCATCCCTCTCACTCTCCCCCAGTCTATCTCTCCCCCCAGTCTCTCTTTCTCTCTCCCCCAGCCTCACTCTCTCCCCCAGTCTCTCACTCTCACCTAGTCTCTCTCTCTCCCCCAATCCCTCCCTCACCTCAGTCTCTCTCTCTTCCCCCAGTCTCTCTCACTCCCCCCACTCTCTCTTTCTACCCCAGTCTCTCTCTCTCTCCCCCCCAGTCTCTCTTGTTCCAATCTCTCTCTCCCCCCAAGTCTCTTTCTCCCCCCCAGTCTCACTCTCTCTCACCCAGTCTCGCTCTCTGCACCCCCCCCAGTCTCGCTCTGTCCCCCCAGACTCTCTCTCCCCCCAGTCTCTCTCTCTCTCACCCCAGTCTCTCTCTCTCTCTCACACCCCAGTCTATCTCTCTCCCCCAGTCTCTCTCTCCTGCCAGTCTCTCTCTCTCCCCCCAGTCTCTCTCTCTCCCCCACAGTCTCTCTCTCTCCCCTCAGTCTCTCCCTCTCCCCCAATCTCTCTCCCTCCCCACGTCTCTCTCTCTCCCCCCAGTCTCTCGCTCTTCCCCCATCTCTCTATCCCCCAGTCCCTCTCTCTTGCCCCAGTCTCTCTCTCGCCCCAGTCTCTCTCTCCCGCCAGTCTCTCTCTCTCCCCCAGTCTCTCTCTCCCCCGCGTCTCTCTCTCCACAGTCTCTCTCTCCCCCCCCAGTCTTTCTCTCTATTCCCCCAATCTCTCTCTCTTCCCCCAGTCTCTCTCTCCACAGTCCCTCTCTCTCTCTCCAGTCTCATTCTCTTTCCCCCCAATCCCTCTCTCTCCCCCAGTATCACTCCTCCCAGTCTCTCCCCCTCTGGTCTCCCAGTCTCTCTCACTCCCCCCAGTCTCTCTCTCTCCCCCCAGTCTCTCTCCCCCTAATCTCTCTCGCTCTCCTCCCAGTCTCTCTCTCCCCCCAGTTCTCTCTCTCCCCTGAGTCTCTCCCTCTCCCCCAGTCTCTCTCTCTCCCCCCGTCTCTCTCCACCCAGTCTCTCTCTCTTCCCCCAGTCTCTCTCTCTCCCCCCAGTCCCTCTCTCTCCTCTCACTGATTCCCCTCGTCTCTCGCTCTTCCTCGAGTCGCTCTCTCTCTCTGTCTCACCTCAAGTCTCTCTCTCCCAGCAAACTCTCTCTCTCTCCCCCCAGTCTCTCTGCCCCGCCCAGTCTCTCTCTCTCTCCCCCCAGTCTATCTCTCTCCCCCCCCCAGTCTTTCTCTTTCCCTCTAGTCCCTCTCTCCCCAGTCTCTCTCTATCCCCCCAGTCCCTCTCTCTCCCCCATTCTCTCTCTCGCCCCAGTCTCTCTATATCCCCCCAGTCCCTCTCCCTCGCCCCAGTCTCTCTCTCGCCCCAATCTCTCTCTCTCCCCTAGTCTCTCTCTCGCCCCAGTCTCTCTCTCTCCCCCTAGTCTCTCTCTCCCCCCCAGTCTCTCTCTCTCCCCGTCTCTCTCTCCCCCCCAGTCTCTCTCTCCACAGTCTCTCTTTACCCCCCCAGTCCCTCTCTCTCCCCAGTCTCTCTCACTTTCCCCCCAATCCCTCTCTCTCCCCCAGGATCTCCCCCCCCAGTCAGTCTCTCTTTCTCTCTCCCAGTCTCTCTCTCTCCCCCCAGTTTCTCTCTCTCCCCCCCATTCTCTCTTTCTCTCTCCCCGCCCCCCCACAGTCTCTCTCTCTCACCCCACAATCTCTTTCTTCCCCAGTCTCTCTTTCTCCCCCCAGTCTCTCTCTCTCCCCCTAGTCTCTCTCTCTCTCTCTCCCCAGATTCTCTCTCTCTCTCCCCCCCAGTCTCCCTCTCTCTCTCCACAGTATCTTTCTCTCCCCAGTCTCGCTCTCTCCCCCAATCTCTCTCTCCCCGAGTCACTCTCTCTCCCTCCCCCCCGTCTCCCTCTCTCCCCTCAGTCTCTCTCTCTCCCCAGTCTCTTTCTCTCTCCCAGTCTCTCTCTCTCCCCCCAGTCGCTCTCTCACCCTCCCCGTCTCCCTCTCTCCCATCAGCCTCTCTCTCTCTCCCCAGTCTCTTTCTCTCTCCCCAGTCTCTCTCTTTTTCTCCCCTCAGTCTCTCACCCCCTAGACTCTCTCTCTCTCTCTCTCTCTCTCTCTCTCTCCCAGTCTCTCTCTCTCTCACCAATCTCTCTCACTCACCCCAGGCTTTTGCTTTGCGCCCAGTCTCTCTCTCCCCCCCAGTCTCTCTCGCTCCCCCAGTCTTGCTCTCTTTCTACCCCCAGTCTCTCTCCCCCTAGTCTCTCTCTCCCCTGAGTCTCTCTCTCTCTCTCTCCCCTGAGTCTCTCTCTCTCTCTCCCCCTCAGTCTCTCTCTCTCCCACCAGCCTCTCTCTCTCCCCCCAGTCTTTCCCTCTTCCCTAGTCTCTCTCCCCCAATTTCTCTCTCCCTCCAGTCTCTCTCTCTCTCCCACCCCCCGCAGTCTCTCTCGCTCCCCCCAGTCGCTCTCTCTCTCTCTCGCCCCAGTCTCTCTCTCTCTCGCCCCAGTCTCTCTCTCTTCCCCCACTCTCTCTCCCCTCACTCTCTCTCATCATCTCCCACAGTCTCTTTCTCTTCCCTAGTCTCTCGCACTCCACCCAGTCTTTCTCTCTCCCCACTGTCTCTCTCTCTCTCCACCCAGTCTCTCTCTCTTCCCCAGTCTCTCTCTCCCCATTTCTCTCCCCCTAGTCTCTCTCTCTCTCCCCAAGTCTAGCTCTCTCCCCCAGTCTCTCTCTCTCTCCCCCAGCCTCACTCTCTCCCCCCAGTATCTCTCTCTCCCCCAATCCCTCTCTCCCCCCAGTCTCGATCTCTCTCTCCCTCCAGTCTCTTTCGCTGCCCCCAGTATCTCTCTCTCCCCCAATCCCTCTCTCCCCCCAGTCTCGCTCTCTCTCTCCCCCCAGTCTCTTTCGCTGCCCCCAGTCTCTCTCTCTCTCCTCAGTCTCTTTCTCTCCCCCCAGTCTCTCTCTTTTTCTCCCCCCGGTCTCTCACCCCCTAGACTCTCTCTGTCTCTCTCTTTCTCTCTCCCCAGTCTCTCTCTCTCTCACCAGTCTCTCTCACACACCCCAGCCTTTTGCTTTGCGCCCAGTCTCTCTCTCCCCCCCAGTCTCTCTCGCTCCCCCAAGTCTCGCTCTCTTTCTACCCCCAGTTTCTCTCCCCCTAGCCTCTCTCTCCCCCGAGTCTCTCTCTATATCTCTCTCTCTCCCCCTCAGTCTCTCTCTCCTCCCACCAGTCTCTTTCTCTCTCCCCAGTCACTCTCTCTCTCCAAATTCTCTCTTTCTCTCCCCCCCCACAGTCTCTCTCTCTCCCCAGTCTCTCTCTCTCCCCCCAGTCTCTCTCTCTCTCTCTCTCCCCTGTCTCTCTCTCTCTCTCCCCGCCAGTCTCTCTCTCTCTCTCCACAGTATCTTTCTCTCCCCAGTCTCGCTCTCTCCCCCCAATCTCTCTCTCCCCCCAGTCACTCCCTCTCACTGCCCCCCCTTCTCCCTCTCTCCCCTCAGTCTCTCTCTCTCTCCCCAGTCTCTTTCTCTCCCCCAGTCTCTCTCTCTCTCACTCCCCCAATCTCCCTCACTCCCCCCCGGTCTCTCTCTTTCCCTAGTCTCTCTCTCCCCAGTCTCTCTCTCACACCCCAGTCGCTCTCTCTCCCTCCCCCATCTCCCTCTCTCCCCTCAGTCTCTCTCTCTCCCCAGTCTCTTTCTCTCCCCCCAGTCTCTCTCTTTTTCTCCCCCCGGTCTCTCACCCCCTAGACTCTCTCTGTCTCTCTCTTTCTCTCTCCCCAGTCTCTCTCTCTCTCACCAGTCTCTCTCACTCACCTCAGCCTTTCGCTTTGCGCCCAGTCTCTCTCTCCCCCCCAGTCTCTCTCGCTCCCCCAAGTCTCGCTCTCTTTCTACCCCCAGTTTCTCTCCCCCTAGCCTCTCTCTCCCCCGAGTCTCTCTCTATATCTCTCTCTCTCCCCCTCAGTCTCTCTCTCCTCCCACCAGTCTCTTTCTCTCTCCCCAGTCACTCTCTCTCTCCAAATTCTCTCTTTCTCTCCCCCCCCACAGTCTCTCTCTCTCCCCAGTCTCTCTCTCTCCCCCCAGTCTCTCTCTCTCTCTCTCTCCCCTGTCTCTCTCTCTCTCTCCCCGCCAGTCTCTCTCTCTCTCCACAGTATCTTTCTCTCCCCAGTCTCGCTTTCTCCCCCCAATCTCTCTCTCCCCCCAGTCACTCCCTCTCACTGCCCCCCCTTCTCCCTCTCTCCCCTCAGTCTCTCTCTCTCTCCCCAGTCTCTTTCTCTCCCCCAGTCTCTCTCTCTCTCACTCCCCCAATCTCCCTCACTCCCCCCCGGTCTCTCTCTTTCCCTAGTCTCTCTCTCCCCAGTCTCTCTCTCACCCCCCAGTCGCTCTCTCTCCCTCCCCCTCCCTCTCTCCCCTCAGTCTCTCTCTCTCCCCAGTCTCTTTCTCTCCCCCCAGTCTCTCTCTTTTTCTCCCCCCGGTCTCTCACCCCCTAGACTCTCTCTGTCTCTCTCTTTCTCTCTCCCCAGTCTCTCTCTCTCTCACCAGTCTCTCTCACTCACCTCAGCCTTTCACTTTGTGCCCAGTCTCTCTCTCCCCCCCAGTCTCTCTCGCTCCCCCCAGTCCCGCTCTCTTTCTACACCCAGTCTCTCTCCTCCTAGCCTCTCTCTCCCCCCGAGTCTCTCTCTCTCTCTCCCTCTCTCCCCCTCAGTCTCTCACTCTCTCTCTGTTTCACCCCAAGTCTCTCTCTCCCCCCAGTCTCTCTCTCACCCCCCAGTCTCTCTCTCCACAGTCTCTCTCTCTCTCCACAAGTCCCTCTCTCTCCACCAGTCCCTCTCTCCCCCCAGTCTCTCTCTTCCCCCAGTCTCTCTCTCTCCACAGACTCTCTCTCTCTCCCTAGTCTCTCTCTCTTCCCCCAGTCTCTCTCTCTCCCCAGTCTCTCTCCTTCCCCCCAGTCCCTCTCTTTTCCCCAGTCCCTCTCTCTCTCCCAGTCCCTCTCTCTCCCCCAGTCATTCTCTCTCCCCCAGTCTCTCTCCTTCCCCCTAGTCCCTCTCTCCCCCCCAGTCCCCCTCTGTCTCCCAGTCCCTCTCTCTCCCCCAGTCTCTCTCTCCCCCCCCCCAGTCTCTCTCTCCCCCCAGTCTCTCACCCCCTAGTCTCTCTCTCTTTCTCTCTCTCTCCCAAGTCTCTCTCTCTCCCACCAGTTTCTCTCACTCACCCCAGGCTTTCGCTTTGCGCCCAGTCTCTCTCTCCCCCCCAGTCTCTCTCGCACCTCCCAGTCTCGTTCTCTTTCTCACCGCAGTCTCTCTCTCCCTAGTCTCTCCCCCTCAATCTCTCTCTCCCACCCAGTCTCTCTCGCTCCCCCCAGTTTCTTTCCCTCTCCCCCCAGCCTCTCTCTCTCCCCCCAGTGTCTCCCTCTCCCCTAGTCTCTCTCTCTCCCCCAATCTCTCTCTCCCCCAGTCTCTCTCTCTCTCCACCCATCAGTCTCTCTCTCTCCCCCCAGTCTCTCTCGCTCCCCCAGTCTCTCTCTCTCTCTTTCTCACCCCAAGTCTCTCTCTCCCCGCAGACGCTCTCTCTCTCTTGCCGCAGTCTCTCTATCTCTCGCACAAGTTTCTCTCTCTTCTCCCACTCTCTCACCCCTTACTCTCTCTCATCCTCTCCCACAGTCTCTCTCTCTCTCCCCTGGTCTCTCGCACTCCCCCCAGTCTCTCTCTCTTCCCCTGTCTCTCTCTCTCTCTCCCCACTGTCTCTCTCTCTCTCGCCCCAGTCTCTCTCCCCCAATCCCTCTCTCCCCCCAGTCTCTCTCTCGCTCTCTCCCCAGTCTCTTTTGCTCCCCCAAGTCTCTCTCTCTCTCCCCCTGTCTCTCTCTCTCCCCCCAGTCTCTCTTGTCCCAATCTCTCTCTCCCCCCGAGTCACTTTCTCCCCTCAGTCTCGCTCTCCCCCCGAGTCTTGCTCTCTCCCCCCAGTCTCTCCCCCGCCCAGTCTCTTTCTCTCCCCACAGTCTCTCTCTCTCTCTCCCCAGTCTCCCTCACTCCCCCAGTATCTCTCTCTCCACAGTCTCTCTCTCTCCACACAGTCTCTCTCTCTCTCCCCCCAGTCTCCCGCACTCCCCCAGTATCTCTCTCCCCACAGTCTCTCTCTCCCCCCAGTCTCTCTCCCCCCCAGTCTCTCTCTCCCCTCAGTCTCTCTCTCCACCAAGTCTCTTCCTCTCCCCTAGTCTCTCTCTCTCCCCCAAACTCTCTCTCCCCCCAGTCGCTCTCTCTCCCTCCAGTCCCCCTCTCTCTCTCTCCACCACCCCCCATCTCTCTCTGTCCCCCCAGTCCCTTTCTCTCTCTCTCTCTTTCTCTCTCTCTCTCTCTCCCACCCCGTCTCTCTCTCTCTTCCGCAGACTCTCTCTCTCCTCTAGTCTCTCACTCTTCCCAAGTCTCTCTCTCCCCCCAGTCTCTCTCTCTCCCCCCAGTCACTCTCTCTCCCCCCAATCTCTCTCTCTCGCCCCAGTCTCTCTATATCCCCCCAGTCCCTCTCCCTCGCCCCAGTCTCTCTCTCTCGCCCCAATCTCTCTCTCTCCCCTAGTCTCTCTCTCGCCCCAGTCTCTCTCTCTCCCCAGTCTCTCTCTCCTCCCCAGTCTCTCTCTCTCCCCGTCTCTCTCTCCCCCCCCAGTCTCTCTCTCCACAGTCTCTCTTTACCCCCCCAGTCCCTCTCTCTCCCCAGTCTCTCTCACTTTCCCCCCAATCCCTCTCTCTCCCCCAGGATCTCCCCCCCAGTCAGTCTCTCTTTCTCTCTCCCAGTCTCTCTCTCTCCCCCCAGTTTCTCTCTCTCCCCCCATTCTCTCTTTCTCTCTCCCCGCCCCCCCACAGTCTCTCTCTCTCACCCCACAATCTCTTTCTTCCACAGTCTCTCTTTCTCCCCCCAGTCTCTCTCTCTCCCCCTAGTCTCTCTCTCTCTCTCCCCCCCAGTCTCCCTCTCTCTCTCCACAGTATCTTTCTCTCCCCAGTCTCGCTCTCTCCCCCAATCTCTCTCTCCCCGAGTCACTCTCTCTCCCTCCCCCCCGTCTCCCTCTCTCCCCTCAGTCTCTCTCTCTCCCCAGTCTCTTTCTCTCTCCCAGTCTCTCTCTCTCCCCCCAGTCGCTCTCTCACCCTCCCCGTCTCCCTCTCTCCCATCAGCCTCTCTCTCTCTCCCCAGTCTCTTTCTCTCTCCCCAGTCTCTCTCTTTTTCTCCCCTCAGTCTCTCACCCCCTAGACTCTCTCTCTCTCTCTCTCTCTCCCAGTCTCTCTCTCTCTCACCAATATCTCTCACTCACCCCAGGCTTTTGCTTTGCGCCCAGTCTCTCTCTCCCCCCCAGTCTCTCTCGCTCCCCCAGTCTTGCTCTCTTTCTACCCCCAGTCTCTCTCCCCCTAGTCTCTCTCTCCCCTGAGTCTCTCTCTCTCTCTCTCTCCCCTGAGTCTCTCTCCCCCTCAGTCTCTCTCTCTCCCACCAGCCTCTCTCTCTCCCCCCAGTCTTTCTCTCTTCCCTAGTCTCTCTCCCCCAATTTCTCTCTCCCTCCAGTCTCTCTCTCTCTCCCACCCCCCGCAGTCTCTCTCGCTCCCCCCAGTCGCTCTCTCTCTCTCTCTCTCGCCCCAGTCTCTCTCTCTCTCGCCCCAGTCTCTCTCTCTTCCCCCACTCTCTCTCCCCTCACTCTCTCTCATCATCTCCCACAGTCTCTTTCTCTTCCCTAGTCTCTCGCACTCCACCCAGTCTTTCTCTCTCCCCACTGTCTCTCTCTCTCTCCACCCAGTCTCTCTCTCTTCCCCAGTCTCTCTCTCCCCATTTCTCTCCCCCTAGTCTCTCTCTCTCTCCCCAAGTCTAGCTCTCTCCCCCAGTCTCTCTCTCTCTCCCCCAGCCTCACTCTCTCCCCCCAGTATCTCTCTCTCCCCCAATCCCTCTCTCCCCCCAGTCTCGATCTCTCTCTCCCTCCAGTCTCTTTCGCTGCCCCCAGTATCTCTCTCTCCCCCAATCCCTCTCTCCCCCCAGTCTCGCTCTCTCTCTCTCCCCAGTCTCTTTCGCTGCCCCCAGTCTCTCTCTCTCTCCTCAGTCTCTTTCTCTCCCCCCAGTCTCTCTCTTTTTCTCCCCCCGGTCTCTCACCCCCTAGACTCTCTCTGTCTCTCTCTTTCTCTCTCCCCAGTCTCTCTCTCTCTCACCAGTCTCTCTCACACACCCCAGCCTTTTGCTTTGCGCCCAGTCTCTCTCTCCCCCCCAGTCTCTCTCGCTCCCCCAAGTCTCGCTCTCTTTCTACCCCCAGTTTCTCTCCCCCTAGCCTCTCTCTCCCCCGAGTCTCTCTCTATATCTCTCTCTCTCCCCCTCAGTCTCTCTCTCCTCCCACCAGTCTCTTTCTCTCTCCCCAGTCACTCTCTCTCTCCAAATTCTCTCTTTCTCTCCCCCCCCACAGTCTCTCTCTCTCCCCAGTCTCTCTCTCTCCCCCCAGTCTCTCTCTCTCTCTCTCTCCCCTGTCTCTCTCTCTCTCTCCCCGCCAGTCTCTCTCTCTCTCCACAGTATCTTTCTCTCCCCAGTCTCGCTCTCTCCCCCCAATCTCTCTCTCCCCCCAGTCACTCCCTCTCACTGCCTCCCCTTCTCCCTCTCTCCCCTCAGTCTCTCTCTCTCTCCCCAGTCTCTTTCTCTCCCCCAGTCTCTCTCTCTCTCACTCCCCCAATCTCCCTCACTCCCCCCCGGTCTCTCTCTTTCCCTAGTCTCTCTCTCCCCAGTCTCTCTCTCACCCCCCAGTCGCTCTCTCTCCCTCCCCCATCTCCCTCTCTCCCCTCAGTCTCTCGCTCTCCCCAGTCTCTTTCTCTCCCCCCAGTCTCTCTCTTTTTCTCCCCCCGGTCTCTCACCCCCTAGACTCTCTCTGTCTCTCTCTTTCTCTCTCCCCAGTCTCTCTCTCTCTCTCTCACCAGTCTCTCTCACTCACCACAGCCTTTCACTTTGCGCCCAGTCTCTCTCTCCCCCCCAGTCTCTCTCGCTCCCCCCAGTCCCGCTCTCTTTCTACACCCAGTCTCTCTCCTCCTAGCCTCTCTCTCCCCCCGAGTCTCTCTCTCTCTCTCCCTCTCTCCCCCTCAGTCTCTCACTCTCTCTCTGTTTCACTCCAAGTCTCTCTCTCCCCCCAGTCTCTCTCTCTCCCCCAGTCTCTCTCTCCACAGTCTCTCTCTCTCTCCACAAGTCCCTCTCTCTCCACCAGTCCCTCTCTCCCCCCAGTCTCTCTCTTCCCCCAGTCTCTCTCTCTCCACAGACTCACTCTCTCTCCCTAGTCTCTCTCTCTTCCCCCAGTCTCTCTCTCTCCCCAGTCTCTCTCCTTCCCCCCGTCCCTCTCTTTTCTCCAGTCCCTCTCTCTCTCCCAGTCCCTCTCTCTCCCCAGTCATTCTCTCTCCCCAGTCTCTCTCCTTCCCCCTAGTCCCTCTCTCCCCCCAGTC